>NC_072735.1:104763404-105133730 GCF_026930045.1 Uloborus diversus
ATTTGAATATTTTTTTTGTAAGTTGTATATCACGAGCGTAAGTCGAGCTATTTGTTGTTCAGAATGTTAATCTCAAGAGTTGTCTATCGAAGCCCTAATTAAATATTTGTCAAACGAGTTTCTGTAAAATAATTATTGTCATTACTTTTGTAACAAAAATCCACGAGAAGAATTTTCACGTAATTTATATATTTTTTCTTTTGTGGTGGATTTTAGATTTTCAATACACTTGTTTTTCAGTTGGATCGTCTGTTAGTAATAAAAATATAAATATGTCTACATGTTTAATATAAGAATCGAAGTATGCTGCGTTCTTTTGAGTTTTAAAGAATTTTTAACTTCACAATATCGTCGCCTGAGAGCAACAGTAGGGGATATCTTAGTGTTATTCCTGGGATTAGATGTCTTAGTGTTGCTTTGAGGCGACGATATGTAGAATGCATTTTGCAAATCAACCAGCTCACGAGAAAGGCTATGAATAGAAAATTGGCTGAATTGAACCTGTGCTTCAATGTATAAACAAATCTGTAATCAAAAATATACTCGTATGCAGGTCAAATGATTTTCATGAATCAAAATCCTCATATATATATATATATATATATATATATATATATATATATATACACGTATGCAAAAATTAAGGACGAAGTCGAAAAATTAGCATATCAGCTGAACGAAGAGGCAGAGCGGACAGAAAGACCAATCAAGAGATTCGGTAAGGTGATGTGCGGTAGCACATGCGCAGATATGCAGGCGGACGTAATAGGGAAGTGTCTGAGTTGTATAATGCATGTTGTCGGTGTAAAATCAGTATTTTTGGCAAAGAGATTGCACGCCGTATAGCAGTTAAAATCACACCGAGTTGCTGCCTCAGCGAGAAATGGCGAATAATCAATCTGTTAGACGACATCTGGATGCTTTTACTCGAGGTCGAATCATTGGGAAGTTGGAGGAAGGCCGCAGTGTGACAAGTTTGACTGAAGAGATCGGAATTGCTCACAGCATCGTTTCACGACTTTGGAGAAAATTTCAAACTACAGGAACAGCTATCCGGGGGTTCAGTAGTGGTCGTCCACGAGGAACCACACCCGCAGATGACCGGTATATTGTCTTACAGGCCAGAAGAAACAGGCGGCAGACAGCGGGAGAAATCGCTAGACACACGACACAGGCGACTGGACGACCGATATCGCGTTTTACCGTGGCCAGAAGACTGCATGGTGGTGGTCTGTTTGCACGACGCCCTATACGGTGTGTACCTCTAACGCCTGCCCATCGGAGAAGGCGTTCTCTGTGGTGCCGAGAACACCGGAATTGGAGAGACACGGGGGGAGATACGAAATGGGGGCGAGTACTCTTTACAGATGAAAGCAGATTCAGTCTGAGTAGCGATTCTCATCGCATACTCATCTGGAGAGAGCGGGGAAGCCGCAATCATCCCTCGAACATCATTGGAAGGGACAGGTTGGAGGTCGCGGATTTCTCGTTTGGGGAGGCATCATGCTTGGTCAGGGGCGCCGACTTGCAAAAATTATTGAGGGGGCTAGACATCACCGGGGGCTTAGGGGGTTATGTACTTCCACGGAGGTTCCCCCCCCCCCAATAAAGGTCAGATTTTTGTTCCTTGAAAATGCCAATTTACATATTTTCTGGTGTGTATAATTTAAACAAACAAATGTGACATGGCGTTTTCAAAGTAAAACAATCTAAAAATTGGTATACAAATTTTCTGTTTCAACTAGATCATGTCACTTGTCTTAGTAAGAGACATTTTTTTGTTCATTTTTACGGGGAGTCGTGCAGTGCCGTAGCTAGGCATTGAAAAAGGTAGGGCATTTGACTTGCATAGAAGGACACTCCCAGAGACGCGGACTAAAAAAAAATATATTGTGTGGGGGGGGGGGGGGGGGGCATACCGGAGGGTCTTGCAGCGGGAAATTTTCTAAAATTAAGATGAAAAATAGTGAGGTTTAAAGCATTTCAAAGTTATATAATGAACATTAGAACCCCGAAAACTCGACAAGCCTGAAACATTTTTTGGCAGTGAAAAAAGGAAAAAATAAATACAAACATGCACAGTATTTTTTTGTAAAAAGGTAATTTAATTTACACATGTTTTTTAAGACCAGTTTTTTTTTTTTTTCATTAGTGATATCGGCTAACATACTCATATGTAAACGCAAGTCTCTCAATGTCTAGGTCATTTTTGAAAAGCAGTTGATTTTTCAAAAGTTGTTTCCACCTCTGTTTAACAAAAGCAAGCACTCCTTGTTCAACTGCAATAACCTGTGGGAGTTCAGTTGATGTAAACCTCCCAATAATGCAGGTTGCGCCATTTCGCAAACCTCATCAATGTATTGCCTTGTAGTGCTTTGGGATTTCCTATTCCTATTCAGAGTCACAACTGACTACAACTGTATTTCTGTCGAGGACTGCATACTAAGTGCCTTGCCTCCATTATTTTATATACCGATAGATGGCAGCACCATCACCGGATTGAACAGTTAATGAGAATTTAGAAGTAGTCCCAGGAGCTAATAGCTACCTGGTGCTAGCACCCCCCAGAGGTATTGTTTCACTTGGAGGACATTGAGACCACCGAGCATATTTAACGTCGCCCAGTCCCCTTTAATGACGACGGTGGATCTTCGACCATCGAAGTTCGAACTCAGGACCCTCCGGCTCCGAATCCAACACTTTACCGATCTGGCTACCACGGCCCCCCTTTGGGATTTTGAAAGTGTGTGGTGAGCTGGCTTCGTTGTTTTCATACTTCTTTGGTATCCGTCGATTCTGAGGAAACGAAGGATGTTGAATTTGTTCATTTTGCGAAGGTTTTTCTTTTAAACACAATACTCAAAGGTATTCAAAACTATCACGCCTCTCATTTAATATACAAATCAAACCCTCGTATATTTTTTTCCAGATCAGCAACACTTAGATGAGCGCGTCGCATCGCTGCCCACCAGCAACTGACTTGACCCGTAAGTTCGCGCACTGGGGACAAATTCTAAATGTGCTTGCAGCACCGTAACACTATCATTATTCATTCCACTCGTTTTCAGTTAACCTGCTTACTACCGCAATAATTATTTGTTTTAACTTGTTACTGAATGTATTTTACAAGAAAAGCTATCTTCAAAGAAAGAAAATAAAAGTTAAATTTATGAGTTTAGAAAGCATAATATAACTAATAATTTTCTTTATTTATTGGGGGGGCTCTGCCCCCTCAAAAATATTTTTGAGGGGGCTTGGGCCCCCTCAGGCCCCATGGAGTCGGCGCCACTGTGCTTGGTAGTCGTACAGACCTTCACATCTTCGACACAGGTTCAGTCAACGGGACCCGTTATTGTAACGAGATTCCATATGTGAGTCTTTTTAGAGGCGCTATGGGTCCTCAGTTCCTTTTCATGGAGGACAGTGCACCATGTCATCGCACAGTAGCTGCTGAACAGATCTTAGATAGTGAGGATATTGAACGTATAGATTGGCCGGCACGATCTCCGGATCTCAATCCCATCGAGCATGTATGGGATTTTCTAGGCAGACGCTTGGCAGCTCGTACCTTACCACCAGTAACGATTCGGGAGTTTCGATTGGCGCTGCAAGACGCATAGGCAGCAATGCCTCAACAACTCATTGACACCCTCATTCTCAGCATGGGCAGACGCTGTAAAACCTGCCTAGCAGTCGGGGGAGATCATATCCCCTACTAAAGACCGGATGTTTCTTGCTGGACACCCATCACAGGGATGTTTCGGCCTTCAGTCGCATTGCGCTCCATGCTATTTTTTCAATAAAGCTTTCTTTTTATCCCTCTGATTTCTCTTTTAGTAAGTGTTGCTTACATTACACATGTCCTTGCGTAGTGGGGATCTTACGATATTAAATATGTTGATTTGGAAAGCTTTTGTACAAAGTTATATTAAAAAAACCGTCTCGTCCTTAATTTTTGCACACCAGTGTATATATATATATATATATATATATATATATATATATATATATATATATATATATATATATATATATATATATATATATATATATATATATATATATATATATATATATATAATAGCAAATTCACTGATCGAGTGATCATTCTTATCAACAATGAAAATCGCGCCAAAGCATTGTAATTTGACAGTAATTTTTGGTAATGTTTGACAGGCATAGAAATGCTTTATTTTGACAAGGTTGGACTATATTCGGTAAATTAACTGATTTACTGGTAAGACTACTTTTTAAGAGAATAAAGAAACGAAAAAGTGGTGAACTATGAACGCTATCTACTGAAGTTGAGGGTTAATTCATAGGCACTCAAATTAAAATTTCAATTGTAAATAAATCATCAAACAGGCAGTTGCTTCGTTCAAAACTAGAAGCAATTTTCACCTGTCATACCTTGATGGAATATTTTCTAGTATATTAAGAGTTACGAAGCAATTTTCAAATTTACCTTCAAAATTATTACAAATAATTTGAAAAATAATAATTTGTGAAGTTTCAGCCCAAAGGGAAAGACTATCACAGTTCAACTCTTTCCCTAATTACACTGTAAAAAAATTCCGAAACGTTACTGGTTATTTCCGTGAAACGTTTCGTGATTTCAGAGGTTTTCACCTATTTCCCCAAAAAATCAAGTATCTTCGCAAAAAAGTTTCCTGAATTCCTTAAAGATGCACGAATGCAGACCTTGCACTGGTGTGAAAAATATTTTTTGTTACCAGTTTAAATATTGACGGAGCGTGTTTATTAAGTGTATCGGCTTTAGATTGTTTATGGCCCGTCCGGATTGACTAAGCTTCCAATGGGAGCAAATAAGTCACTGGATAGTTACAGCTTTGCGAGGCAGGAATTGCAGGCAAGGAATATGCTTGGTTCTTGCTTGCAATTTTCGCGTAGCTTGGCCGTGGTTGCTCTAATATTTCTGGAGCTTTCTTGGTAAATACGAAAGGTTCTAATCAAATAAATTAAACCAATTTAATTTTTCTAGAAGGTTCACGACTGGCTGTAATAGGGGAGATTTCTTAATATTTCAGAAAGGTTACTGAATTTTATCGGAAAACGTTCCTGGTTTTTGTAAGATATGTTACTGGCTGAAAATTGGGCACTTCAGCTGCCTATTATTTTCCAGGAACGTTTCTGAATCGTTTTTTACAGTGTATGTTAGTCAGATTTTGACAAAACATCGTTCATTTATTTGCTAACAAGCGTTCTCTTCTGCAGATTTGCAGATTTTAGTGCAACTATCCTGTACAGAATACTCCTCGTTGCTTATCTAGCATTTGATAAAACCATCGAGTTTTTTTTAGTTGATTTATTTAAAGGTTCGTTATCTTAGTTTAGTAATTTCACCCTTTCGAATGAACTGTAAAACTGTTTCTGAGGCGCCATGCCGCGAAAGAATAGGCATTCTGTCCTGCAGGTGACATCTCTATGTATTTTGTTTCGAAACGTATTGTAAACAATATTTTTTTGAACGGTTTTGTTATTGAAAAATATGTTATGAACGCTTGATGGCTGTAGGGGAATGACACGCGATTAAGAGGAAATATGGATAGCTTATCGAATTTCCGAAAACAATCAACACCTCTTTAACGAAGTGAAACGGCAAAGTTTGAGAAAAAAAATAGCAATAAACACATTTGCATGATAGTTTTTTTTTTTCCAGTGGGGGTATGTAAGACGCCTTTTGGCCTTAACCAAACCTAGTGCGCTCTGCGACAAGGCCTCAGTCCTTCGTGCGCCACCAATAAGGCGCTGATGCATGACAAAGGACGATTTTGACGCCCAGTTTTCACCAGATGGAAGCACCTGGGCTCTCTTTGATGTGAAATTGCACAAGGAATTTTATTTTGCCGAGGGAATTATAAGCAAAACTTGGATCTTTTACATGCGGCTGAATAATACTACATGGGAGATGATATTTGCATGGTAGTTTTAGGAATCTTTTTTTTTTTTTTTAATTTTCCTCTATTGATAGAGGGTAATGCCACCCACGTCCTGATAATTATGCTCAAAATTTGAAAAGATCATATAAGTACGACAAAAGTCACATTGATACATAGTTTATTGGGATGTTCACACTATTACTTATACATGAGTGAGGCTTAATGCGAATACTTTCCACATCATTGTGGTAGAAAAATTACTTTTTTTTGTAACACCTGAATTCTCCGCAAAAACAACAAATTGTAACTTCCTATCCCGGTACAATACTTCAAAGCACAATTTGATGCAAATTATCAGAGGGGTTATCATCACTCTCACACTGTTGCGACTCATCAATGTCTTTCTTTGAGCAGATGTCTAATATTCATCAGTTGATTCATAAATTTGCAACAATACCTAAGTCTGAATGTACTACAGAGATCTAGTAATGTAATTAGTGATTGGGGGGGGGGGGCATACCGGTATAGCGGTATTCCAAATACCGGTACTCCGAACAATTTTGCAATTTCGTAATACCGTTATTTGCTGAGGTAAAATACCGGTATTTTCGGTATTAGCTGAAAATAATAAATAGTATCAATTAAAAAAATTTCAATTTAACTAATTAAATATCTACTTATATTTTAAATGTACATATCATTTTTCCATGGTACAGGACCAAAATCAATCCATTGATGTAAAAATTTGGCTTCAAAAGCACGAACTAATAAAATGCCATTGAACAAAAGTAGCGGAAAGTTTGCAAAATGATATCGTCATCACTAGATGGTGAAATGAATCGCATTTTCGTGCGCTTTTGAGCACCATGTTTTTATTTTATCCATTTCCCTGATCACTCGCTTTTCCTTTTGTGAAAGTAATTTCGAATGTAATTTTGAATGCATTTGTCCTTCGAACAATTTATTCCAACCATCAATTGCAGTGATACTTCATGATTTCTTATTTTATTATTTGTCTCAACTGTACTAAATTTTGACAAAAACTTTTTCTTGTTAGCATAACAAATGATAATTTGTTGTCACCACTATTGATTTGTTATACTCTCTCGTTATTTGGCTCTATACTTGGCAAGATAATATTTATAAATTATATGGTGCCTTGAAAATTTCATACGGGTATCTCATAATCAATTGAAACATATTTTCAGATATTTACATAATTATAATTGTAAAGAATTTTGAAAGGAAAGTGAAAACGAATAAGAGAAACTTAAAAGATCAAATTTAGTCAATTTCAAACCAAAGCTCAATTAAAAAGCAAACGTAAATCCTTAGATAAAATGATGTTAATATAGTGTCGTCTCTCGGACGTGAAACATCGTATCGACTCTTGGAAAGAAATTACAACTAGCTATAAATTAAAAAAATAAATAAATAAAATAAAATAAAACACAATACAAAAGAAAACACACACACACACACAACATGATTTACATAAAAATATCATTCAAGAGACCGAATTATTTGAAGATGAAAGACTTCTAGACTATTAGAGGAGGTGTATCGCGCATTGTTAACAGTACCACCGACATGCGTGAATTTTGAAAGAGTATTTTCAACTGTAGGAAGTTTAAGCACTTAAATGAGTTTCAGGCTTAGAGACAATTCAATAGATGCATTATGTTTTTCACCTATTTTTATTTTTTATTACGACATTCGTTCCTTCATTTTATATTTGTTCACTGTACTTTTTCATAGATAATACAATTTTTGTACAAAGTTATGAAATGTGGCAGCGAAGCAATATTTTTTCAAGCATTTTTTTGAGAAATTTTAAATTCCGGTATTGATACAGGTATTCCGGTATCACGTTTTAAAAATACCGAATACCGGTATTGAATTTTTGGTCCGGTATTGCAATCCCTAAATGTAATGTTTTGAATGAATGTGCATTCAGAACGAAACAATCTTGAAATACATATGTCCAACTCTCGGCTTCAACTGATTAGAATTGCATGTCATCCTTATGTTAATTTTCTTACTCTATTTTTGTAGTTGTTAACCTCTGTCAGTTGCATTTAGCCTCTAACCTAATAAAACACAGCTTATTAATTTTGGAAGAATCATGGTCCACTATCAAGTCAAGAGCATTTTTACATCGTTCTTTCCTTATAACTTATGCTCAATATTTATTTAAAAAAAAAAAAACTTTTCACAGCATGTTCTTTCACTGTAAAAAAAATCCGAAACGTCACTGGTTATCTCCGTGGAACGTTTCGGGATTTCAGAGGTTTTCACCTATTTCCCCGCAAAATCAAGTATCTTCGCAAAAAAGTTTCCTGAATTGCTAAAAGATGCACGAATGCAGACATTTTACTGGTGTGAAAGATATTTTTTGCCACCAGTTTAAAGAATGACTGAGCATGTTTATAAGGTGTATCGGCTTAAACTTGATCACGGCCCGTCCAGATTGACTGAACTCCCAATGGGAGCAAATAAGTCACTGGATAGCTGCAGCCTTGCGAGGCAGGAATTGCAAGCAAGAAATATGGTTGGTTCTTGCTTGCAATTATTCGCGCAGCTTTGGCCATGGTCGCGGTAATGCTTCTTGAGCTTTCTCGGTAAACAAGGAAGGTTCTAATCAAATACATTAAACCTATTTCATTTTTGTAGAAGGTTCACGACTGGCTTTAACAGGGGATATTTCCAGGCATTTCATGAAGGTACTTGTATCAGCACTACTTGTAAGGCACTTGTATCGGAAAAAGTTCCTGGTTTTTGTTAGAAATGTTACTCGTTGAAATTGGGCACATCAGCTGCCTATTATTTTCCAGGAACGTTTCTGAATCGTTTTTACAGTGTTCCTTATAATTTGTGTCTAATATTTAATTAAAATACATTTTCATAGCATGTTTCACTTCAGAAATTAATTCATTGTTTTGATTTTTGTTATTAAAATTTTATTTCATCTTAGTAATAAACTTTCAACCTTTCCTTTTTTTTTAAACCAATTCAGGAACATTTTAGTTATCATTACTGTGAAATTGAGAGTTTATAGTACAGGTCATTTCTACTCAAAATTTTACCGTTAAAAGTAAGTGATTGCAACGCCAATTGGTACATCACATGACTTATAAAGTTTGGCATATAACTTTACATTCCTGCTTGTCGGCTAAGCTGTAACTAGTCTAGGGTTAGAGAACCGGTCTGCGATGGAAAGGATCCCAGGTTCGGACTCCGCTGCTTGCATCTCGTTCCCTTTTGCTTATCACAACTAGCCACAGCGCTCTGTTTTTTTTTTTTTTATTACCGTGAAATTTTGCAGGAAAATAGAATTTTACGGTAAAATGTACTGACAACATGGATGCCAGTACTGCAGTACTTTTTGCTGTAAAATTTCAAGAAATATTTTTACAGTGTACACTTTCCTTTTTCTTCTTATTATCAGTAGGAATAGTTGGCTATACGCATATCACTAAAATGATAATCATTTTTATTATAATTATGTATAGTAGCTAAAGAACATTACCCGGATGTTCATTGGGGGGAGGGGGATTATTAAGACGTGGAGCATAAAAAATTGAAAAGAAAAAATGCATAAACAATGTTACTGTTTTTATTCCTCGTACTTTAATGCTACGTTTTTTTTTAATTTTTATTTTACTTAATAACCTGTTTGTTTTTTCTTTGGCGCTTTATCCCATATTTCAATTATTTTACTGCTTATTATTTATTTTAATGCTATTTTTAGTCGTGTTTAAATGTTTGGATAATATAAACATTAAAGTTAAAAATTCAGCAACACTGTTTTTTGGATTTATATAACAGATAAGTGGTTTGTTATGAATAGTTACGTAAAAATTTTTGAAAACGTGCCAAGTGTTCTACGGAGTGATAGCATCCGCTACATTTTGAGTTAGATAAATTACACTGATCACGGAGCACTAGCTCTACTCAACCCTCTTAAAATAGTGATAATTCTATATATGCTTGACAAAGTAGGGAAGAGTTAAACTAAATTCCATTTCCCGAATAAAAATTAATGTTCAGTTTAATGCAATATTTTTCTAAAACTAACTGAAATTCCGGCGCAGACATATTAAAATTAGTGCTTTTATGAGATACTCGAGTGTAATTCGTAGGTTAATGAATTCATTGATTTCCCTTTTCTAGATGAGAAAAATATCACCTGTCATGAAAATTACCTTAAAATGTAATTGCATGCTGGGCTCCTGCATTTCTTCTCATTTTTTGAAAGAAAAACAGCGAATGAAATGTAAGTTTTAACCCTGCCAAATAATTTTGTCTTTCTTAGTGCATTTAACTTCATCAGAAAAGCAAAAAAAAAAAATAGATAACTGACGAATCAATGTTTTATACACTGTAAAAACGATTCAGAAACGTTCCTGGAAAATAATAGGCAGCTGAAGTGCCCAATTTCAGCCAGTAACATATCTTACAAAAACCAGGAACGTTTTCCGATAAAATTCAGTAACCTTTCTGAAATATTAAGAAATCTCCCCTATTACAGCCAGTCGTGAACCTTCTAGAAAAATTAAATTGGTTTAATTTATTTGATTAGAACCTTTCGTATTTACCAAGAAAGCTCCAGAAATATTAGAGCAACCACGGCCAAGCTACGCGAAAATTGCAAGCAAGAACCAAGCATATTCCTTGCCTGCAATTCCTGCCTCGCAAAGCTGTAACTATCCAGTGACTTATTTGCTCCCATTGGAAGCTTAGTCAATCCGGACGGGCCATAAACAATCTAAAGCCGATACACTTAATAAACACGCTCCGTCAATATTTAAACTGGTAACAAAAAATATTTTTCACACCAGTGCAAGGTCTGCATTCGTGCATCTTTAAGGAATTCAGGAAACTTTTTTGCGAAGATACTTGATTTTTTGGGGAAATAGGTGAAAACCTCTGAAATCACGAAACGTTTCACGGAAATAACCAGTAACGTTTCGGAATTTTTTTACAGTGTATGCTTAGAAAGTAATAACGAAAAGTTAAAAAAAAAAAAAAAAACCTGCTTTGGAGAGACAGCGAAAGTTTTTATTGTATTGTGTAGTATTTTTTTTTCTTCATAGAAATGCCAGAATTATGTGTAAACATGTGCCGTAATATAATACTCACATTTTGGTCAATTGGTTTTAAATTATGTTTCGTTATAATTGGCTATAAATATGTATATTTATACAGTTCAAAGTTTAAATTTTTTTCTTGGGGGGGGGGAGCTGTTTAAAATTTAAAACGTTTGTTTGGCATAATATAGTTCTTACATCGTTTAAGCACTATTATTCTCGAAATAAAATTTGACTTAATTTTCACTATTTGTTCAATTTGAGTTTATCTGAAATAATCAATAAACTGATGAAAAACTTTCACTACCTTTTTTTTTAAATTTGAAAATTGTTTTTGCGGAACTTTTGTTGCATTAATAATTTTTTTTTTTTTTTTTTTTTTTTTTTTACGGCTTCATTTTCCGACGTTGCCGAAGCACAAAATACTTATTTTAAACAGTGAACTTCATAAATTTCTTCTTTAAAAAATGTCTTTATAAACCGAACAATTATTTGATCACATACATTAAGCGCCAAATCTGAGTAAGAGCAAAGTTGCAAAACTTCTTTTCGAATTAGTTATCGTAAGTTTGTTCAGTTTAAAATGAACTTTATCAGTACTTTCTTTGCGTTGAGAGAATGCTGAATACTTTTCATGATGAAATTTGTCAAGCATTTTTTCCCCCGACTGTAATTGCTCTTCCAAAAAAAAGTAAGAACACTCTAATGCGTACACTTGCACGTGAATAAAAGTGTATGAATTTAAAATTCCTGTTTTCTATAAACATGACTTAATAGTTTCACTTTCGTTTTCAAAATTTCTGGTTAATTATACGTAAATTTGTTGGTTCCAAAGATAAATAAGATAACCCTTTATATTACCTATTAGAGACTACAAAATATTAAAATAATAATAATAATAATAATAGTAATAATAATAAAAGTAATAATAATAATAGTGTGTATGTGTTGTACACTATAATATTAGTGTGAACTGCAGTGTAAGCATAATCGCAATTTAAAAAGAGAGGTTAATAAAAACTCCATTCAATTCGATGGAAACGGTTTTGATGAAGATCGTATCGCCTTTATTGGTGCTATGAACCCACGAAGAAAATTAAGTGTTGAATATATTTTCGGTTGACGTTTTTTAACAATTGTTTTACATTGAGTTAGACGGGGACTTTGCTCAACATCGTTAACCTCACCAAGCAAATTTGGTAGCTAATTTTTCATCCAAAAGTTGACTACAACCTTAAAAAATCTTGTTGAGTTGTAACTAATTTATAATGTGTCTTACGATCTATTGCTTTTGATTTAGTTTGTAATTTTATTTTCGTTTCACAAAAAGAAGTACTTCGAAATTTTATTATTTTTATAACTTATTTTTCTCTTTCTATGTTACATTAACATTTTCTTTTCTGATCTTGACTTGTAACATGATTTCTTTAGGTTGCAAAAGAACCGATCCGGGTTGAAATTCTATGGGAACCTGTAAAAAGAACAAAACTCGGCTGTTTAGTAAATTTACCGCAATTCAGGAAACTATAAAAAAAATTGTGACTTCATCTATTTATTCTTTAAAAGGTTTAATAATTTTAACCAGCGGGAAAGTACTATCTGTTAATTTAAATATTGATAAGTGGCACATGTACAGTGTTTACGTACAATCGACCTTTCTCCCCCCGAACTTTTTATGACTGAATCTGAGACTAATATGCGAAGAAATGTTTTCAACACAAAATCCATGCATTATCAGCATGCTACTTTAAATGGTTTTCTAACATCTGGTTCCGACGCGTCAAAATCAATTCAATCACTACATAAAATTTATCTGCTAAAAGCTTATTTTTTCCACCATTAAGAAGGTGCTCTCAAATGTTAACAAGCCCTGGCACGGTAGTATTTTTTTGCAGTACCACCTCGAGCATTTTACTCCAAAAGATACGAATTGAATATTTCTCCCTTTTCCACCTTCTATTCCAGATTCTCTTTAAAATCTTTTCGAGAAAAACAACCATATTAGATGTTAAATTACATGAGAGCAACACAATAACAGATAGAGTTTTTTTTTTGAAAAATATACTTTGTGGAAATTTTCTACTTTAATATTATAATATTCAGTTTAAATATGAAGCCACGAATGTGCAAATAATCATGCTAACCTTTTCAAAATCTTAGTTCACGTCACAGCGATCAAATTCTGTTACCGATTAATGTCTAAGATTTACATCAAAATTGAAAGGAGGAATACCAAAGGGGGTAAGGATTAAAAAAGGAATTCTTTGAAATACATTTTTTTTTAAAACAAAATCTGATTTACCATTGTCTGTTCACATGTCTTGAATCGAAACTAAGTAGAAAAACTAAACACACTTTCATTTCCACAAGTACAAATAGCGTGCCTATGCAATTTCTTGGACCTAACCCGAATGACATGTAGACTAATTGATCTCTCTTAGCTCGCTCTTCAGAAGAAAAATTTGAAAAAAAAAGTGAGCTTTCCACCTATACTATTAGTAAGCGCTCCACTTTACATTTTCCCCCAATCACGCAATTTATTAGTAGGAGACAGAAAAAAGAGTTTGCTTAGGTAAATTACAGGGTAATTCAGAAAGAATTGATGAGTTACATACGGCTACCGATTTGAGAATAATGTCTCTTATATTTGCGGATGAAACTTGAATGAAATAGCAAGTTGCAAAGTTTCAATTGGTTAGCACTAGACGTCTGTATGTGCTATCATAGGTGTCCCACTAGTTGTTTCTCAGCTTGTCAAAATAGCAACCATGAAAGGTTTATGATTGGTGTCCTAGTTTTCACACACAACCTTTTTCTACTTTTTCACAACTGAACACAACTTGGTATCCATCAGGATCCTCAGAAGACAACGCACGATAGAAATAATATTTTACATGAATTATATTAGGTAAATTGAAATGAATCTAAACGTTTTCCTCGAATAAATTCAATTACAAATATTAAAATAATATAGTTGCGTATTAAATCAAAAGGTTTGCGGACCATATGAAAATTGCTCGTGGACCACAGGTTGAGAAGAACTGCATTAGATCACCAGACACAACATCATGCGTTTTTTTCTATGGGGATATGAAAATAATTCTGTGTTTGTACTCCCCCTCCCTTTCCTGCTAACCTTAACATACTGAAAAAGTCAGATTACTAACAGCAATTGCTTCTGTGGCTGCAGACACGCTACATCGTGTATGGCAGGAGCTTGAACACAGAGCAGTGGTATCGTTATGACGTCAGAGAGAGGGCACTTCGAAGACCTTTAGAGTGATTTAAGTGTATAAAATATAGTTTTGGTACTATTTTTACTCATAGAATTATACATGATTGAAACCACATCAATTTTTCTAAATCACCACGAACTTCTAATAAGACATAAATTGAGGGTGATTTGATCCAATACCGCCTCAATCCGAAGCTGAAACAGAAGTACAAGCACCACAAATGTATCAACAGCCCAGTTAATGAAACAAATGTGCTACTTAATGAAAATTGTATGTCTTAGCTACATAAATCCTTTTCAAATACTTTCTCATATTCCCTTTTTTTTTTCAAATTTACAATCTGTTTTTAATTTTAAAACTAAGCACTCATAAATACCACCCTGAAGCACAACTCTTGTTAATTTGTAGCAATGTAATCTAGAAATAAATTAAAATGGCATGTTTTGAAGCCTAACTGTAAAATAACAGAGACTGCGTGAATTTTTGAAAATTCAAATTTAAAATTCCCCGGTCATGTGCGGAACAAAAATAAGCTTAAATTTCATTAACATTTTGTCATGTTTCTAAATATTTTAAGTAGACAAAGGAAAGCAAACTTTTTAATCTTTTAATTTTGTACAAAGATACTCCTGACAAGGTTACATTTTTATTAAACTTTATTTTAAGTTTAGAATTTAATTTTTTTGATTGCGTCACGTGCGCGACATCCAAAGTCAACCTCTTGTAACTTGCTAATGACTTAGTTAAGATTTTTGCTCTATTAATATAATAATGTTAAAAAAAAAATGTTGATTTTGAGAGCAAAGGTTCCACTGTAAAGGAAAAATATTTCTTTTGTTGAGAAACATTAGTTTATACCATTGAAAAAAGTATGCATTGGGCCATTCCACGAAAAGTAGTCACTTTGTCCCGCACGTGACGGTTCATATATTTAAGTAAAAAATATAATTATTTAAAAAAGTAATGGCGAAATCAGTTGCTTAAGGAATCAAATCCGTTTGCAATTTGATAAGCAATAACATTTTTATCATTATTCTTTTAAATTATTACTTTTTAATAATGTATATGAGGCGTCACGTGCGGGGAAAAATTATGGTTTTTCGTGCAATTGCCCAAATACATCAAAGGAAAAGTCCAATTACTTAGAAATATTGCTTAATTTTCATGGAAGATATCTGAAACTCGTTTCCTGTATTTATTTTCAGTTGTGCTCATTTTTTGTGCGTTGATGAAATTTAATCTACTTCTGTACGGCAATAAATTCTGGACACTGCAGAACTACCTCACTTCTTTTGTTAGAAATTAAGCACTGCCTAAAAAGCAGAAAACAGTAAATTCATGCTTTGCTTTTTATGGAAATAATAGCTAATGAAAAGTACTACTTGAAATAAGAGCATCTTTTAAAAAAAAAAATTATTTATTTATTTATTTATTTTTCGTGGCCTTTAACTAAGCAGTGGAACTAATGGCAAAAAACTATTTGGTCTTTCTTACTGCCGTTGTAACTGTTGAGCAGATTAAAATAAAATGTATTTGTTCTGATGCTTCATAAACTACTTCGGTAAATTTAGCATTTTAAAAAGCCCTTTTTCCGGTTGAAACATGGATAAAGGATTAAGAGACCGTAAAGTTTAACAAACTAATCGGCTTATCTAAATGCTTAGTAGCTATTCTTAGCTGATTCTATTTTTTTTTTTTTTTTCAAATTGTAAATAGCAATGTAATTTGGGTGAAACTTTTCCTCCCAAATCATGTTTCAATTGTTTAAAAGCACCATACATTTAACTATTTTTATTTTTGCTGAAAACATAGAGTGTGACACATTATTAGGTGTCATAAAACTTATTACCCGAAAAATATCTATTCGTTTTCGAAGAACAAGAGATTGCTAATTCTGGTTTGATGTATTACCATCCATTTGTCTACATCTGCTTCGCAAATGAAAAAGAGTTTAGATACACGTGTCTTTAGTTTTTACTACGATTTTAAACTTTTAACGTAGGTTTTGGTTTTTTTTAGTTTTTACATAGGTAGTACCTTTCTGCTTTTTACTAATCATGCAATGTTGCTCAACTTAAAATAGGAATAAAAACATGTACACTGCTTACCGATCAGGATTACATGTCTCTGGCTCAGGATAATGTTTGGGATCATCCTAAATAGGAAATACGGGAATAGAAACAAGCATTCCTTTTGGTATCGAAATTCCCATACTTCCTAGATCATAATCTTCATCAGCTCTTCCTTCCAGGCTGTTGAAAATTAGCGTGAACTTGCAAAATGTGTTTACATATACAGTAAAACATTTTTTTTTTGTCCACAATAGAGGGCTGTTCGCAGGACAGGTGTTTAATAATGTTATTTACCTTGGAATCGGGGAACTAAAAATTGTCCACATAAGAGGGGTGTCCGCACTTGGGGGATGTCCGTTAGGAGGTGTTTCGCTGTACTACAAAGTAGAGTTGGCAAGTTTTTGACAGTTGGTGGTTTTATCCGATTATAACTGTGATCTTTACCGTCATGTTAAAAATCCCCTTTTGACATTGTTTATGAAATTATTGTCAAAAACCTAAATTTCTGTCCAAAACACGACTATAATTTATTTTAACAATAAAATTACAGCAACAAATGAATCTTATAATAATGTGAACTTTCAGTTGTTTTATATTTTTTTAAAAGTGTACTGTGAAAAATCCCGAACATAACATTGATTCATCACGGTGCTTGTCTGTAGAATGAAAGAGATGAATAAAAAAGCCACTATTAGTATAGAATGAAATATATTATCAATAGCAGTACATTTAATAATAAT
Source organism: Uloborus diversus (assembly GCF_026930045.1). NCBI lineage: Eukaryota > Metazoa > Arthropoda > Arachnida > Araneae > Uloboridae > Uloborus > Uloborus diversus. Next base: position 104,780,443 of record NC_072735.1, read on the forward strand.
AATTATGACTGTTTGCTCCTTAATTTTTTTAAAGCTGAAAGTGCAAAGCATACATTAATTCGCATACTTACCTCACTTAAAAAAAAAAAAAATACATTTTTAAATGATATTTTCATATTCGCAACTCCAGAGCTCGAATACGTTACCTTGCGGTGATTAACAACATTAAAGAAAAAGGTAAAACATTCCATTCCACGTGTTTTCTTCGGGGTAAATTACAGGCTTCATACAGTTTATGATGTAAAGTAATTTCAGAAGAATAGAAGAGAAAGCTTTCCACAAACATGATGAAAATTACTGTCATTCACTAAGCGTCAAAGCAAGTTATAAGGTACGGCGTGTGCTTGTTTTACCTTTTTGACAGTGGCTGCAGCGCCCCCTATAGTTTATTGGAGTTGCGAGTTGGATTTACTCTTACTCTAAATATTTTTTCTCTCACAGCTTTTTGTACACCAAGTTCCTTTTTAAGTTCGACATGGATGAATTCAAAAGTAGAGAAGACCCTCTCTATTGATGCTAAACAGCATAGGCTTTATTGGTTTTTCTACAACTTCTCCGTCACACTCTTGCTGAGGCATCCTGAATCGAGATGTAACTTCCAGGATACATTACGGATTTAGCTTCAAAAGCTACTTGAAGCTTATATGAATTTGATTGTATGTGAAGCAAATATTAATTCATTTATGAACAGATAATATTTTTATTACTCATTGGTGTCCACCTAGGGGGAATCATGGCGCGGACTGCGCCATTGAAATTTTTAGGGGGAGGGTGTTTTGAGAATTATTTTTTCCTTTTTTGGGCGGCTCTTGCTTTTTTTTTGAGGGGAGAGGTCTTTGCGATATTTAAGGGTGGTGTGCCCTTGCTCTGGGGGGGGGGGGGCACAACTGTATTACTACGCAGAAAAAGTTATTTGTAAAAGATAAAACATACTTCGCCATTGAGTGCTGATCATATTAGGTTTACTTTTGCTCAAAAAGAAAAAAAAAATATTGCATAAATCCTAACATAGAGAGATTTTCAAATTGATAAAAAAAATTGCTTGCAATTAAATGTTTTAGTTATATTAAAAAACTAAAATTTATTTTGAAAAGTGGATTCAACATTTTTAATGTCTATTTTTACGGCATGCGAAATAAATTTAACTTAAAATTAATGAATATATATAGTTTAACTAACCTTATTCAGTTTACTTTTAATTAATTTTATTCATGTAAAATGTAGGCAAATACTTTTTCAGCATGTATACTTTTTTCAGCTTAAGAAACAACATGTTCTTAAAAAATATATAAATAGTCACTGTATTTGACAGAAATGTCAGTATTTAAGCTTTCAACAGGTTTTTGACATTTTCTTTGGTTTTCGGTAGGTTTTTGACATGTCACGTCAAAAATACGTTTCAAACGTTAAAAATCCAATACCACAACACAGTCAAATGTACTAGAGTTAAAAACATGGATACATAATGATTATTATGCATTGATTCATTTTGCCACCGTTTCACGCGTAAGTTGAAAGAAAATGACTATTGAAATTAAAATTTCTAATCTATTTGGGTGAATACTTTTAAATACTTGTATTCGAGCACAGCAAATCAAAGAATGAAGAAGTAAATACTGTCAAAAAATGCATCAAGACCAATTTCGTGATATGCTAGGTTTTACGTTAAAGTTAATTAACTAAATATTATTACATGCACTTGTAAAACACATTTGTGCTTGTCATGCACGTTTTAAACAGAAAATACGCATACACCTACTTGCACATTGTTTTTTTTTTTTTTCTGTATGTCATGAAAGTCTCACAACATTTAGATTCAATTATCAAAAAATGACATGCAATAAATGAATAAATAGAATCCCACTGTAGTGGAAGAGCGAATTAAGACAAATAACATTTATCCGATGTTATTAACATTAACATTAACAGCAAAATCTGTTTTTCGTTGTTGTCTTTATAGTCTCAATGATGATATAATGCGCTTTTACAACTACATAATTTTATTTCCTCAAATTGCTACTAAATAATCAGCACCAATTCATTAACTTCCATAAAAGACTAGACTAAAATAATTCACTATTTTGTTTAATGTTCGCGATAAATATATTAATTGAAATCTCACCTTAGTCCCGCTGGATACACGCGCAACGTTTCTAACATAACATTATCAAGATACTTCATATTTTGCAGAGATTCATAAGAAATGTTTCCCTAAGCAAAAAAGAGAAACCAAAACACACTTTATATAATCTTTCTAAACTGGAATTAATCTCTTTTAAAAGACTCTTTTTAATGACGGGAGCATATAGAAAGGTGTAGAAAACAAATATTTATAATTTTTTTATGAGAATAAATTTATTAATTGAGAACAGTTACTTTAAAATGGATTTCTATTTTCAAAAGCACAACAAAAATAATAATTTTAAGAATTATTTTGACAAATGGTGATATTGTCGATTGGTCAATAAAAGTTTAAAATAATTGCAAACAACCGCTGCAAAAGTAGTCATAAAAAATAAATAAAATCATTATTGTATTAGGGTGGTTGAAAAGTAATGTCTTTTTTAAAAGTAAATACAGTGTAAAAATATGTTACTTTTAATTAAAGATGCGATGAAACTATGTCGTCATCAACAACTTTTTGCCCTCTAGTATGAAATATTTCAATCCCCGACAGATCCCCCCGTCACAATTAATCGGTTATTTTGAAAATTATCTGCAGATAGCATTTTTGATATCGGACAATTTTTCAGTTTTTTTTTTTTTTTTTTTTTTGTCTCATATAGATCGATATAAAGACAATTGGTGCAATGTTTGATGAGTATGGTGGGTGAAGCAGCCTACCTCGACCCATGAATGTATTGAGGGTTCACCTTCAGCAGAGTGGTTTTGCATTGTCATATTTTAGGATCACTCCTATTCTGCTAATAATAGTCGAAATAATCTCGCCACAAACTGCACCATTTGATTTCTCTTTCGTCCGATCTCTAAGAGATTTCTATGAGATAAAAACCTTAAAAAAAATATTGGTTTCCAGGATGCCATTTCATGATATTTTTCTCTAAAAATCAATTGATTTTGATGCATCTGGGATTTAAAATGTGTATATTAGACGGCTAAAAGCTGTTGATTACGAGGGTAATTACATTGTTGATTAAAAATGAAAACTTTTGAAGAATGTTTTTGTTTAAAAATATAACGACATTGCTTTCCGGTCTCCCTAGTAAAATTGAAATAAATAACTAAATTAATTAATTAGTTAAAAAAAGGCAAGACTGAATAATGAAAGGGAAGACAAATTTATGTCTTTGATATCGTTAAAAGAGATTTGTGAGTGATACAAATTTGGTCGGTAGATAACCGGAAAGTTTGTTAAATTGATAACGGGAAACATACCTAAGCGCATTGCTGCATAATATCTACATGATACACCTGAGTTAAAAATACGTATTAAACAGAAAAATTTCAAAAATAACAAATAAAGCTAATTATAAAATTCTTATTTTCGGTCACCAAAAAGAAACTTTTCAAACTTAAAAGTATTCAGGTGATTTGTATCTTAGCTTGCACACATTTTTAGAGCAATTATTTATTTTCTCGCAATTAAGCAAATATATAAGAGAGTGTGTAGATCCAACCCTTGAAAATCAAATTAATTCGGTGGTAAAATACAGATTAAGTGACACTGAAAAAATGTTAAAAACTTTCTTGAAGATTAATTTGACTTACATCTAAAGAAGAAAGAGCTGAATCAAACTCTTGGATTGCCTTTTGTTGTACTTGTGGATTGAGAGCCAACGATAGCGTAGTTGCAGTGGATTCGAATCCAGCGAGAAAAAAGATCCAGCATTTAGCTACGAGTTCAATGACAGAAGCTCTATAAAGCAAAATTTAAAAAGTAAAATATTCTCCCTGGATTTCTTGCCAGTAAATTATTTGTTAGAACATCTATGCAATACATTCCGTTCACAGTACATAGCTATAACTACAGTTCATTCAGGGAGAATTGATAGAGAAAGTAAACAAAAAGAGATCTACTATTCGGCACCAACATATGTCACTGTCATGAATTTTTCATTGGATTGGCGTTTTTTCTCAGGAACATTTCGCTTATCTGTTTGGCGTTGTTTTCAACATCCCATCGTCAATCAGACAACGGTATCGCAGGGTGTCTTGTTACTTTGTTTACTTCCACAGTTCTCGCTGAATTCACTATGGATAAACATTACAAGCGAATTGGAATGTATGCGATGTCACGCTTTAGTCAATGGCTTTTGTCAAGTAATTCAGCTCGAAATGACTCAACGATTGCGTGTTTTTTGTGCAACATGCAAAAAGGTGAAAATTTCCTCTAAAAATTTGTCAGCATAAAAAAAAGGATTGGTGATTGCTTTGGGCAAAAGTGTTTCGGTCGCATTTCAATTTTAAGGTATTGTGCAGTGATCACCGCAATATTTCTATTAATTGTTTAGATATTTTGAACTTTTTTTTTTCGCTCATTTCTTTTTATGTTGAAGAAATGAAGTTGTTTGTTTAGTTGAATGTTTTAAAACTGAGATGCTGAATAGGCATTTAACAACAGCTGAGTGCTATCACAATTCCTCACTAAAATTTGGATGTAAAAATTTTAGTTGACTGAAAAGAATAGAAATAGATTTACATTTAAAATATTTTTTCAGTTAAATTGAATAGTTTAAGGACAATAAAAAGGAAAAAAATAGGAAAAAAAATCCTGTCATTCACTTTGTTTCAAACGGAAGTAAAAATATTTTTTTGTTACCTGAAATGTCTTTTAAAAGATAGATGCTATGAATCTGCAGCTTATGTTTGATTTTTTGAGTGATGATTTTCTTATACGATGTCACACATGTATCCGTTGTTATCCAAGAAAAAGTTAGTTTTTAAAAGTAGCTATATACAAAGAAATATATATGAATAATTTGATGCTATTTCAATGTGCTTCATATTAGTTTCCAAATATAATTTACTGTTAAAATTCTTTAAAAGAAACTTAAAAAATGGTTGTTCTTCTAGAAACTATTTTTTCTTTTCAGTTTACTCTTACAATATTCTTAAAAAATACTTTACACAATATTAAAAATGACTCCTTATAAAAAAAACTATACATGTTGAGGATATTTTATCTTTTTATGGCTGGTATTTGTTATTTTATGACTTGAGTCTTCTTTTCCGTAATTAGTTAACAAATCGTCAGCTTCTTGCAATTGCTTTGGTTCTTGTGACACATCCTCGTTTGTAGTATCCAGCAGTAACTGAAGAAAATCCTTTCGAGTCTAAAATATATATGTATATAAAAAAGGTTCAGCAAAATGTATGTAAAAGATAACTTTTCATTACAATATTTTTTTCGTGTTTATACTGCACTAAAAAAGGTTCAGATAAAATTTACATTTATGATAATTTAATTTCTGCTGTGACAAAATTGAAGAAAAGACAATAACCCATCTCTATAAAAAAATGTCTTGAATGAACTTGGGGAAATCTGTCAGTCTGGTAGTCTCTAATCTCACATTAAACTTACCAGTAAACTATATAAAATGAACATATATTTTTTTTTAATCGTATTCGAGAAATTATTTGCGAAGACGATGAATGGTATGTGTTGTTGAATTTTCAAAGCTTTCCTTCAGTTTTAAGTTAAAAAATAATAATAATATTAAGTTTATAGAGGGTTTTTGTTTTATTTTATTTTATTTTATTTATTTATTTTTTATTTATTTTTTTTGTACTCGGAAGTTATCAATTAGAAGAACTTGATTCATAGAAATTTTACAAAACGCGTTTTCTTCTCATTATAATACATGGACCAGAATACGCTGACTTCACCTCATTAAAACAAGTAAAAAATACAGTGGTAGTAAAAAGAATTGCATCACCCGCGCCGCAAAGGAGAGGAATATCATCCCGACTGCATTCAACACACATTCAAGCATCCTGTATCCCAGACGATTTTGGGATGTATTTCTGATCAAGGAATTGGTGGGTTTCACTTTATGCAAGGAACAGTAAACACTCAGGTGTATATTGACATTTTGGAGGAGAAATTGCTTCCTACTATCCGGGATCACTTTATTTCAGTTCCAAAAGTCATTTTCCAGGATGATTCTGCTTCGTGCCATAGGCCGGACTGGTAAGTAACAATTTAAAAACCTTTATCCTGCCATTAGACTTAAATTGACATGGGGATAAGTATTTTTTTTTCTCTAAACTCACACGCAGGTTCAGAAATGGAAAAATGAGCATGGGGTCAGCAGCCTGCCTTGGCCCGGAAACAGCCCCGATCTGCGTAAACAATTATCACATTCCTGCTGTTAAATGTTTATTTCATAAGTTTTGCAAAATTTCACATACATTCATCTTTAATCGATCGACCAAAACTTCTCACATAATCCCATTGTTAAGAAAATGAGAGGGTGATGCAATTTTTTTTACCAGCACTGTACTATATTTGTCATTAAAGCTTTAACACGAAAAATGCTGCAAAAAAATATACACTTAAAAAATGAAACTTGGGAACGAAAATTTGAAAAATTTTGCATACGTTTTGAATGGATTCTCTTTTTTTTATTCACAAAAACTTAAGGTATTAAAAATATTTTAAATGATGTTTTATTCATATGGAGGTTGGTTAGAGGCTAGTGTTTTCAACGAATATTACTCATTAAAAAAAATACATTTGTACATATTATTATTTTTGACGGAAAGTAAGCGTTATTCAATGTTTCATTTTCTACCATTTATATTTTAAACGCACTACTGCTTAGCAAGATCATATTAAGAAGGAAATTTAAATCCTTTCAACGTTTAAAACGTGCATCTTATTTGACGGAAACAACTCCAAAGAAGATGCAATGAAATAGTGTTAATGTACTAGTAATACTTTAGTTTTGGTTATTTAGCGGTAAAATGGATGTTTACATTTTAAGTTTTTAATTTTTAAAAACATAAACATAAACAATGCTGAACAAGTTGTTATCTAAACAAAGAATATTATATTAATGCTCAGAATATATTTTCAGCTTTAAATGTTTACCTTGTGTAAAACTTGAAAAACTTTGGAATATTTTTTAAGTAATGAAAAGAAAGGGAGATAACAACTGTGTATATACTTTATTCAGAAGTATAGTAATAAATAAATAACTAAATAAATTTTAAAAAATAAAAATATAATGAATAAATTAAAAAAAAACGTGAATGAAATTTAAATCATTCAGCAATTACTAAAACCCTCTAAAATGAGAAGAAATATTTTTTGATGCAAAGGTTATGAAAAGAAAAATAAACTTTTCATATACGTACTGACGAAGTTTTGTAAAAAACTTCATAAAAAGAGAAACTTTGACAAGTTATCGAAAGTAATTTCATTTAAATTGTTTAAAAAATAATATAATAAGTATATTTATTTTAACTAATGACAATATTTTATAATAATTTTTGAAGAAAAAAATAATATTTAAAAAAAAAATTACGTTACGGGCTTTTAAACTAAGAATATGATTCTTATAATAAAAACTATTTAAGGTTCATTTACTAAGCAAGAACAGAGACAGGCTAAATTAAAGACACATAAGTCCATGAATATTTAGATTTATATGTTTGAATGACTTGTTTAAATAATTTGAATACCGTTTAAATTGTTCTATGATAATGAGTATCATACTAGTGAATAAAATATTAGTATACATTTAAACAAACATATTTATAATTTATATTTCTTTAAACTATTCACGTAAAATTATATTCGATACGAATAAAGTAACGATTGCAGTATGCAAACCATAAAGTGTTAAACTTTATTTGTCAATTATTAAAGTAAAAACATATTTCTAAATTCAAAGATTCAAAAAAAAAAAAGAAAATTAATTTGAATTTTGACGTCTTGAATTCAAATTATGTTTTTCGCAATCACGAGTGTGTGTGTATGTAGGCGTGTGTGTTTGTGTGTGGGGAGTATGTGTGTAGGGGTATGTGTATGTGTGTGTAGGCATGTGTGTTTGTGTTTGTGTGCTGGCATAAGTGTGTAAGTGTGTGGGTAGTTGTGTGTATGAATGTGTGTGTGGGGGGAGTATGTGTATGTGTGTGTAGGCGTATGTGTCTGTGTCATGAATGTGTGGGTAGTTGTGTGTATGTTTTTGTGTGTGTGTATGTGTAGGTGTCTGTATGTATGCGTGTGTTTGTGTGTGTATGTGTTTGTGTATGTGTGTAGGTGTATGTGTGTGTGGTTGTGTATGTATGCGCGTGTGTGTAGGACATGGATGCAACCTGGAGACAGCTTTCGCTATAGGAGCAGCATCGTGAGGAGCCGGTCGACGGTGACAGGGTGCGGAGGGTGGCGGTGGGAAAATAAAATGATAGGACGCCAAAAACAGTCAAATGAAAGCAATAAGCAATCGTGATTGCTCAAAAAAAGAAAGAAAAATATTACGTGACCTGTCTTTTTACGTTCTTCTATTATGTGAAGTATAATGTTTTTGAAGAAATAAATCTCGTCCAAAGGAGCAGAAATTATTCCCAGAAACTTTAGTAATTTCGGAAACATAACTGTAATAGATCACATTGTTTGAAATACTTAGCATCATTGTACGTTTTTTATGTTTCTCATAAAAAGTTTGCATAAAAATTCCGTAATTGTTTGGTTGAGAGTGTTTTGACTTGTTGCTGAGTTTTAAAAGTTAAATTCAAAGTTCGGTAATTTTTTTAAATATTATTTATGTAATTATACTTCTTCCCGCTCCCTTTTTTGGCTTTATAAATATATTATGTTTTTAAAATTGTGTTCTTTAAATTCGGTATTTTAATACTAGATTTTTACTTTTTTGTGTACAATAGTAAAAAAAAATATTCAACAGTTAGGTGCAATTGTTACGTTTATCATCCATGACACCCTTTTCTAAATAAATTAAATATACCACAATGCCGAGAATATAAGGAAGAAACTCATTTAGTTATTTCTACCGTTTAAGACCATGATCAGTATGTTGATCCTTTAGAAATAACCTTTTAGTCTGGATAGCGATAATAATCCATATTTTTTATTTCTGCAGCAGAATACAACATTATCAGAACTTATAACTGGGTTTTATAAAATCAGGTTTCGTAGTAAAAATTTCCCAGAAAACCAGTTAGTGAATTTTTGTCAGTAAAATTTCAAATTTCTTTTTAAGTTTTGTTAAAGCTTATAGAACGTACGGAGAGGGTTTATTTTTATTTTAATTACTTCTAAAATCTGTATCATGCTTAAAACCTGCTTTTAACCCAAAGTTTAATAAAATTCTTACACAAGTATTTTCTTGCTCAAGCATAATGTGGAAATTAAAACAAAGAAAAAATTTCTCTGAATAAGTGAATAAAGGAAGTTTCGGGAAAGAAAAGGATTTTTACAAAAAGTTGGGTACAGAAATGGGCTTTTTTCTGGGAAATAATTTTAGTCATTTAATTTTTTATCAATTTAATTTCCGAATTAAAGCGAAAAATACCTTGTTTTAAATTTTTATCTCATTTTAAGTTTCAGTTAACAATTTTAACATAGCATAAAACTATATTCTAAGCTAGAATACTCTTGTTCCAACCATTTTAAATACATAATTTTAAAGCACCGTTATAAGTACCTCCGTTAAAACACAAACTCGTGGAGAAAAGAACTTAAAGTTTAGCCATAAAGCCGATTATTTTCAACCAGAGCAGAAATAAAGTAGACACGACATATTGCAGACATTGAAAGAGGGTCGAGGGATTAAATCTTGTAAAAAAGATACAAAAGAAAGCCATAAGTCGTAAAAAGGGAAAAAGAAAAAGACGAGAACAAATTAAGAATACAGAAATATATTAGAACTGAAATTAAACAAAAACTTTTTGATGCAAAAGATAAATCATTTTTTGAACATTGATGTAAAATATAGAAAAGGAGATGTAGTGAATTACTGCAAGTGTTCACTGCAAATGCCTGAATAAAATTGTGTTCAATGAAATATTTGCATAAGTTTCTACCATTAAAGATATGTGGATTTTGAGGTTATTATTTGTTTTTAAAATGCGATCCCCATTTTATGTTTTAAAAAATGGTTTTAATGTGCTTGCTATATTACTTTTCTAGTATTATATAAGTGATACAAATATTTTTGCTAGCGATATAACTTATGTCATCATGAGTCTATATAGCAATAACACGTTTCTTGTAAAGATAAAAACGACAACTACTAGAAAACTGGAAATTGGAAGTGTAAAACTCATTAACGAAAAAAAGATACAGTTGTGAGAAGAATTAATTGAGTTTTCAATATTTTTAAATAGTTTGTTTGGTTTTTTTTAGCGAAGTTAACAGTATATAAATTGAACCATAAGCACATTTTATGAAGTTGGAGGAGAGGATTTTAAGTATTTTGCAGTTGTTTAACATTTTCAAAGGCATGAAATTGATGCTTATTGTAAAGGGGCACTAAGGAAGTTATCATCGCAGTCCCTGACATAGAAAACTATAAAAATCACACATAAAATATTTTGCTTCGTGCTAGGCGTTATTCAACTTACCCTTACTTGATCTATATGGCTTTATAGTAAGTTTATTCCGGGACATCTCTACACTTGGGAAAAACTCGACATGCTTAAGAAAATCATTTGAAAACCCATCATTTTTAATCAAAGCAAAAAAAAAAAAAGTATAAATAAATTAATAAAAAACAGTAATTTAAGAAAAAAAAAACAAATATTAAAAGCCTGTCAGATTGGTTGCTCAAATTTTATAAAGCTAGAAGTTCAGATTGACGTAACTACGCGGCGAATCTAAACTTCTATAGGGGTATAAAACTCTTTAATAAAAATCCCATCCAACTTGACAGCCACTTAGAAATTAGATGGGATTTTTATCAATCGTCTCTAGATTCTTGTAGAAGTAGAAGAAACCCAGGGCTATATACTAAAAGGTGGGGTGAGGAGGAAAAAAATCACTTGGAAATCGCCAAAAATAAGCCTTTACTGCAGTAATTAGCATATCGAGATTTCCCGCTGTTAATGGAGCAGTGGACATTTGGTTTTTAGCCTACTTTCCTAGTAAAAGTCAGAAATAGAAGAAAAAAGCATGAAAGAAGGCTTAATGCATCTTAAAAATATCGCGAAAAACAAACAAAAAAAAGTCAAAAGTAAACAAAATAATTAAATAAATATCAAAAAATTAAAAATTGGAAAGTAGGATATTGAGATAGGGGAAAATGTCGGTCTGTCTGTTTGCCGGTTCCCCCCCCCCCCCAAATAACTTTTGAGTAAATAGTCCGATTCAAACAATTTTTTTTTGTTCGAAAGATCTCGCCGATTTCACCTCATTCCTATATTTAACTTTTTTATTTGAACTGTTTTTTGTTCAATTTTGAACAGTTCAAAAAAATTTAACATTAGCGCCTACGAGGAAATTCAAGGCAGTTCCGAACTTAGAGGCGAATTTGCTTCAAACAAACTTTGTAGGAAAAAGCTTTTGATGAAAAACTTGTATATAAAATAGTTTTTTGATTTGAACAATTTTCTGTTCAATTTTGAACAGTTCAAATCCATTGACATTAGCGCCTACGGGGAAACTGAAAATCAATGTAGATTCCGTACTTGAAGACGGATTTACTTCAAACAAATTTCGTTGGAAATAGCTCTTGACTACCAACTCCCGATTCCGACTCCGAGAATTTTCGGGCACCTGACTCTGACTCCGACTCCTGTGCCCGACAACTAGTTGGACTCCGAGTTCTTAGCTTTGGCAAAAATTTATATACGAAGAAAAAATGACTGACTCCGATTCTTGGATATTCGACTCCGACTCCGACTCCTTTATCCCAAAATGAGATTAACTTTGACTCCGACTTCGCAGCTATGGTTTTACCTGTGAAATAATTATGTTTGATATGCCTTGTTTTTATTTTCACTCTAAATTTAGGTACTCAGTTTTCGGCGGATAGTTTTGAAGTAATTTATGTTTCTACATAAAAATATGCGCTGACATTTTTTTTTTTTTTTTGACGATGAAAATTATTTCTTTAAGTCGACATTTTATTGCTTTTATTTATTTTGGTAAGTGTATTAGTTCATTTAAAAAATGGCAGCAGGGGAAAAAGAAACGATTTTTTTAAATATGATGTATTTATTTTAATAAGTTTATTAATTTTAATTATTATTTTTTTCGTTTTGAAAGCTGTTAAAGATTCTTTTTTAACGGAAAAAAGTGTATTAGCTGCTTTGTTTAAAAGGTGCTGCTATTTTATTTGTTCGTTTATTTAATTATTTATTTTTTTACGTATCTAGTTTTTTAGATGAGTGAGCCATATTTTATTCATAGAAATCAGCTTAAAATATTAAAAAAATATGTCTGAAACAATTTGCGATTTTAGCTATTTTTGAGAATATTGATCAGGTACTAGAAAGTAGATATGGGTATACAGAAAAATAGGCTCGTTTAGTCCTAGGCGGAACTTCTTGCTAAGTATACAGTTGTATTTATTGCTTTTATGGTTACTGATCTTTTCTCCTTAAAGTCTCGAAATGTACATAAATAACTCCATTGTTAAACTTAATTTTTACATAAAAAACCTTGCGTGTAACCATGAACCTCCAGCTAAAAACCTTGCTGAATAATTGTCTCGCTATAGAAATAAACGAACTGTTTGTGTAATTGTGGAAATCAATTTTCCTTGAAAAAGCAGTGCTAGTAATGACATCCATGGTAAAAGCCTCAAAAATCCTGGAAAAGAAAACATCTACTAATGTTCGTATAAAACATACTTAAAGCTAAGATATTATATTTTGTTCAATTAGCATACTTATAATGCATATTTTTTGGCAAAAAAGGAATAAACGAAAAAAAAAAATATGTCAGATATAGAATGCCAAAATTTCATTAATCTCATGTTAATTTTTCGTTGTAATAATGACTTATCATTTTAATTTGAACATATAGGTGCCGTTTTAAGTAAAAAATAATATACTAATGTGTTAATAAACGTAGCTCATTTCCCGTATACAGCATCGAGTTTTTAACTTTCTTCTATTTCTTTGCTCTTTCTTCTTACTGCAAAGTGGCTTGGATTCCAAAACATTTCAAAACGCCCATTTTAACAGAAGATACGTGTAAGTAAATTATGTAGCTTTTCTGTGAAGCAAAATTTTTTATTAGTATGCAAACAATGATATTCCCTTCGATTAACGGATACAAATTATGTTTAATAAGTTCTGAAACGATAGGGTTGTTTCCTACCGTCAAAAGTACTACTTTTAGTCACTAAAATCGGTAGAAAAAGCAAAAAAAGTACAGTGCTGGTAAAAAAAAAAAAAATTGCATCCCCCTCGCATTTTCACAACAATGGGATTATGTGAGAAGTTTTGGTCAACCGATTAACGATGAATGTATGTAAAATTCTGCAAAACTTATGAAATAAGCATTTAACAGCAAGAATCCGGTAATTGTTTACGTAGATCGGGGCTGTTCAAGCGTCAAAGGCAAACTGCTGACCCCATGCTCATTTTCCCATATCTGAACCTGCGTGAGTTTAGAGAAAAAAAAAACTTAACCCGATGTCAATTTAAGGCTAAAGGCAGGACAAAGGTTTTTAAATTGTTACTTACCAGTTTTTCCCTGTGACACGGAGCAGAATCATCCTGGAAAATGACGTTTGGAACTGAAGTAAAGTGATACCGGATAGTAGGAAGCAATTTCTCCTCCAAAATGCCAATATACACCTGAGTGTTTACTGTTCCTTGCACAAAGTGAAACCCACCAGCTCCTTGATCAGAAATACATCCCCCATGGATGCTTGACTATGTGTTGAATGCAGTCGGGATGATATTCTTCTCTTTTGCGGCGCGGGATGCAATTTTTTTTGACCACCACTGTAACATGGAGGCAGAAAAAACTATTATTTTCCCAACAGTTTTTTTTTAATTTAATTTTTTAAAATGTCCGATTTTGGAAATAAGGCGTGGTCTTCATGACGGCACACGTGATGTACTTTGGCACGCTACTCAACCACGTTGCCTGGTTATGATAATTTGCGTTGTGCGTTAATGACATCAGTGAATGCCATTTCGTCGCTTCTGATGTCATGTGCTGAAGTGTAAAAAATGAATTTCAATATGCGCTCTGATTAAAATAATTGTTAAAAAATATTAAACTTTGTCAAATCAAGTAAAAAGGGTTAAACCCTATGTTGTTAAGCATGCTCTTTCAGAAAAAAATCCGTTTAAAATTTCTGAAATAACCCCATTAATGTTTCTTATCAATGGATTTTTCTTCAGCTAAAAAATGGATTGAATTGAAAAAAAAATTCATATAATTATAAATTTTTAAAGCAAAAGGGTGAAACAAATGCTCCAGGAGGAAAACAGTTTCAAAGTACTTAACCAAAAGCAAGTAATTTAAAGCAGAATCTAAAAATTTGGATTCTTTACTCTTGTAAAAATGAATTTCCGATGTCCCCGATTGAGTGTCATGGAAGTTTCGTCTGACGATTAGTCAAATTTGGAGACATGATTACAATATTGCAATTTTTAAATGCTTGAAGATCCTTTTTCATAAAATGTACGTCTGTTCACATACCAATATTTTATCATTCGGTAAAATTTTAAGTGTTATTTGGCAATCAGAGAACTTTGGAACAAAATGTTTGATTCGGGGCTTCCCTGGTTTTTCATAAGATTTCGCTTACGACTATTTTCAAAACGAATATATCAGTCTTGACAAATTTCTTAATGATAAGAGTTTGTTTACAGCATTTCTTTAAATCTGCACAAAACGATACAAAACTTCTCTTAAAACTTAATATGAAGCTTAAAAAATAGGAGCAGCGTAAAATATGGGTACTATTTTTTTTTTTTTTTTTAGTTTTTATTACTCTTTTTGATATAACAATTTTTACATCTTCAAATATTTTTCGAATTACATTTTTATTCATGATCAACATTTTTTGAGCCTGCAAAATATATTGCAAAGATACTGCGAAAGCACTTATTTTTGCGAAAATTTATGCATCGTGAAATATTTTCTGCAGGTAGATTTTTCACTTTCCTTTAAAATTCGCAAAATTTTCTGCTCACAAAATCCTCGATATCTTTCTTTTCGCAAAAAATAATTAATTTTGCTATAGGTGTGGATTTGTGACAAAACCGGTAATACGTGCCAATATTGGTGATACGTTATTCGTATCTAGGGTTGCTTGAAGAAAAGTTAGGAAAATAGTCAAGTTGTTTCGAGAAATTTAATGTATAAACAAATCTGTAATCAACATCATATTCATATGTAGCTCAAATGATTTTCATGAATCAAAATCCTCATAAAAATAATAGCGAATTCATTGATCGAGTAACTTCAGCAACATTGAAACTCGCAATATAGCATGATAATCTGATAATATTTTTTGGTAATGTTTGACGCGCAGAGAAATGCTTTATCTTGTCAGGGACGAACTATATCCGGTAACGTAACCGGTTTACTGGTGATACTAATTTCTAAGAGAATAAAGGAACGAAAAAGAGGCCAATAAGTAAAGCTATCTACTGGAGTTTAGGGTTAATCCACTGAAGTTTAGGGTTGAAATTTCAGTTGCTTTATTCAAAACTAGAAGCAATTTTTACGCGTCATACCTTGACGGTCGATTTTTTAGTATGTTACGAATTGTGAAACAATTTTCAAACTTACCTTTAAAAAATAGTTAGTTAGAAAATCATTCCATTTTTTCAAATTCCAGCCCAAAGGGAAGCACTATCACAGTTCAACTCTTTCCCCAATCGTGTGGATTAGATTCCAAAAAAACATTGTTCTTCCACTGGTTAACAAGTGTTCTCTTTCTATGCTATTTGCAGATTTTAAAGCAAAATCCTGTACAAAATTTTCCTTGTGTTTATCCTACATTTTCTAAAACCATCGAATTTTTTTCCTACTTTTTTTCAAACTAGATTCATTTAATGGTTCGTTCCTTTAGTCTATTTATTTCATCCATTTAGGAAAGAAGTAGTAAAACTGAATCTAAGGTGCCATGCCTCGAAACATCACGCATTCTGTCCTGCATATGACATCTCTATGTGTTTTATTTGAAAACATATACTAAACAAATTTTTTGGAACAGTTTTTTTTTTTATTATTGACAAACATATTATAAACGCATGTAGGGTAGTGACGACCTCTTAAGAGAAAATATGGATAGCTTGTCTAATTCAAAAAAAACAAACAATACTTTTTTAACGAACTACAAAGGCAAAGCATAAGAAACAGTTTTCAATCAACAAATTTTCATTGAATGTTTTGTAATCATTTTAATTTTTTTTATTTACTTACACCATTGAAATAGGGTAATGCGACAAACTGTGTTGTAACTGTGCTCAAAATTTGGATATATCATTTAAGAAAGACAAAAATCCGATTCATACATAGTTTTGGGGGATGTTTTCATGCTTTTACATATACGTGTGTGACCACAACATAAGGCTTAATGACACTAATTTCCATATTACTGAGGTAGGAAAATCATTTTTTGTTATAGCTTCCGAATTCTCCGCAAGAGCAACAGAGCTTGAAATTAAAATAAATTATAAGAGTTTTCATGAATTATTGAAATAATTTTTTTTATTATCATATTTATTTTTAAACAATTGAGCAATTTTCAAAGGTAATTGAGCTGGACCACTTTGTCAGGTGGTCTATTTGTGAAAACACCTAACGGTCCAATGATAACAACTGCGTCATTTTAAATATTCTTATAAGTGTGACGAATCATGATGAAACATGAAGTATGGGGAATTATACTTGAAAAGGCTTTCTTTTAAGTCAATGATCACGTTTAATTGATCAGTGATATTCAATGCATGTTATAAAAAATTTCAATTATTAGTAAGATAATGTTAGAAATCTTTTATGATCGATTAACAATATAATGAAATAATTTTAGCTATTTGACGACTCTGCAGTAGACTGTTTTCAGACAACGGAAGGTATCAAAACTGATTCCGCGTCTGCACAAACTCTGGTACGTGAAATATCTTCGCGATCTAGTCATGGGACCGGTTGATTGACCGCAACCTTCCCCTAATGTCAATAATAACACGCCCCAATCGAAGTGAAAAATTTTGTAAAATAGCCAAATTCCTTAATTTTCACAGCAAGTATTAACTATATTTAAAGTTTAAAACAAATGTTAAACAGTAGAAACAGCTGAAGTACAGACTGGATTCGACTGGCTTCGGCAACACTATTATTTTTTTTTTTATAATATAGAAAGAAATTACAATAATGAAGGTTGATTAGCTATTTGGTGATAAAAACTTTAATTATTGCGTAAAATATATGAATGATTATGTGATATCATTTGCAACTATAAAGGCTGTTCACTCTGCAGAAGCAATAAAGTTTGTCAATATTTTAGACAACTAAAAAAAATGGAAGTAATTTCTAATACAAAGTTGAAAATTTTTTGTGTGCAAATTCAGTGGTTTCCTTGAAATCTGGTTTGAGACGCTTGGAGTCATAATTAGTTTCTTTATTTGCTACACCTATCTCTATTTTTTATTCGACAGAAATTGCAGCATCAAAACTGTTTACTCCACTAGTTTTGGTACTGCTTCACAATTGCCCACCAAATTCTAATGCTTTTACTTGGGGAAATCTTTCATTTATTTCGTTTGAAATAAAATATCCTTAAAGGCCATCAAATTATGTAATGGATGGTTCGTTGATGTATACCTTGCCATTATGTATTTTGAAAGTTAAACGTAGTTGTACAAATATCTAAAAATTCCATTTCTTTCGAATCAAATGAATGTAACTGAAAAACAAAAATTATTAATAACTTTTCGCTATTCACCTGGCGTAATCAAAAGCAGTACATAAAAAATCTAATTTTATTTGCTTCATGTCCACTTAAAGTAGTATAATACTAACTAACTGCAGCGGTGATTTGTAGTCGTCTGTTGTCTCTCGTAAAACAATTTGATTCTTGGCGAATTTACTCACTTTTTATGTCTTTACGAATACTGTTTGTAACACATTTATCTTTAATGCAGGCAGTATGTTAAAACGAGTCTACAATTAGTTCATGTTCCACCTCCCACCGTGAAACATATGTACAAACGGGTAATTTAAATCAATGTTTCAGTGTGTGTTTCCATGCTTTGTTTTCTTTGGTTTATTTTATCATGAAATCTTACTTCTGTTTACTTCCTTTTACGAAGTAAAGGAAGTAATGTATTCGCAAAAAAAATTTCACTCAAAAATCGGCCTTAATTTCCATTTTGCTCGCCCCCGTATGAATGTTGAGTTTTTTTTTGTTTTTTTTCAACAAGACCATACTTTGATATATGCCTAAACTTATAGGCACCCGAAATATCCATTTTGACGATCCCGAATTAATTACAACGAGTTTTCTCGTGACGTCCGTATGTACGTATATATATGTGCGTATGTGCGCATGTACGTATGTATATCACATAACTTAAAAACTGTATGTCCTAGAAAGTTGAAATTTGGTACGTACACTCCTAGTGGGGTCTAATTGTGCAAATCTCCTTTTCGTTGCATTAAGATGTTCGAAAGTGAGTCTTTTGCTCCTTTTTTGGGGGAAATCATTCTTAATTTCAATGCAAAATCAAGTGGTGTTATAATTTGGCAAACACATGGCAAAACATCACCAAACTTTTGGTCGCCAAGTTTTTCGTCAACTTGGCGACAAATTTGGCATTATTTTAAAAATTTAAATCTGGTTTTATTTTGGCCACTATTGGTGATATTTAGAGAGTTAACAATTGAATCACGTTAAAATGTTCAACATTGGGAAAATTAATCTGTATAAAACGTTTTTTTAATTCAGTTCGTAACAAACTTTTGATAAAAATATTGATATTGAAAGTGTTTCTTTGCTTACTCCAAGGTACTATTATCATTGTATTGGCGTAAAAGGAAGTTACGTGAATCTTACATCAGCTCGATTCTACTAAATTTGAAGAAAATTAGTTTTTAAAACATTGCCCATCTCTGGAGCACCATTTAAAACTATAAGACTGACCCAAATACTTTCTGGCGCAGTTTTGGAGCAACTGTAAAAAACTAATAGGGAGAGGTCTTACAAAAACTTAAGATGAAAAATAAGGACCACCCAAATAATCATAATATCCTTTTGTCAGTCTGTAAAAATTGGGCCTGTGAAAAGGACTTTTATTTAAATCGTAGTACGTGCCTAGAGCTTTAAGGGAAAACTCAAATTTTCACTTGAAATGAACACTCAATTACGCTTTACTTTTTTTTTGTTATTTTTCCTTTCTCATTTTTCCTTTAAATTATTGTTTTTCGCATACAATCCGCAGATAAATGACATTAATATTTAGATACAGATAATTTTTGATTATTACAGCGTAAGTTAAAGAGATAATGTAAATATGTTTTCCAAATAAATACGGCGTTTCATTTTTCCTTTCTTCAGGTAAGAAATTATCTTCGTACAGTTGCCAATGATAATGGCTTTGAGCAATTAACTCTTCAGTTGCCTTTAGTGTAGATTACGTATTTTTAGGTAATTTCATATCAAAAGTTTTCTTTTGCATTTGAAGAAGTAAACAAAATAGAATGCTACTGCCAGCAGATAAGAATACGTCCTTATAGAGTTGAAATTCCTTTAAAAAAAAACCATTGTTACCGTCTGGGAGTAGATTATTTAAACGATCTGAATTACGAGTGTAAAGTTAAAGCGGGGGAGATGGGGGGGGGGTCATAAAATTGAAACTAAATAAATCACTGTACTGATAAATGTTCTAAATGTTTGAAAAGAAAATAGAGGTAATAATTCTATTGCCAATCAAACGTAATGAACTGTACTAAACCACTTTGGATATCATTATTTTGCAGGGAAATCAATAAGATTGTAATCGATGCAGAAAATGTTACCTGGATATGTAAGGAGAAATATTTGATGTTCACAATGATTGCAAGAAAAGCTGCTCGTAGAAATACAATACGTTACTGGAGCCTTAATGTTTGCAGACAAAGCTGCTGCAATTACTAATCATGTCGATATTCCCATCGTTTATACTCATCATAAAGGCCATATTCATAACCTTCGAAAATGTTACATGAAGTAGAGATTTGACATCAAAATTGAGAAATCAAAACTTATATGCTATTCAAAAATAAAATGTAACAAAATAGGTGTTAATTTCTGATTCAGAATTTCAAATGGAACCATATTTACAAGTAAACCATAATCCCTTCAATGTCATTTATTTGGTGACTAAATACCATAATATACTGGATCACAAACTTAAATTCAATCAACACATGACAAATACGTTACATAAAAAAGTACTTGCAGATTTGTAGAAAAAAAATACCTTTAAATATCCAGTATAACAAATTGAACATTGATAGAACCTTTTATATGATTTTACTTAAATTTCATGTTTGTGTTCTAAGTCAAAAATTAACAATTTTGAGGCACTTTATTATTATTTTTTTAATTTGTAAATATTTAAAATTGCTTTTTTTATTTTTTAAATTTAGATTAAGTAAAGAAACGTGATTGTACTTAAGAAAAAGACAACGATTCCTTTTCTTTTTCGCTGTCACAATTTCCTACCAGTAATGTAACAATCAACCCCAGTCGCAGGGTAAAAATTACATCGATCTTTTCCCAGGAATAATTTGTCCATGTATTTCCAAATAGATTGGTACCTAATGTTATTTTCAAACAAAAATTGAATAATTACTTATTCAAACAAACGAACTTAAATCAATCAGTTTTACAAAACGGCATGGCATTTTTTTTAAATAAATGACAGAACCAGCCCTCCAGTCTACCTTAATTAGAAGGTTTGTTATGGAAGGGTTCTTGAAAAATAAAATCAATATTATATCGAACAATTTTGGAGAACAACATCGCATTTAGTTTTAATAACTACATCTGTTTCTGATTTCAAATTTCAAGTCATCAAATTAAGGGATCGTAACCGTCAAATAATTGAGAGTCCATTGTTCGCGTTACATGGGGTTTTAAAAGAATGTTTGAAGTAAAATTAATATTAGTTGATTTTTCTTCCAACACTGATCCACAACATGGCAGCAGAGTGTTCATCAGGATAATTGTTTTTAAAGAGGCTAAATACACGGAAATATTACATTTTCCTGTGACTGTAGTGTAGTACTTTTCGATGACCATAGTGGCTTGATCGATAAGGCGTCGTACTCGTAACTGGAGGGTCTTGTGTTCAATTCAAGCCGGTCGGAGATCTTTTGTGATCTTAATGGCGACTGGAGAGCTTTAAATATGTCCGTGGTCAAAACGTCTCCCAAGTTTTGATTCCAAATAAATATTTATGGGGGTGCTAGATCAGGAGTTGCTCAGCTCCTGGTCTGGGTTGAAAATTAGAGCTATCTTCAGGATCCCATTCAACCGGCTAAACCACGAATAGTGGTAGATGCGGGGAACAATGGACTGTCGTATAGTGAATGTGCTTTTCATATATTAATGCTCACAAATCTCCCGTTTAGTATATTTCAGTTAATTGAAGCCTTAACAACTGTCTTCTAAATCTTATTGTAAAGGATAGTAATGACATATTGTAAAAATTATACGTTTTCCACATTAATAAATTAATTTCAATATTTTTACCCATGAAGTTCCATCTGTAAAAATATCTGCTTTGATAACTAAATTAATTTCGTTCTTCTAGATTTTCTTCATCTCTGCGTAACATTTTTATCTGATGAAGCGGTATGCTTTTTTTTCTAGTTTGAATTAATTTATTCTTGTTACTGAAAGAAAATTGTAGAGATTTTGATGGCATGTTTTATGGTATTGTTTTATTTTATTATTACTGATTAGTCATATTTATACACTTTAGGTCACTTTCGTTTAAAAATTGGACAACCGCTATCTCCATAATAAATGCATCTGGTTTCTTTTCCAACGATCGAAATTGTAAAGCACTAAAAAAAGTTAACACATACACATTTACAGTTACAGAAACAAATTCCTTCATTTTGAATACAGAAACCACAAGTGCAAGAGAATAAAGAATTGAGTTTTGACTTTCAAATATTATTTTAAAATACATGGAAATCTACAGAAAAATATATTTAATTTCCATGCCAAGCAATACATAATGAAAGACATTTTTGTGTAGGTAGATTTAATCTGTGGCATTCCGTGTTTGCATTGATTAAATAATGTATAATGATCATGGAAAGAAAGATTTAGTATGAATTCGTTCCCATCATTACTGAATTCATTATATTTCATCCATCGTTAGCTTCTTAAAAGAACTAATGGCATTTTCAAGAACACTGCATCTATTAAGATAATTTTTTTACATATACCGAACAATTGTGATGAAAATATTAGTTATTTATAAATAAATTATTTATCTTTAGATGTATAAAATGTTAATATTGTAAAGAAGAAACATATTCGCGTACATTAAAAGGCAATAATGTCGTTAATATTATGCAAAAAGTATATTCAAAAAAAAATGTGAACATTATAAATTCAGAACATAGTTTCTGAATAGTCTTTATTTATTTTAATCCAAAACGGAAAAATGTTTCGGCCATTTATAATTTATTAAATTCTCCGCTACTTAACATACCAAATAAAAAGGCGCATATTTTGATTATGCTTGAAATCTTTACCTCTGCCTTTTTTGGTCCATTATTTAAGATTTTTATGGTACGCATTGAGACATTTTAGGTCATTTTCAGATTTTTTTTTTTTTACTGTAAGTTTTGAGAGGTTAGTTTTAAAACTTTTTTTGCTTTTCTTTTGAGACTTTTTAATACCAAATGAATTTTTCAGTTTATTTGCGCTTCACATTTTACCGGTCTTTAAAAATATCCCTCATAAAAATGTGACGGAACATACTCACAGAGTTAAGCGAAACCTTAAAATAAGCGAGCTTTCCAAACATTGAGAAAAAATGTGCCTGCTCTTAACAGGATAATCTTTGACTTAAAAGTAGAAAAAAATAGTTCGAAAACAAATAAACCGTATGAAAAAGATATTACTGTGTTGAATTTTAACTAATTTTCTTTTATTCTTCATTTCTAAAAAAAAAAGCTATTTAACATGTCTTTAAAATTTAAGGACTAATTTTAGAAGTCGAATGTTTTTTATGATGATTTGTTCAATAATCAGGGAGCAATTTAATAGTTATTTCTTGCTGCTTGTAATGAATTTGATTGTATTTCAAAGGATTATTTTAATTATTTTCTAAAGCAGAAAAAAATATGCTCGTTATCAAAAACATCTGTATATTATTTGCTTAATCTAATGATTTTTATGTTTTTTTTTTTTTTTTGGTAAAAAAAAAGCAATTCTTATCATATAACCATATAATAAAAAATACAGTAAGATTATACAAAGTTACTTAGTTAAAGGTAACTTATTTTGAAAATTCCCAAATAAATGGGTGTTTTTATTTCTGATGGAGCTTCTATTTGTTTTATTTGAGTTTTATGCAGAATTAATGTGATCCCCGATATGGCATCCAGACTCTCATGTGCCACCATTAAGGCGTAGATGTCAATGGCTCAATGAATTTTGACCACACAGTTTTCCACCAGATGGGGCCCCGGGGCTATCTCTTTGATGTGAAACTGCATTAGGGATTTTAACTTTGAGGAGTATGTTTAATACCAAACGAATTCACAAAGAATGTTTTACATGTCGCACAATCATTCGAAATAGACATAGACTCAGAAAAAAAGGCGTCAACACTTTATACAGGGTGACAAGAAATAACTTAGACGCACACAATACACCATAACTTAAATGCCAATAAAACTATTACGACCAAACTTTAATATAAATATGAATACATAATTTCGTGTAATATATTTACAAATTTTTAAAGTGGCTATCTTTTGGATTAATACAGAGCTTTATACGTGTCACAAAATTGTCGACTCTGGGCCGCAACTCACTTACTGATAGTTTATCCGATGCTCTGCATTATCATTTCTTTTGGGATGCCAAAGTTTTATAAGGGTTTATCACACACCTATGTTTCCACCATGGGTCAAACAGAATAATCTATTGGGTCAAACATGGGGAATACGGTGATCTTTCTTGAGCTCCAATGAAGTCCGGAAAAAATGTCTTGCACCAATCTTGATTGCTTTTAGCTCTGTGTACAGGTGTGGAATCCTGTTGAAAGGTCCATCTTTTGTTTCCAATGAACTTTTAAGACAACATCTTCCAAAATGAATTTGCGACATGTTTCTTGACTAATTTTATCCCCTGATCAACAAATACAAGTGATATTTTTCCTCCAGCACATATTACACCCTAAACCATTAGATTGGTGTCGTTGACGCCGTTAGAACAGTGCAAGAAGGTCCTGGAGACAATATTGTGGGGTAAATTTCATAAAACTTAAGGCATCTCTAAAAAAATCCTTATGCAAGGGATGAGATAAACAAGACTGCCACTGAGTTATGGTCCCAAAAATAGTCATTTTAGTAGCTTTTTAAATGAAAAATAATCTGCAAAATAGTCGTCAAACAAGGAAAATAGTTCAAAAAATCAGTAATCCAACGTCATTAAGCACAAAAATTGCAAAACAATTGCAGACACGTGTTTCGGTGTTACAAGGAACACCTTTTTCAATGGAAAGAGGTGTGAGCTTCTGGATGAAAAGTCATCCGAGAAAAGTCATCCGAGTCCACCTTTTCTCGGATGACTTTTCATCCAGAAGCTCACACCTCTTTGCATTGAAAAAGGTGTTCCTTGTAACACCGAAACACGTGCCTGCAATTTTTTGCAATTTTTGTGCTTAATGACGTTGGATTACTGATTTTTTGAATCTTCAGCACAAAGGTATTTATTCGTTAAGGAAAATAGTATTTAAAATAGTCTTCTATTATTTTTTAAATAGTATTAATACTAAATTATGCCACATATACTTTGAGGAATAGACATATCTCAGCTGCATGATATGTGAGCGTGATCTCTCAGACAAACGGAGCTTTCTCCAGTTGCACACAAATGGTGTTCCCTACATGATTTCCTACCAATCTTTTTTCAGTGATAATATTGTAAAAGTTGTGCATTAGAGATATTTATAAAATAATGAGAACATTACAACAAGTAATTACTTTTTTGAACTGTCTCAAAACATAATAGTTCGAAAAAAAAGTAACATTTTTGTTCTTTCAAGTAAGGTGAGTTGGGGGAAGTGCAGTCCTTAAATTGTACAGTTCGAATTTATTAAGGCCTAGACATTACAAGACTTGATACAATTTTTTTAATTTTTATTTCGTATGTTACCTGTTTTAGTGTGTTTCCCGAGACATGAGCCTGTTAAAATCATTGCAAGTAAAAAAGTTGAAAAAAATATTTTAAACTATTGTGCTCTAGGGCCGCACTTTCTCAATAAAAGTGGGACAAGAGCATCACCGGTTTGAATTTTTTTTTCAAACCTTTTGAGAAAATAAGGTGCAAGTGCAATCAATAGAGTATTTTTTCCTGATTAAAAACGATTTTTTTATTTTAATTTTCACCTATTCTTTGGGAAGTTATTAAATTTTTCCTAACGAAACCTGTCAATGTAAAATGAAGAACGTTCAAAAAACAATGGATTATTAAACAAAATTCTGAAGTTTTTATTTTAGATTAAATAAGGAACATGAAATATAACTTTTATTATGCTAATAAACTTAAAAAAACAAAAACAAAACTTGCATATCAAGGAATAATCTTTAAAACTTGAATATCAACGAACTTATAAAATATCAACTTAATAATACAAAAGGTAACTATACAACTGACAAAAGGTAACATGTCTTTGGCGAACTTGAACATATTTTTTTGTATAAGTGCACTTAGTATAGTAATTAACAATTTAATTTGTATTATATTCTGAAAACGTTACTTGGAATATCAATTTTCCTCTACGATCTGAAGAGAGATTTGGAAGGATTGATACAATGTCATCGTCTTGGATCTCGCTAACGTCGTCTCTTGAAAGATAACTAAACACAGTGCTATAATTTCCAGCCGTTTTTAACTTTAAAAATTTAATTTCAGAGTAATTATCATCATTTATATCAGTAATTTGTCCTACAAAATGTTTAGTCATCT
Organism: Uloborus diversus; assembly: GCF_026930045.1. Taxonomy (NCBI): domain Eukaryota; kingdom Metazoa; phylum Arthropoda; class Arachnida; order Araneae; family Uloboridae; genus Uloborus; species Uloborus diversus. The sequence goes on from NC_072735.1 coordinate 104,806,545, forward strand.
TTTTTGTAGAAAATCTCACGAGAACCCAGTCGCCTACCTTTCTCTCCGTTGGATGCCTTCCCCACTGAATGATATCTTCTTGCTGTTTTTGCTCTGTGGCAATCATTTCTTCGACTGTCATTTCATCATGTGAATCTTCCCTTAAACTCATATTTTCATTATCGTCACTTTCTTCCTCCTCAAATAATTTCGGAAGGATTACAAATTAATTACATTGCTTCATTAAATCGTTGCGAACAAATTATATCTGTCATAAAATAACATTGCCAGATTAATGGGAAAGTGCAGCCCCAAAAAAATGCAAAGCAGCACTTGACCCTTTTTTTCAGACCGCACTTTCCCAGTCGTATAATTTTCTGGGCAAGTGCAGCCCTAAAATTAATTGATTTGAAAGTAAAAAATAATAAATCTCAGCTTTAAAAATACGAAAAGTAGACACGAAATAGTTGTACTTACGTTTTGGAAGCACGAAAAAGTGAGAACAACAACAGAAGAAACGATGATTTTTCGAACCATAACAACATGGCACTGTAGTGGGAATGAGAAAAGTTAGGAAACGAGGGAGGGCGTAGAATTACCATTCAAGTAGCGCGATCAAACGCACGCAGTGCAAAGTAATAACGTTTACCAAGCTACCCAGATGGTAGCAGCCTTGAAGATATTCCTGGTTTCTGATTATTAACCTAAGCCGCATTTGCCCCAAGACCGCACTTACCCCAACTGACCTTACTAATTAGCCACTTTTCTGTCTTAAATGAAGTAACTTTTCGTCCCTACTACACTGTATACTCATAAAACAAAGCAAAATTTTTACCAATTTTCACTATATTATATGATGGATAACCCAACATAAAACAAAGCAAAATTTTTACCAATTTTCACTATATTATATGATGGATAACCCAATAGTCTGTTAAGAAACCATCTGCTGTCTACCATATGGCCCCATGGAAAGGAAAGTGACACAGTTCAAAAACACTGCATTGGAGAAAATCAAGGTTTTACGCATTAGTATTTTTAAGTAATTGAGTCTCCAATATTACAATATACGCAAAAGAATTATAATTTGATGTTTACTGGTTACATGAAATACACCGCCAGCTCAGTCATTTCCAGCAAACGGATGGAAATGACTGAGCTGGCGGTGTATTTCATGTATTTCTGCTTTAGCCCTGGCTAATGGGCGGTAATTTACTGAATATACCATGCCTTGCCATCAATTTTCGAGTTAAACCGAACCATTGCTTCGGTCACTCGGCAGGTCTGTGCTTATTCTACATTAGCTACCAGTTTGTTTGGCCCTCTTGGCTTCCATAAGAGGTTTTCCATCTCCAGCTCAGTCACTTTCCTATGCCGGGCTGATGAGTGCTAATAAGCACGAAACTGCAGTCCTCTGCTGGAAATGACTGAGCTGGCGGTGTATTTCATGTATTTCTGCTTTAGCCCTGGCTAATGGGCGGTAATTTACTGAATATACCATGCCTTGCCATCAATTTTCGAGTTAAACCGAACCATTGCTTCGGTCACTCGGCAGGTCTGTGCTTATTCTACATTAGCTACCAGTTTGTTTGGCCCTCTTGGCTTCCATAAAAGGTTTTCCATCTCCAGCTCAGTCACTTTCCTATGCCGGGCTGATGAGTGCTAATAAGCACGAAACTGCAGTCCTCTGCTGGAAATGACTGAGCTGGCGGTGTATTTCATGTATTTCTGCTTTAGCCCTGGCTAATGGGCGGTAATTTACTGAATATACCATGCCTTGCCATCAATTTTCGAGTTGAACCGAACCATTGCTTCGGTCACTCGGCTGGTCTGTGCTTATTCTACATTAGCTACCAGTTTGTTTGGCCCTCTTGGCTTCCATAAGAGGTTTTCCATCTCCAGCTCAGTCACTTTCCTATGCCGGGCTGATGAGTGCTAATAAGCACGAAACTGCAGTCCTCTGCTGGAAATGACTGAGCTGGCGGTGTATTTCATGTATTTCTGCTTTAGCCCTGGCTAATGGGCGGTAATTTACTGAATATACCATGCCTTGCCATCAATTTTCGAGTTGAACCGAACCATTGCTTCGGTCACTCGGCTGGTCTGTGCTTATTCTACATTAGCTACCAGTTTGTTTGGCCCTCTTGGCTTCCATAAGAGGTTTTCCATCTCGAGCTCAGTCACTTTCCTATGCCGGGCTGATGAGTGCTAATAAGCACGAAACTGCAGTCCTCTGCTGGAAATGACTGAGGTGGCGGTGTATTTCATGTATTTCTGCTTTAGCCCTGGCTGATGGGCGGTAATTTCCTGAGTTTACTGGTTAGTTTGTGTTATTTAAATTAGTAATGCATACTTAGAGTTTAAAAGTATATATTCTATTTTATAAAAATTTAATGATGTATCGTTCTTACGTCACCACGCACCAGTTGCGTAAGCTAATTTTGAGTGAATTTTGTGGCAAGGAAAGATCATTTAATTTAAATCATTTTACAATTTTTGCAAATTTTGAGTTGTGTCACTTTCCTTGCCTGTTTGCGATACGTCAATTGCAGTTAAACACTTTTCTGTTTCAAAGTCTTGCTAACACACAATAGCTATTTTTATTTTTAGGTACAACAGACTTTTAAATTAAAAAAAGTATCTAAACACTGTTATTAAATTCACAATCACTTGCGCATATAAAGCACTCAAAAGCTCTTATTTACATATATACACATTAAAGTTTATTTACATTTACAGTAAAATCAAAAAAATGAAAAAAAAAAAAAAACCCTCAACAATATATCGTCGCCTCAGAGCAACATTAAGACATCTAATCCCAGCAATGTAACTAAGATATCCTACTTTTGCTCTGAGGCGACGATATGTTTATTAAATAATACAAGGGCTAAGATAAGCATCCACATAATTGTAATGGTTATTAATACCGCATATGGTTGAAAAAATGCAACAAGTCATCGCCAAAACCTTTCATAGTTAATAAAGTTAAAATGCATTTACAAACGTGAAGCAAATAATAGATTGCATAAGTAAGTGTTAATAATGCTCGCTGCAGTATTTTATATGGCACATAAAGCTTTTAACTCACAAAAAAAATGCTTAACTCAATTAAATTTACTATTACTGTTGAAGATAAAACAATCGTTAGCTTTTATAAAATTAAAATAATATTAATAACGATAAAACGGAGTACTCTATGTTTGTTAAATAACATTGTCCGACTATTGTAGCTGCAGAGAACAACAAGCAGAGCACAGAAAGTTCCATCCAGAACTAACAGAGCCTACTTTCCCGTGTACAACTTCGACTTTCTAGTATCTGATCAAAATTCTCAAAATTAGCTAAAATCGCAAATTATTTATATCATATTAAAAAAAAATATTTTAAGCTGATTTCTCGAAATAAAATATGCCTCGCTCATCTAAAGAATTAGATGCGTGAAAAATAAATAAAGGAACAAATAAAGTAGCAGCACCTTTTAAACAAAACAGCAAATACATTTTATTCCATGAAAAAAATCATTAAAATCTTTCAAAAAGAAAATAATAATAAATTGATAACCTCATTACAATAAATACATCACATCAAAAAAAAAAAATTTTTTTTTTTTTTTGCTTTTCCCCTGTTGCCAAAAAATAATTTAAAAAATAATTTAATGTAATTTAAAAATAAATAAAAACAATAAAATGTTAACTTAAAGAACCAAATTTCATTTTTTGAAAAAAAATCGTCTGAAAAAAAGCATATCTTTAAGTAGAAACATAAAGGACTCTGAATTTTTTTGCCAAAAACTGAATATATAAATTAAAACTTTAGAGTGAAAAAAAAAATAATAATAAAAATAATTATTTCACAGTAAAATCCATGGCTGCGGAGTCGAAGTCAATCTTATTTTGGGACAAAAGTGTCCGATTCGGGAGCCGAATGTATTTAATTCACTCGAAGGTAGAATTGGTCATTTCCCTTAAAGTCCGCAACTCTGCCAAAGTTTGCGGAGTCGTCGTCAGACTTATTTTGAGATCAAGGAGTCGGAGTCGGAGTCGAATTTCCAAGAGTCAGAGTCAGTCATTTTTTTCCGTGTACTTTCGCCAAAGCTACGAAGTCAGATTCGAAGTCGAGGAGTCGGACTAATTGTCGGGCACAGGAGTCGGAGTCGGAGTCAGGTGCTCGAAAATTTTCGGAATCGGAGTCGGGAGTTTGTCGTCAAGAGATATTTCCAACAAAATTTGTTTGAAGTAAATCTGCCTTCAAGGGGGGAATGTACATTGACTTTCAGTTTTTCTAGAGACATTAATATTAAGGGATTTGAACAGTTCAAAAACGGAAAAATAGTTCAAATCCCCTTTTTGAGTTGAACGGAAAATTGTTTAAATCAAAAAGATATTTTATACACAAATTTTTCATTAAAAGCTTTTTCCTATAAAGTTTGTTAGACGCAAATTCACCTCTAAGAACTGTCTTGAATTTCCCCGTAGGGGCTAATGATAAGTTTTTTTGAACTGTTCAAAATTGAACGAAAAATATTTAAAATTAAAAAGTGAAATGTTGGAATGAGGTGTCCTCGCCAAGATCTTTCGAACAAAAAAAAAAAAAGTTCGAATCGGACTATTTACTCAAAAGTTTTTAGGGGAGAAGGACAGACCGACAGTTCGACGGACATTTTTCCCCATCCTCAATACCCTACTTTCCAATTTTTAATGTTTCGATATTTATTTAATTGTGTATTTTATTTTTGACTTTTTTTTTCTTTTTTTGATTTTTACGATATTTTGAAGATGTATTAAGTCTTTCATGCTTTTTTCTTCTTTCTATGACTTTTATGGGAAAGTAGGCTAAAAAAAAGGACTTTTACTTACTCTTGGCAATAAATAAGGCCGAGTTAGCCCATTTGGCGGCTTTTCGCGTAATTTAGAGACCCTGAGTGAGCTCAAAATTAATAAAGTTCGGCCAATGATACTTAAAGCTGGAGCTTTTTTTTACACCCCTCGTATTTTTTTTACATTTTAGTCGCATTAGACAAAATTGTAGCAATTTTTTACAAAATAGACGTTTTGGCTTAATTTAGGTTGAAATAGTCGTCATCTGCAGTTCTTCAAAATAATCACAATAGTCGCTTTTTTCGTCTGCAGTGGCAGACCCAGAACCGAAAATTTTGTAACACGCTTAAAGCTCTGTATTAATCATAAAGGTAGAGACAGTGAAAATTTGTAAATATACTAGACGAAACAATGTATCCATATTTATTTTGAGGTTTGGTCGTAATATTTTCATTAGCATTAAAGTTGTGGTGTATTGTGCGTATCTAAGATATCTCTTGTCACCATGTACATACGCGTAAGTATAGCAAAGTAACTATAATAAACATGATGTTGATAAATAGTAAATTATGAACAACTTGCAACATATCTTTTGAGGCTCAAAAAGATCATTTTTTAACGGAAGAAGTTTGGCTTTGATAAATTACTATCCACGAGTTCCCACTGAGTCATTCCACGTCAACCGACCTAATTTTTCAAATCGTCCCCATTCGACCATCTCCGATTTGGATAAAATTTTATAGAGGAGTAGAGATGCCTTTGAAACTAATCTATGCAAATTATCAGCTTCCTAGATCCAAATTCTGAGGATCTAGGATCCTCCCTCAAACATTTTTACAATAGAATCACGCAGTACGAGCTTTTGAATTATTTTTCTTCAGATTTTATGACAACCTAAAATCCAGGAAAAAATGTTCCCATCGCGCTTTTTCACAAGTTCATGCGCATGCTACACAAAATCTAACGAGCTCAAATTCACAAAAATGCTTGAATATACTGACGGTCAAACATACTTTAAGCGCCTAAAATTTCAGGCTTCCAGTGTAATAAAATTTCCTGTAAACTTGGTGTAAACATGGCAATCTGGCACAAAAAACTAATCCGCCATCTTGGATCACATTTTTCGAAGATCCTAGATCCTCAAGATTTGGATCTAGAAGGCTAAAAATTTGCATAGATTAGTTTCAAAGGCATCTCTACGCCTCTATAAAATTTCATTCAAATCGGAGATGGTCGAGTGGAGAACCGTAGGTCACTTGACATGGAATGACTCCACTCCGTTTTTTTTTTTTTTTTTTTTTGCATTGAATAAAAGATTCTTTTAAACCCAAAAACATGTATCGACAATCAGTTATTAATATGCACTTTTTTAGCGTTGTGCTTCCTGCTATCATATTTTATTTGATCTTTTCAGTAAGAAATAACATTCTATGCAGAACTATAATTTTACAGATGATAATAAACTGTCCCTCAATGATGAATTCCTTATTTTTTAAACATGATATAAATATTGTTTTAAAACTGTTTTAATATTACAGCAAGTGAAGAAATAGAATGTTACTTTTCCTTGCACCTAACGTCTCTTACTCGTATAGGTGCTTTACTTTTAAAGCGTTAAACCAGGGGTCTCCTGCTTTTTTAGTCAAGGGCCACAATGTAAATTTTGAAAATGAGACATGCCAATATTTCAATAATATTTCAGTTTAGCTGGTTTAGTTAGCTTTAGCCCCCGCCCATCCTCCCTTCTGTAGTCAAAATGCATCCAAGATGGGGTTTTTTTTTTAGCTTCCCGTTGGACGAACAAAATCTGCTCGCGCACCATAGGTTGAAGTTCACTGATCTAAGCAATTTTTTTTCTATTTAAACTTTATTTGACCAACATTATTTTTAATTAGTTGCAATTGAATCAATTTTTAATCAAAATCGAGGCAGGATGAATGCATTTAATTTAATAAGTCGTTTTCTAGACGTGTCATTATAAAATAGTTCGTAATGGAGATGACAGGCCTTACGTTAATTAACACTTCGCGTTAACCGAAATAGATATTCTTGCATATTATTGAATAAAACTATCTAATTTCATATTGCAAATACTATAGAAGCTTCAGCTTCAGCTTCTGCAAATTTGGGTATACCCATTTCGTAAATTGTCATTGATAAGTTTAACTTCTTTTTAGATTTTCTTGACATCACCATAGTTGCATTGTTTATTAATTAATTATTTTAACTGACTACTATTATTGGATTTATTTAACACTGTTAGTGCCTTTAAAAGTTAAATAACCTCTGCCGTATGCTGAAATGAGATGGACTTTATATTAAATAGACATCCCGAGTAGAACAAAATACATTTATTTCAGCGTTTAAATACAATACAACGATTTGAAATACAATATTTTGAATGAGGAAAAAGTTACACCGCACAGCTTTGTCCTGCTATAAATTGACGACTAATAAAACTTACCTGATATAATTGACAGGTAAGTTTTTTGTTCCCTTTGCCACCAACACCTAGTCATGTGGAAACTAGCAACTTAAAATGAGATTTATTGGATGTATAAATAAAAAAAGATACATTTTTTATGTGCTTGATCCAAATTTATCAATTTAAAACTTATGATACGTACTGGACCTTCAATTGTGTTCTTTTTAATAATATTGTTAGTTAATCAGAACAACTAATCTCAAACACATTTTACACAGGTCTTGTTTCTTTTTTTATTTTTTCAATGTACTTTTGAACTAATATGTAGTTACACATTAGGATGTCCTCATTACCTTATTAAAATCCCAAAAATTATTTTAAGAAATAAAGCCACATATGAAATAGATGAAGAAGAAAGAATGCGTACATTGTATTCACACTCAGCAACAAGACCTTCAGCGCGTCAGACGCAATTGCTCTAGTTCCCGGTGAATTTCAGAGCCCAAGTCATAACCATATGGACTATCCCCGAAGCTATGTAACGTGTATCTGTGTTTTATACCATGTTTTATATTCAATGTTCATAAGATTTATTATCGATCGATACTTTGAATTCTTCAGTGGATCCCCAGCTTATGTCGGAATTGAGAGAAATGAGTGTGTAGACCTCAAAGGAAGTACATAACCAAGAACAACCTCTAACAGCCACCATCACAGACGTGAATACTGTTGCCAAGCGAAGGATTTGCAACAAGGCAGCAGTCCCCGATCTTCACTGCTCAAGAAACCTCTCTTTCAGGGGCAGATCCAGAAATTTTTGTAAGGGGGGTCAAGTTTCAATGAAAATCGTTAATCATCCTACGTAAAAAAGTAGCAGTTAATCAGGGTTGCCCATCATTCCATGCATGAGAACGTACCGCCTCATATGCTACGGAATACCTCCCCCCATGTCAAAACCCATTCAAATTACCTCCCCTCCCCCAACTTTTCAATGCCACAGCCTGAGCCATGGATCATATTCCCTCAAATTTTCATCAAAAGTCACATTTCTTTCAGCAGATATGCTGGTCATGTTACCGTAAGCTTTGATTATGTGAGATTACATCTATAACTAGTAGGAAAAAGCACACATGACACGCACAACATGTGGTTTGAGGGGGAGGAGAACTGGAAAAAAAGAACCTGGGAAAAAAGTTATGCTCATTAGTAAAATTTGTGCTTTTGAAAATGAACAAAGAAATCAAAATAGCAATACCCCAGTAGACAAATACAGTCAATTCTTTGAATTATGACGCACTAAAAATAACTTCCTTACAGAACCGAGCAAAAAAAATGTTGATATTGATTCCATGTATTATTTTTTCGGATCTAAATAATTGAAGTTTAATAATAATCAAAATGAAATTCTTCTCACAGGGGGGGGGGGGGTCAGCAGACCCTTTGACCCTCCCTTAATCCGCCCTTCTTCTCTTCCACAATAGCTAGGCTACGTACTGGACATTTCAAGGACATGAAGAAATTACCAACTAATATTAAATCCTATCCCATTACTGTCCCCATTCACAAGTAACCCCATATCATGTTTTTAAATTCCCCAGGCTATTATTTGCTCCCTCCTCTAAATTCGATCACTACCAATAGAAATTCTTTACAACCATCAGGCTCCAGTATTAGCAAATCTTGTCATCAAGACTTTAGACAGCATATTTGTTGTTTTGAAGTGCTTATAGATTCCTCAAATGGTAAGCAATGAGATTTTACTTACATTTTTACATAACATTTACCCAAGTAAAGGTAAAAACATGTTTCAATAAGGCCCCAAGGAACAATGCCGTACCTTATAATTTTTAAAGAAAATTTATTTATCTACTTTTTAATGAAAAACTATACTGCGAAACAATTATTTCATACTACATCAAAAAATGCCTTCTTTACTAATAATAAAGCTGTAAGTCTCTCTGTCTGTCTGCATATCTGGATCACTGTGACGCGCATAGCGCCTAGACTGTTTGGCCGATTTTAATAAAATTTGGCACAAGTTAGTTTGCAGCATGGGGGGTGTGCACCTCGAAGCGATTTTTCGAAAATTCAATTTTGTTCTTTTTCTATTCCAATTTCAAGAACATTTTACCGAGCAAATTACCACAACGTGGAATAGTAAATTACCAAATTATCATAACGTGGAACCGTAACATGGGCAAGCAAATGAACATAGATAATTGGAGAGAAATTCATCAGCCATTATTTGTAAATATAAAAAGAACCAAATGGCTTTTTAATCTTCTATTACGGGCAAAGCCGTGCGGGTACCACTAGTTGAATTTAAAGCTTTATGCGTATGCCGTAGCATAATGTACAGACATTTGTAAGCTCTTTTTTCGGTTGTGATTAGCTCAATGATTGAAGACCTATAACATATACACAAGCACGCGTAACCTCGAAATTGCAGCTGAACATTTTAACTAGATTTGATGCCATCTTTTCTAATTTCCAACTTTAACATAATGTCCTTAGGCTGCAACATAAACTGTGAGGCAAGAAATTCCATAGGAACCTGTAACGAAAAGTACAGTTAAGGAATTGACATTTCAGAACTAAATATTCAAGAAAATCGTGTTAATTGCTATTGATTGGTTTTTTTTTATTCATCTTATTGTTTTTCTGAGCAAACCAGATTGGTATTATAGTCATCACTATTGATGCTTCTTTCTTTCTTTTTTTTAAAATCATTTTGTCATTCTACCGAGTCATACGATCAATTGGTTCAGGTGGAGAACTGTCCAGAAGTAAGGAAGTAGTGCTATCTTGGCTTGATTCAAGTTGAATTCGTTTTGTTATTAATAAATAACATGATCCACTGTTTCGTACGGTTATTCACATAGTTGCAGTTATTTTATTAAGAATATAAAAACGTTCTTTTTAGTATTTCTAGTAGTAATAGTCTAATTTATACATTTTTTTATATTATTTTTATTTTAAGTCATCAACATTCTTTTATGAAGTGCAGGGCATTTTTGAATTTTAATTAATAAGTTGTCTCCAAGGTTTAAATCTTCAGGTCAATTAACATTTCATCATTTTGTAAGGGTTTGCAACAGCAAATTTTAAAAGCGGAAAATGTTTCCAGTTTATGTGTGCATTTTTCTGTTTTTATGTGCAGATTGTTTTTTTCTTTTTTGAGGGAGAATATTAATTCTCACTTGTAAAACTGTTTTGCACTCCTGCTTAAAGAGAAACTATATAACTTTCTGACCACGAATTGTATGGGAAGGCAAACATCCGGTTTACAGGCGGAAACGGACGGATCTATTAGTTTTCAGGGATGCCAGATTTTGCTGATGCATGTCAACCTTTGAATTAAGCAGAGTTATATTCAAATTTGTGTAACACGCGCATCAAAATTTTACTTTTATCCCTCACTCAGATATGCATCAGAAAGCGTCTTAACTGGACGCTTTCCAATTCCATACAATCCGTTGTCAAACAGTAGATGCGTTACTTTTTTTTTACGACTGCATCAGCATTCTTCACAACTGTTAAGTTTTATGATACAAACAATACAAAAAATAATATATTTGGCAGTGTAAATATAGAAGATTTAGTTTCATCGCGCAAGCGAGTCATGCATTCCTACTCTGACATAAATGTGCTTTGGGGGAAACGTCCACAAGTGGGAGGCTCCCGCACGAACTATTTCCATGGAGGTGATCTGGCATATTTTAGCTCGTTTCCTACCCTACACTTTTGAACTCTAGCCCCTGTTTTACAACACGGACAGTGTTTTTTTGCTGCAATAATCTTGAAGCTTCATTTAACCGCTTTAAATAAAATACATTGCTACAGGAAAGAATTATATAACTTAAACAAAGAACATTTCGTAATAGAGCTTATTAAAAAACCTAAACACGAATTTCGTATAAACAGCATTCATGATTTTACAACAATAGCTCTGTATTTTTTTAATCGTGTATCCCGTCATTTACTCTTTCCTCCTTGAAAAAAGGGAATGGAGCTTTATTCAATTAAAATCTCATGAAATTATCTTTTAACTAAGAATCTTGAATTCATTTGAAATCAAACCGGTATTTTTGATATGATACTAGTAGATTCCTTACAAAGCGGGACATAGCTTAGAGCCTTTTTTTTTTTTTTTGAAACTGTATGGGTTCTGACATAAGAAAGGAAGGAAGGAATACCTGGAAACTAAATGTTTTTAATTGATACTAGTAGCACAGCTTTAAGAAAACTCTCCCCCCTACAAAATCATAAAACCATCAGTTTTAAGTTAGTGCAACAGTTTTTAAATGTAGCAACTAATCTGGGACCAAACTTTCGAACAAAGTACAGCAACTAATCCTGAACGGAGGAAGTATGGAAATTCTCAGAATGTTTTTGCTCATCTTGAAAGGATCGTTGAGAAAATCTTATACAGAGTGGTCAGAAAATAGCCGTGTATATTCAAAATCATTAGCCAAACGAATCTTCGGTTCGCTTGATATTTATCATGCGTTAATACATGAAGAATGTTATGAAATGTAAAAGTTACTGATCAGGAGATTAAAAAGAAAATTAAAGCAATTATTAAAATAGTAGAAAAATATTAAAACATTTGAAGGGCTACAGGGAAGAACGATCAAAGTCCATTTTTAGTAGAGAAATATTAAAACATTTGAAGGGCTACAGGGAAGAAAGATCAAAGTCCATTTTTCTAAAAACCTCTGGTTAACCAATGAGAACACGTAGATTATTACAGGTAGTATTTAAGAGAAATATTATTCAGGCAAGTATTATCTTAGTGAGTGAGTTTTAACAGGGAAGAACGAGGCTAACTCGGAAAAGATTAAAGTTTCCAAGCTTTAAAACGCACTGAGGAGAATTTGTGCAGTATGGGCTACCATATCATTCTTCTCCGTGACCCTTCATTTAAATATTCAACCAATAATTCTTACACACAGAAAAAACACAGGAAAAACTTTTTACGCATTTTAGTATGGTTTGCGATTGAAGATTTGCGATTGAAGATAACTTATATAGATGGGAGAGGGGTGTTCTCCTGCAGGGGGGTTTGGTTGTTGTTGGTGTGGTAATGCCACATATTCCTATCTTGCATCGGGATGCCGTTATCCACATTTTCCGACGAACGGAGCCCGCACTCTTATTGTTCTCATCCCATTGCCCACGAGGCTCCGCTGTCCCCTCGACCTAATTCGGCTGGGGGTGCGTTTGTCGCGCTCCCTCTTGTTTTTTCCGGTTCCCGGCCCTTCTAGTTGCTTCGCGATCTTTCTGGAAAGTTCGCGGTGCGGATACGACTTCCGGTTTCCGAACTTGCAACGCCGTTTTTGGACCTTGAGCGGCAGTTGGTCATTGGAGTGTGTGCGCGAGGCTGATCTGCGTTCCTCTCTTCCTCGGATACTTCTATGGATTACCATGAAGGCCATTAATATATGTGAGCTCTTTTGATTATGTTTTCTGCATTGGCAAACTGGATCTATATGTAAATGTGCTGTATGAAGGTTCTTTATTATTAAATGTTCACGGCCTATGCGAACCTGGTCTGTTTTACCCCCAATTTAACACCTCCACAGTTGGCTACATTCACGAAGTGGTTTGGCTAGTTTCCTGAATTTTCACATAGCACTTTTGTTCCGGACCACTCTGTATATATCTACAGTTTAAGTTATTTCACTCTTGATTTCATACAGTACAGCAATATACTTACTCTTGTCTGGGCACACCTTTTGAATCGGAAATTACTGAGCAAGAACGCAAGGCAAACTTTGATCTGCATTAGAACAAACCTCATGCCAATACAGTTCCGTGGTCCAAATCCGAATGGCATGTAAATTAATTGGTCTCTTTTAGCTCGCTCTTCTGGAGAAAAGCTACGAAAAAATTTTTAAATTCTAATTATCACTCTTGCAAATTTATTTTCTAAATAACATAACTAAGAGTTTTCTCAGGTTAGTCTGTTAGTAAATTATTGTTTGATAATTAGCTATTTTTGAGTTTTAACATACTCTGATGCACACATACATATGGGAAGCAAAGAAAAATGTGGCATCGATTATTATTATCAGTGTTTTCTTGAATGTGAATGATATGGACTTCTTTTTGTAAACATTTGAAGTATTTTTAGTGCTGTTGCGTTGAAAAAAATTCTTAAATAACTAGAAGCATTAATTGAAACACAATACATGTAGAAAATAATGATCATAAGGGCCATTCCTTGAAAAAAAGCGACCTTCTTGTCCACATGTGAGAACTGAGATGTTTAATTAGGACTGATAACTTTAAATGATAATGAAAAAAAACTTGTTGTGTCAGAAATCACAAACATGTTAGTGACTTCTGAGAAAATTTGTTTTTTGTTAAAAACTTTTTAAAACTACTATTTTTATTGAGATATATTAGCTTTTACGTGCGTGACAAAATGGCTGCTTTTCCGTAAATTCGCCCATATGTTTGAAGTTTAAAAATAGTTATAATATAACGTAAAACATTTAATTATTTTGGAATTTAATTTCTTTAAAATGTAACGTTAAATACTGTGCAATATGCTTAAAAAATATTTTATGGTCCGAAATATTTTTTTGAGCAAAAAATATTTATTATCTTTTTACCGATTCGGGTCGAACTTCTCTGGATCTGGGTAATGATTCGGATCATTGTGGATCGCAAAGACTGGAATAGACACCAGCATGCCTTTTGGAATCTTTATTCCTTTGTATCCTAGATCATAATCTTCATCCGCTACCCTTTCTATTCTATAAAAAATAATAATAAAGAAACAGGGATAAGTAAAAACTTTATTTAAAATATTGCAGTTGCAAAACAAGAAGTGCCCTACAGAACTAAAGGACAATTTACTGTATCTCAAGTACGATTTCCAACTTAAACTAAATCATTTTCTAAAATCAAAAGTAAAATTAAGCTTTTATGCAAAATTAAAAGTTATTCATAGGTGTAAAAGCAAACTGAAATTCATGCTTTCAAACTTTTGAGGTATTCATAGAGTCTTTGAATAAAATATAACTCTTTCCCCAAATACTATTTTACAAAATTGCCGAGTTAAATTTAATTATTTTCAACTGCTTCGAACTTAGGGTTCGTAAGTGCTAAGAAACAACAATATTTTCAAGGAAAACTATGCACAACTTTCTTCGCAGGAGCATTTTCGTGCAGGAGCAACCTGATAAGAAGTAACTGGAAATTCTGTGCCTCCAAAAAAAAAAAAAAAAAAACTTTCTTATTTGGTAACTTTAGCTGACGGTTTGGAGAATTTGGAGATAGTGATGTCATATTTTTAAAGTCTTTTTCTTATAATAATGCCTAATATCAACTCTAATTCGAATGGCGCAGTGCTGTAAAGTCAAAAAAAAAATTGAGGAACTCAGCATTGGGTTTGGTGGAACTTACCGAAAACTCGTCATGGACGCACTATACAAGTAAAGAAAACAAAAGAGTGACTGCGCTGTATCATAGTAATAATAATAATAATTGACTTAGATAACTTGAAATCCGGAAAACTTTTTATCGAAGTGTCTCATTTTAAGTTTTTTTTTTTTACTTTAAACATTAATAAATAAAAATAATGAACCATGCGGTAATTATAATTAACGGTTTGCGTGAAAATATATATATATATATATATATATATATATATATATATATTTATATATATATATATATATATATATATATATATATATATATATATATATATATATATATATATATATATATATATATATATATATATATATATATATATATATATATATATATATATATATATATATATATATATATATATATATATATATATATATATATATATATATATATATATATATATATATATATATATATATATATATATATATGTACATATTAGGACATCCAATTTTTTGAAACTAAAATTTTACTGATGAAATGGTAAATAAAAATTAAAATATCATACCTCACAGCAGGTGGATATAATCGTAAAGTCTCTGAGATCACATTGTCCAAATATTTCATACTTTGAATAGCTTCGTAATTTAGTTTTCCCTGAAATTTAAAAGCAATGAATTAAAAAAAAATCGAAGTACATCTTACGACACGGAGTGATGAATGAAAACTGTAGCATAAAACTACTAAATCAAAATAACTACTAAATTAAAATTATTTCGTTACTATCTTGTTTAAAAAGAAATTAAAAGATTAAAAAAAAAAACTTACACCTTCACATTTTAAAACTTCATCTATTTCAGCAATCAACTTTTCCTGGATGTCTGGATTGAGAGCCAAAAGATAGAATGCAAATGAAAGAGTGGACGCTGTGGCATCGAATCCAGCAACGAAGAAAGCCACACATTGAGCTACAACTTCAATATTTGAAAGTTCTAAAAGGAACACAAAAGATATTTTGAAAAGCATTCATTACACTATCTGGCGAACATTAATAAACAACTATGATGACGATTGCTGCTATAACCATTTGTTGTTAAAGGTGTCATCACTGTAAATATCTCCAATTTTATTCTTTTCTGAATCTAGAAATACTGACTTAACACCTAAAAATATACAAATAAATCCTTGAAAAAAATATTTTATGAAAATGGACATTAAAATTTAATATCTTTAAAGAAATCACTACACTGTATATGACTACATTGTTAATGTTTTACAATAAAAAAAATCATTCAACGTTTTTTAAAGAAATCTTCATTATTTAAATATAGAAATAGAAATTTACTGAACGAGTGTTTTTTCCCGTAAGATTGAGTTTTTAACACTTCTAATATGTTTCGACTTTCTTCCTTTTTCTGCGTAAGTATTAAATTACTTCAAACTTAACATTTCAATAGATTAATTAAATAATTATTGACGGAAAAATGTACTTCATTTTTATTGAAAAAAATACATCCAGCTATTGTTTTTATTGCTGGTTAGAGATATGTTTAGCAAAACTTATAGTGAAAATTTTATACCATATTAGGCCTTTAAATTATTTTTCCCTCTTGTCTTAGGCAGAAAAGCATGATATAAAGAAAGTTACTGTTATACATGCTAATACTGGTTGACATAATTGAGCAGAATGAATGATCTAGAAAAAGTTTCAAACATTAGCTGGTAAATATTAAACTGAAAAGCAACGAAAGAAAGAAATATGTTTTGCCAAATTATTTACAGAGAAAATCAATGTTACATTTTAGGTAGTCTCTCGATTATAATCATCTTAAAAGTGCAGACAAACGATTTTAATGTAAAAAGAAAACATACTCAATGATAATGAGATAATACACAAATAGCGTTTTCAACTGAAATTGTAGTGCAAATAAAACTGAAAAAAAAAAAAAAACAACACTGCAAATTTATATAATTTTTTTCACTGCTATTCCTGATACAAATAGAAAATAATTATTAAATAAAAACGAAAAACCCGACTGCGTAAAAAGTAAAAAAAAAAAAAAAAAAAAAACTAAAAAGAAAAAGATATAAGCCCAGTAGTTTAGAATTTTATCAAGCATTACTAAATAACTACTCCAATAAAGTAGTTTTGTAATCGATACACGCATAAGACAAATCTTAAATTCAAAAGCAGAATCAACAGTCGGGGTCCATTCCTTTTTGACCAGTCAAGGAACCCTGTAAAATTCGAATGGGCCCCGACTGTTGATCTTTCTATTCTGCTTTTTTTTTTGGTCTAATGTGTGTATCGAATGTAAAACTATTTCAATAGTGTAGTTATTCAGTAGTACTTAATAAAATTCAAAGCTACTGGGCTTACATTTTTCTTTTTCTTTTTTTCTTTCTTTCTTTTTTTTGGTTTTTACGCAGTCGGGTTTTTTGTTTCTATTTAATAATATTTTTTTTTTTATTTTACGCTCTTTAGTTAATTTTCATTGACTTAGTTATTATGATCATAAGGCAGCAAATGTCGCATTCTTGTCATTTTATTGAGAAAGTTTATATCGTGAGGATTATTAAGTAACTAGTGGTGGTCTAAACTACTGATTATTAATCCCTCTAGGGAACTTACTCGGCTTAAAGCAACCTATGCTTTACCTGTAGCAAAAATGCACGAACTTAAGTCAACCACAGTTATATTAACAGCCCGGAAAAGTCGTCAGACAAATCTTTCCCCCAGAACTAAAAAAGCCCGTAAAGAGAGTACACGTCGCAAAAGTCAGTCCGCTGAATCACCACAAAAATAAATGCAACATGTTAGAGTTGAAAATCGAATTAGTAGATTTAGTAAACAAAATATTCTGGCAGTGGAAACGCTAGGTACTTGCATTTGTCGCACGCTGTGTAGCACGCAGGTAGCGTGAGACTTGTTCCCGAACCAACAGTATGGTGACTGGTTGCTGATATAGTGAATTTTGATTGCTGTCATGTGTTTAAGGACACTCCCAAGGTAAAGACAAATCGATTGACGTAAGATTTATCAAAAGCCAAGAGGTTTAGCCTGTACAACGCCACATTGGAACATACATACATACATAGACTCATAAATACATTACCTTCCTTTGCGTCGCGTACGCGCAGTCGGGTAAGAATAAACACATTGTTTTAAATAAGGCATAGTTTGTCACAATAATCAGGACTTTACTTTAAGACAAATCAACTATTCCATTTTACAGAAATTAAAAAGAAGTATAGGGTCTGGTGGGGGAAAGTGGTCAATGGGGTAAAGTGGTCATACGTCAAATAAATGGCTATAGCTTGGAAATAAATGTTCGAATGAATGTGAAAATTTTATTTTAGAGTAAGGCAGTTAGAAACTACATTTTGAATACAAAATTTTACAACTGGCAAAATTTTATTCGGTAAAAAAAAATATTTTGCGTGAACATGAAAAATTTTAAAATCTAAACACCTATTTTAACATTCTTGGGAAATTTTGTTTGTTAGAATTAGGAACAGATTGACTGTACAGGAAGCTTCCTACATGTCTCAAGAACTCTTACTCATTAGCAGTTAGCTGAATCTATTTTAGATAATTTTTTAGAACAATTTAAGTAAGATGGGGTAAAGTGGTCATAATATTAGGCTTAACGAATATTGTTCTTCTAATGTCACTTAATCTTAGTATAAGGCAGATACAAATTAAATATTAATTTCACTTAATATGTATTGTTTTTACAGTAAACGGGGTTAAATATACGAGTATATGCATACGCATATACTCGTGTAGACATGTATATAGACGTATTCACATAAATGCACCAATAAATACGTATATGGGTATCTGCAAGTACTTTTAATCTATACAGATATACATTCGACTATACACGTATATACTCACTTATACTCATATATATATATATATATATATATATATATATATATATATATATATATATATATACACACAAATACAATTTTACACAACATTTTAGGACTTAAGAAAGTTTTAAAGCGATTGATGAAATTTGCGGCCTTTAGCTGTAATACATGCGTCGCATTCACAGATCCCTCTCTGTTGCAATAACGAGACTTTTGAAAAACTTTCATCAGCCGCTGCGCCTTTGTTGCGATGCGTGTATTAGAGCTACTACAGACCGTAACTTTCAACAACTGCTCTAAATATTTCTTAAAAACTAAAATGTTAGGTAAAATCATCTTTGTGCAACAAATTTCTGCCTTGCTTTGCATCCATCAGTTTCTGTCTTTGTGTGCATATAGCGCGTCAGTGATTATAACTTTCTTATGATTCTTTGCTTCTTATCCTCCCCTCTCACACCCCTTTGATTTTTGCCCAAGAGCTTAGATTCACTCTGTAGGCCGACATGTATATAAGCGTATATTATCGTGTATACATACATGTACTGGTGTATACATGTAAATGTACGTATATACGTCTATACAGGTATATAATCGTGTTTACACGCATACATGCATATATACTCGTGCTTCCATATTATATATACGCGAGTAGACATGTACAAAGACGCACTGGATGTATCCACGAATTAACTCGTGTATACTCGTATATGTATGTATGTACACTTATATGCGTATATACGTCTACTATACACATATATACTCAAGTATGCACGTATTTTCTCGAGATACAAGTGTATACGTGCATATGATGTTCGTTTATACGCGTATATACTCGTATATACACGTGACACGTACATATACGAGACACGTATATACATGTGACACGTATGTACTCATGTAGACACGTATACACTCCTGTAGGTAATCACGTATACATGCTTATATACTCGTATATACACGTATATACTTGAGTAGGCACGTGCATGCATGTATCTGATGTATACATGTATCTACTCATATAGGAACGTGTTTACTCGTGTATAACACGACACGTATATATTCGTGTATACACGCATGTACTCGTGAATATACTTGTAGCTATAAAAACAACTGAAATATACAAGTATTACGGTTCTTTATAATGGTTTTGCATCTATTTTTAACTATGACCACTTTACCCCATGCTATGACCACTTTCCCCCACCCCATGGGGTAAAGTGGTCATAAAAACATAGGGAAAAGAAAGTTCTATAAAAATACTAAAATCAATATTTTTCTTCCTAAAATTCACTGTACCGTGTTCTTTAATAATGCAATGTAAATTAACAACAAAAAAAGTTGAAGTGTTTAAAGAATTTGTTGCATTTATTATCCACCTAAGTTGAAAACCTACGATTTTATGACCACTTTACCCCACCAGACCCTACTTTATATTTCTTGGTTGTAATAGTAAAATCTCGCATCCGGCAATGAATTGACTCAACTTAAAATTTGGGAAACATGTACTAACTATTGATTATAAATCTATACTTAATGCTCTTTCTTGCCGTAAAACTCGCACCAAACTGGCTTACATAGTTGATGGATGGTGACGAAGAATCGATATAAACAATAGTGGAGTATCATAAAAATTTTATAATTTAGAAAAAATAACTTTAAACATGCTTTATTAATTTAGATAACAAAAACAAAAATTAATTAGAAAACAGCGCTGCATAATTGTTTGCTTGTATTCTAATATTTGAGACAAAATTGCTTAAAACTAGTATTGGGTGAAACCTTGATTTTCGCCAAAAATGTTTTCCTGAGTTGTATCCGTGCCAATTTCCTTGTCGAAATGCAATACTTATGATAAAATTTCTACTCAAAGTCGTGGGAATATGATGTCTCCCTGTTCACACAGATTTGTAAATTTTAGTACATACATTCATCAAATAAAATAATGAAATGAAACATACACACACACACAAGCTAATATTTGTCATGAAAGCTTTCTTAACACGTCTTTTTTTTTTTTTCTTTTTCATTTTGCAACTGCTATAGAATATACAGGGTGTAACAGTACAACGTTTACAGACTTTCAGGACAGATTGAGTACACCTTGACGATAGGAAATCATATGGCAATGTATGTCGGAAACGCTTTCCTGACGCGATAGTGACGACACAAAGTACAAGAAAGACATGGCACAAATAAGAGGAAAAGACATGTTTGATATTTCTAATACAGCAAAAATGCTGGTAAGTTTTTGTCTGGTTCTCACGATAGACGTCGTTCCGTAAACTGAAGTATCAAATGACGGTGCATGCGCACACACTGTTTTTTGTTGCCGTACTCGCTTTTACGTTCGATCATTAATGCGCCGGAGATGTGAGGCATGCATCACAGCTCAGGGTCGTAATTTCGATCACCTACTTTGATGAGGATCGTTGGCTCCTTTATGTTCTTTATTCTTAGTTTTTTGCTCTACTAAAGATAATAAACATGTTTTCTTCTCTTGTTCGTGTCTTGTCGTTTTGGTGATTTGTGTCGTCGCTACCGCGCCAGGAAAGCGTTTCCGACCATGCATTGCTATCTGATTTCCCATCATCTAGACCTACTTTATCTGCCCTAAAAGTCTGTAAACGCTGTATTGTTACATCATGTATACTTAATTCAATTTAATACCACCGTTATTGCACGTTTTGGAATTTTGATTTTATATCTGTATTGCAGTGTTTACATGAAAGCTAGGTTGAATTTCAAAGATCATATCAGCAAATACGCTGTAATATTAAAGCTCATTACTTGTGGATGCAATTAAATTCAAAGTCTAACAAATTAAGTGTAAATCCTCTATAAAATCAAGAATTAAAAATTTGCACTAAGACGGAATTGAACAGGATATGCGATATGATAACAAATTGTAACCAATGATCGTAATTTGAATGCAATTTTAATAGGGTTTTTAGTTTTTCTTTGAAAACGCATAATAGTTCAATAATTTGGCAAGAAACTTTCTTTTTCTTTAACCATTTACATACCTTTTTTGTTTGATGTCTTTAATACATTTTCATTAAACTCGCCTTTTCCATAATTTGCAGTTAAATCATCAGAAGTTTCTTGACTTTCCTGATCTTGTACTTCTTTCGCAGTATCCAGAAGTAATTGAAGGAAATCATTCCGAACCTACATTTTTGATAGGTTACAAAATTAAATTATTTTTGCCTACTATAGCGAATAAAAAAACTTGATTTAAGAGTATAAATTAACATGGAAATTTTTATAAAATATTTCTAAAAATTGTAATAAAATTATAGCTAAAATGATTAGAATCAAAAAGCTGATTAGATTCAACAGTATAAAATATAGTTTATTTTAATATTTTGATTACCTTTCCAGTCCTATTACGTTCTTCTATTATTTGAAGAGTCATATCTCTAAAAAAATGCACTTGGGTCAAACTAAAAGCACTTATACCAAGAAATTGATGAATCTTAGGAAACATAACTGTAAGGGAAGAAAGAAAACATACATTTTAAAGACCCATTTCAAAATAAAATTGGCAAGCATAAGAAATTCGTAAATTCCAGAAAATTTCAAAGCTTGAAATGAGTACTTGCAATGAACCTAATCATTAGTACATTAGAGTTTAAAAAAAATCTATTCCGTGTTGAATTTTTTTATTGAAAGGTTAAAAAGGGTTGGTTTGGGTAAGTGGAACCCTTTTTTTAGAGCTGTTTGTTAAGAGAGACGTATTTAAAAGTTTTAATACAAAAACAATAACCTATTGACTTATTACCTTAGAATTAAATAATAAGCAAAAGCTCATAGTTATTTTCTAAAAAGACACTTTAAATACTTTTAACTATTAATGCTTTTTCTTTTTTTTTAATCAGATAGCTGTCCCAAATTTCAAAAAGAAGTGGTAAGTGTGTAAGTGTTCTCAGGGTCGTGCACAGGGGGGAAAAGGGACACCTGTTGACTCGGACCCGAACGTGAAGGGGGCCAATATTTTTAAATCTAGAGGTGAATTATAGGGGTAAACAATATGGAGGGGGACCCGGGAAAGTCATTTGTGACGCACCCCTAAATTTCTGTGCACGCCCCTGAGATGGCCACCAAGTGGGTATTTCAAAAGTGATAATTTTTTAACGAATCGAGATTCAAACGTGAGCGGGAGAAATGCAAACCTCTTTATATAAAAAATCTCTTTATATAAAACACAAAATATTCATAAATGTCTCTTCTGTAAGTTTAACTCAAAAAGCTGTCGTCAGCAAAGCTCGAAATGCATTTTTTTTCAGATTTTTTAATAACTAGTGATACCAGCACGGCTTTGCCCGTAGTAGAAAATGAAAAAGTTATTTGGTTTGCCTGTATATTTATAAATAACGGATGATGAATTTCTCGCCAATTTGCTATGTTGCCGCCAATTTGCTATGCTTGTCCATGTTACGGTTCCACGTTATGATCATTTGGAAATTTACTCACCCATGTTGTGATAATTTGCTCAGTGAAAAGTTCTTAAAATTGGAATAGAAAAAGAACAAAATCGAATTTTCGAAAAATCGCTTCGAGGTGCACACCCCCATGCTATAAACTAATTCTGTGCCAAATTTTACGAAAATCGACCGAATGGTCTATCTATGCGCGTCACAGAGATCCTGACAGACAGAGCTCATGACAGACAGAGAGACTTTTAGCTTTATTATTAGTAACTAGTGGTACCCGCACGGATTTGCCCGTAATAGAAAAATTAAAAAGTCTTTTGGTTCGCTTGTATATTTACAAATAATGTATGGTGAATTTTCTCGCATATTGGCTTGTACGCATGTTACGTTTCCACGTTATGATAATTTCATATCTCGCCAATTGGCTTGTGCCCATGTTACGGTTCCACGTTACGATAATTTCGTAATTTACTCGTCCATCTTATGATAATTTTGTTCTTAAAATTGGAATATAAAAAAAACACAAAATAAGCAAAAAATAAATAAATAAAGTGGAGCCAGGAAAACTTTTGTTTTTCAAAAAGTTATTTTTTATTAAATTTGTTAAATGTCCGAGTTTGGAAATAAGGCGTGGTTTTATGACGTTACAAGTGATGTACTTTGGCGCGCTACTCCATTGCCGCGCTAATTGTTTACGCTTTGCTGTCAACCGCGTTTCCAAGTTATGATAATTTGCGATATGCGCAAATGGCATAATAGTCCAGTCAATAGATACATTTTACCTTGCAAAAAATGGGGTCAAAGATTTTATTTTTTTAATTTGTACATATTGGTGCCGACATGGAAAAACCAAGTTATCCAACACGAAAGACCCCGGGAGAACTTTTGGGGGCCGAAAAACCACAAAAATTTATGACTTTTTTTGTTTTTTCCAAAATATCTCCGAAATGGTTCAACTTAGAAAAAAGTTTTAAATGTAAAGTTTAAAGAACATAAAATTTCCTACAACTTTTGTATTTACAACTTTTTTGTAGCACAAATAACAAGCTTGCTATAGCTCTTTGAAAATAGACAGTTTTCCTCCACTCCGAAAAAAAAAAGGTTTCACACTGAAAGCAAGGCGTCATAATTATTAGAACTTCAATAGAAACTTTAGTTTCAGAGAGTTTATCGACAGTTAGAGTAGTTTGAGTTTCTTTCTCACCTCCCCCCCCCCCTCGCGCTGGACACAGTAGCAATTCTGGCTGACAGATTAGTTCCCACTAGACTCCAAAAACAAACGATGTATTATGAAACTGAAATACATATATACGCATTCATTTAAAGCTCATACGACGATGCAATAATAATTTTAAAAAAACCTACCCCACTGCTCACGAACTAATTTTTCTGATCTGACAGAGGTAGTCTTCATCAGACTCCAATAATAGATGATATATTGTTATTTGTAACTGGATTACACAATATATACATTCATTTGAGGGATATAATTCGTACATTCTAATCTAATTATTGCAAACAAAGATGCGATTTTTAAATATTAATGTGAAGGAATGAATATTAGGCAGCTAATAAGCAAACAATCAACACAGTCATGCATCCTATGCTCTGATACAATAATAATAATAAACCCTCCCCCACCGCTCACGAACTAATATTTCTAGTCTGACAGAGGTAGTCTTCAGTCAGACTCCAATAACATATGATTTATATTGCAGTTTGTAATTAAATTACATAATCTTCTCATTCATTTAAAGCACATAATTCGTACCATCTATTCTATTACAAGCGAAAATGCAATATTCGAATATAAATGTGAATGAATAAATATTAGGGTGATAATAAGCAAACAATAGACATAAAAATGAATAAATAAAGGTACAATAGTAATACGTAATGAACACTTTGAAAAAATTCTGCAGAAACTGACTTTTTGAGGCATGAAAAACCCAAAAGAATTACCTTACAAAATGAAAATCCAACTGTAGAAGATTAATACATACATCTAAATTACAGAGAGATTCATTCGACCTTAAAGCAAATAGAGAAATAATAACAAAATACGCTGTTTATCTTCTTCGAAGCCGTTTTGAAGGTTCAGGTTCTCCCAGTTCAGAATCTGTAGGGGGTAGAAAAAAGCTTTGGTCCTTTAATTGTTCATCTCCTTGTTGCGGTCAAAAGCTCCTGGAACAAATTATCTTCTTCAGCAGTCTCATCCAAAGATGAAATTTCTGCAACATTTTCACAATTTGTGCCACTGCAGTGTTTGCACGTGCTGGAGCATTTTAAACCTGCCTTGTGACAAGAACAGGCTCCAGTACAATTTTTCTTGCAGGTACAAGGTACAATCTTCAAAAGATTCTGAGTAACTGAATCTCTTTTCGTGTCAACATGCATTAGACCTTGCGTTCTGCGTTCCCAACCCCATTTCTCTGGATCAATTATGTTGCCCAACCAACTTTGAATTTGGTGGTAGAACCGATATGAGTGATAACGTCCAGCATCCCCCCCTCCCCGCACGTTGGAGGTAGCCCTGCAAGATTTATCTTAGCCCTGTATACTAGTTTTATAAAAAGATTAAATTGCAAAGTATCCAAAGATAGGTTCAAATACTTTACGTCACCTGTGTATAATATTTGCAAAATGTTTTCTCCAGCTGCAGCTAAGGAAGGCATCATGATGACAGATTGGGTCCATAAATACTTCAATAGCTTCCTTAATTTCAGGAGGTTTTTTTTTTTTTTTTGACTATTTTGTACAACTTAATTTTGCCTTGGCCAAAGATTGCCGAAGTCGTATCACACTCACTAGACGCATGGATGAAAAGAATATTGCTGGGGTCAAACTTAAAAGATTTAGTGGGGAAAAAACAAATCACAAGCATTCCCTCTTCCAGGTTTTAAAAAGAACAAGTTGCTGAAAGGCTGTCCTAAAGCTGTCATCAGTCCTCTCGCTCACTATAACAACCTTTTCAATTTCTTTTGCCTTTGAAAAAGCAGTAAGTGAGTGAGTCGGCATCATCTTGAGTCTGCCTGACTTCAATGCCACACTCTTCGAAATATGTCTCAAGAAGTAGAATAAGACAATTCTTTTTGTTATAATTTGCCAGAAATCTTTCTTAAGGAATTTAGTTAACATGTTAGGTTCAACCATTACTTCAAGGGAAGAGATTGATTGCTCATTGATATAGCATTTGTGACAGGCAGTGTGAATTGTCACTTCTTTTAAGAACTTCAAAAAACGCTGATGTTCTTCATTTTGCCGTTTTGCGCTGCATCTTTGAAGATTTTCTGTTCCCTTCTCCTTCACAATCTTTATTTCGCATTCATGCAAACTGATTTCGCAAATAATAATGATAATAATAATAAAAAAAAACACCTTGGTCAGGCGTAATCATTTCTAGGAAAAAATTGTAATTCAGAACACACAAATTGATAAAACATACTCTCGCTCAAACCCTGAAGTGACCAACATGAGTAGCTATTGAGTCGATTCATCTCATTTGGAGAAAAAAAAAGGGGGGGGGGGATGGAATGGGGGTGTTTTGTTTAAATTAAAGGGAACAGGGCATTTACCCTCAGCTGTGAAAGACAAATGATTTCCAAGGTCAGACTGCCGGCGTTTCTCCTTTTTTCTCCGTTATCCGATGCGCTTTCACGCACTTCGCTGAAGGGGTTCAGAAAAAGTGTGACTTTCAAGAAGCTGTAACTCGCTTGCTTTTCATGCTACAAAAATGTTGTAATGACAAAAGTTGAAGGAAATTTAATCCTCTTTAACATTTGCATTGGACGTTTTTTTGTAATTTTAACCATTTTTGAGATATTTTGAAAATACTACAAAAAGTCACAAATTTTTGGGGGTTTTCGGCCCCCAAAAGTTCTCCCGAGGTCTTTCGTGTTGGATAACTTGGTTTTTTCATATTGGCACTAGTATACACAAATTTAAAAAATAAAATCTTTGACCCCATTTTTTGTAAGGCAAGCCCGTTTTTTTCTACCTATTGACTGACTATAAGTGAATGGCATTTCATCGCTTTTAATGCCAGGCGCAGAAGCGTAAAAGTTAATTTTCAATCTGCGCACCGATTAAAATAAGTGTTAAAAATATTAATATTTATCAAATTATTTAAAAAGTGGTTAAAACCCATGTTTTAACCATGCTCTTAGAAAAAAAAAATACTTTTAAAATTTTGGAAACGACCCCATTACCGAAATATACCCTTTTATCCATTTATTTTGACATTAACAGACAAAAAGCGAAATTGGAATAAATTATTACGGTATTGTGTGTACATATAAAAACTGTATGTTTCCAGATGTGCAGTAAACATGAGTTAGAGTAGAAAAAAACTGTTGCAAATAGTTAAATTCATACAAGTTTTCGCATATATTCATTTATGAATATGGTCGAATTTTGACCACTGGGCGAACACTAGTAACTTATTTATTTCCATCTATAAAAACCTACGAACCTTGATCACAGAGGTTGCTTCGGGTTGCCATAATGAAATGTCTGACTGACTAGAATTATAATTGCACCACTTATCCAATTGGCAATTTCATTTTTCGGTAAAATATGTGTAGTAAACTATTTCCTTCTGCTTTTTTGAAAGCAAAAAGCCGAAAACCTTTCTTCCAAAAATAATACATACTGAAGTATATGATTTTGAATAACTGCGATAAGATCAACAATTCTTCCAAATCACTATTTACTTTCTACACTGTAAAAAAACTGTAAATTTTGAAGAAGTTATCCGTATTTTTTACAGAAAAAAACTGTTCGTAATAAAATACAGGATTTCTCTGTTTTTTTGAATCTGTAACCGGTTATACTTTGTTTTTCTTCGAATCTTCGAAATTTCGCCCGCGTGTTTGGATTTTCGTTCTCGTGCTCGAGTTTTTGATCTTATATTTATTTAAAGCGAGTAAGTCTTAAATCGTTTGCAACTTCCATTTCATTGCATTCTAATCAATATTTTATTATTATGTTTTTTTGTCATCTGTTACAGAGGCATATTCGGAAATTTACCTTTGTATACATGTATTTCGTAGTAGTATAGTAAATATTGAAATGGATTTATGAAAGTATAGTTTCATTTTTAATCTTCATAAAATAATAAATCAGCTTGAATAAATAATAAAAATACGGAAGATTTCTGTAAAATAAACGGAAGAAAACTGGCGTCCTGGCTGACAGTTTTTTTCTGTAAATTTTACGGATTTTTTTTACAGTGTATAGTAATGATGTCGATTCAATCAAATCTCCCTTAGACATCGAAGTTTCTAAAATAAATTTATAGACGATCTTTTGTGACGTTAAGGGGGGAGAGATTCGGCGGCCCTCCTCCGGTAATTTTCAAATTTGACGTCGTAAAGACGTGATAGTTATACCATCTGAGATAATACAAACTTCAAGAAGAAATGGGTTTCGGGCCTTATCTCCGGCATTTTTTTAAGTTAAAGTTTCAATTTTAGACGACTTTCGATGATAATAGGAAGAAAGGGGTTTTTAATTGATTCTCTCTGAGTTTTGTCGAGGTTGAAATCCTAAAAACGCAATTTTAGATTAGCTTTGAACGTCAGGAACGAAAATAGGTTTCGGAGCTCCTCCAATTCGCTACATATGTATATTTTATTTGTTTTAAAAAGGAATTATGTGGATTCCATCCCCTACATGTGTGAATTAGATGCGTAGTAAGAGGTAAGATAAAATCAATCACCCCTTCTTGAAAAAATTTCTAAGTACTCCTTGCCAATATAACTGCTTCTACATGCAGCTGAGGGCTTTCTTGTCATTCGTTTTCTTCCTTAGTCAGCACAATTTTAAAATAAATAGAAAAAAATCAGAAAAACTAAAGTTTAGGTTTCTGGTAAAAGAAAAAATATCAAGGAGTTGAAGCTTCTAGGAAATACGCTTGATATAAACCGTCTGAAGGATTATCCTGATTAATGATAAAATATATTTTTAACAATCATAAATGTGCACTTAAATTACATCAATAACTTATTTTCTGACTTAAAAATACAAAGGTTTGTTGTTTATTTGCAGATTCTTAATTTGATCCACCGATCCGATATAGAAAAAAAAAAAAAACAGTCAATAAAGGAAAATATATCATTTTGTATTCTTCTCCTTACACCCTGTCAAAAAGATCGTCACAATGTCGCAAGTAAATGCAGTTTTGTAATCCCAAATTAAATAGTGTATTGTAATGTGGCAATTCATAAATCAGTTTGCAACTCTTTGTAATGTTTAACAAGGTAGATATACTTCAATCAAGATTTTAGAACTTTAAACTGTAAACCACGTTGTACCACATTTCGAATAATAATGAAGGTGCATCATCATAGCTTGTTGACCTAAAGCTTCGCTTTTCCATCAGTAAAGTGTGACTCAGAGTTAGATGCTGTTTTTTTTTTTAGCCCCGGGTCCAGTTTGGGCAGTGATCCTACATAAGCGGTCTTCCTCGAAGCTCGTTTAGTTATGAACAAAGTTCTTGCTAACGGTCTAGTTATTTCACTAAGTAAAGGTCACCATTTTTTGGACTCTTTTGTTCGCTTAGAAAGTAACTCGTACGCAAAATGTTATTTAAAAGAGTTCCGAAAAAAAAAAAAAAAGAATCAGACATAGCATACAAACATAAATTACGCTTTCAATTTATCGAATCAAAAAGTTATTGAACTTTACTGTAAGCTATGAATCTCCAGCTGAATACGTTCTTGAATAAATCTCTTCCTGCCGCTACAAACTTGTTTTTTGGATCATTAATCGAGTCAATTTTTGTAGAAAATGCAGAACTCGCAATGACGTCCATCGTGAAAGCTTCAAAATATCTGCAAAAAAACGTAAATTCACTTACTTAATATTACTGTACAGTACAATATGAAATGTGTTTTTTTCTCCTAAAAAATCAACAACACAAAACATTTTTTACAAAAAAATTGAGAAATTCATTCATAAATGTCTCTTCTGTAAGTTTAACTCAAAAAGCTGTCGTCAGTAAAGCTCGAAATGCAATTTTTTTCAGATTTATTAATAACTAGTGGTACCCGCACGGCTTTGCCCGTAGTAGAAAATGAAAAAGCCATTTGGTTTGCCTGTATATTTACAAATAACGGATGATGAATTTCTCGCCAATTTGCTATGCTTGTCCATGTTACGGTTCCACGTTATGATCATTTGGAAATTTACTCGCCCATGTTGTGATAATTTGCTCAGTGAAAAGTTCTTAAAATTGGAATAGAAAAAGAACAAAATCGAATTTTCGAAAAATCGCTTCGAGGTGCACACCCCCAAGCTATAAACTAATTCTGTGCCAAATTTTACGAAAATCGACCAAATGGTCTATTTATGCGCGTCACAGAGATCCTGACAGACAGAGCTCATGACAGACAGAGAGACTTTCAGCTTTATTATTAGTAACTAGTGGTACCCGCACGGATTTGCCCGTAAGAGAAAAATTTCTCCTTTATTTAATGCTCTGAATAAAGTTACTGTTTGAGAGTGAACAAAAATAATGAAGGTTTTTTTTTTCTCCACAAGCATCTATCTGCAACATCAAATTAAGCATGTTTCAACCTTAAGTGAAACATTGATCTATTTTCAAAAGACTAACCTTGTATGGAAGTTAGCATAGAGGTTAAAAATTTATTTCTTGAAAATAAAACTGATAATTAGTAATTAAAATACGAATTGCAAACAAAAATATAGCAACATGAAGTTTTATCCTGCACAGTTTGTGCAACAGGGTTGCCACAGAAGTTCAAGAATGAAATTCCCTGACATTTCCAGGTTTTGCAGTCGATTTTACAAATAATTCCAGGATAATTAATGTCAACTTACGTTATTTAATATCAACACAATATAATTTTTACTGTAAATAAACATACTTTACACTGTAAAAAAATTCCGAAACGTTACTGGTTATTTCCGTGGAACGTTTCGGGAGTTTAGAGGTTTTCACCTGTTTCCCCGCAAAATCAAGTATCTTCGCAAAATCGTTTCCGGAATTGCTTAAAGATGCATGAATGCAGACTTTTAACTGGTGTGAAATTTTCTTTTGCTACCAGTTTAAAGATTGACTGAACGTGTTTATTAAGTGTATCGGCTTCAATTTGATTATGGCTCGTCCAGATCGACTAAACTCACCATGGGAGCAAATAAGTCACTTGATAGCTGCAGGCACGCAATATGCTTGGTTCTTGCGTGTAATTTTCGCGTAGCTTTGGCCATGGTTGCTGTAATGCTTCTGGAGCTTTCTTGGGAAATTAGGAAGGTTAAAATCAAATACATAAAACCTGTTTCATTTTTCTCGAAGTTTCATGACTGGCTTTAACAGGGAGATTTCCCAATATTTCAGAAAGGTTACTGACTTTTATCGGAAAATGTTCCCGGTTTTTGTAAGATATGTTACTGGTTGAAATTGGGCGCATCAGCTGCCCATTATTTTCCAGCAACGTTTCTGAATCGTTTTTACAGTGTATTAACCAAATAATGCTTTAAAACATTATCGACAATTGTTATCAAAATTTGGGTTAAGTTAAGATAAACTTAACATTTAATTACAAATGCTTTGAAAGACCAGATATTTCGAATTAATACTTTTATTTTTATATATCTGCAATTGTGTTGTGAAAAAATTTGTTTCCCTTTCAATGCAAACACTTTATTTTGCTTAAAACTTTCTGTTAGCACTTTTTTTTACGCTTTTTCTTACTAAGCAACTTTTTCCCATTGCAAGATATTTGCTAGGGACTATTCTAGCATAACTGAGCTTAGTGTAAGAAGTCTCATTTGATTTAAGTCTCCTTCCATCCTTGCAGCGTGAATAACAGCATTCTGTCAGTCCATAATGCTACAAGACTTTTCTTTCAAATTTTTGCCCAACATGCCCTCTTTTATACTACACTCTCAACAAATGGAGTGACATCTTTTAAAACAACATTGATGTTTATAAAAAAAGTTCAAAATTAAAACACCAATGTTTTAACAAGATAGATGTTTCCAAAACATCGACATCACCACTATTCTTGTTAACATGTGAAAAAATTTTCAGCATTGTGATAAAGGAATAAAATCGTAACATCTTTCTTTGGCAAGCAAGGATCCATTAAATCATAGTTCATTCTGTTTCAAAAATAAAAATATATGCTAATTATTCTTTGCAATAATGATTCAACTTAAAATGTATATTCTACATAAGAATGTAGAAAATTACTACACTAATTTTCTAAAATGGACTTTAATTTTTATTTAAAAAAAGGTGTTTTTTTTTTTTTTTTTCAAAATCCATAACTTTAAAAGCAAATGAATTACTAAAAATTTGAACACTCTTTTTTTTTTTTACAATTTGGTATTTTTACAAAAAATGTGTTGTTAACTCAATACAGTTAAAGTTACTCTAGGATTAATTAAAATAACTTCCAACCATTGAAATTGAAAATATGAAGGATGCATAAGGACTGAAATCTCAAACATACTAAGCAATTTTCGGCAAAATCACTTTTAATGTTGGCATGTTTCCTAAAGAACAAGTTTTAATCTATAAAAGCTAAAATTTTGAGATTTTAAATTTTTATGATCATTCATTTCATGAAAAAGAAAGAAAAAAACTAGAATGAAGGCTATTAAAATACTAGTAAGACCACACTGCACTTTGCAGAAAATACTAGTAATTTCCAGCTAAGCATGGCTTGATTATAATTTTTTTTCAAAAGAGGTACAATAAACCATACAAATCAGAGCTTCATAATTTTTTTATTCAGCCTTATTACATTTAATACTTAAAAATGAGCTTGAATTTTCTTCCTCTCAACTATAAGGAAAATTCGCTTATCTGGAATGCGACATATACCACATTTACACATTTTTACGCAACAGTTTCACCTATCAGATGCAAAAATTGAGAAGGAATTCCCTGACATTTCCAGAAATTTCAATAATTTGCGACTTTTCCAGACAGTTTCCTGACCATTTTGGGTGATTTTCATTTTCCCTGACAATTCCAG
Organism: Uloborus diversus; assembly: GCF_026930045.1. Taxonomy (NCBI): domain Eukaryota; kingdom Metazoa; phylum Arthropoda; class Arachnida; order Araneae; family Uloboridae; genus Uloborus; species Uloborus diversus. The sequence goes on from NC_072735.1 coordinate 104,839,480, forward strand.
GTTTTCTATATTTTCCGGGTGCGTGGCAACCCTGTGCAAGTGCAAAAATGAATGAGAACTGAGACGTGATAAGAAAGTAAATATTCAGCAGAAATTACACAAAGTGCACTATTTTGTCAATTGCGAAAGAAATCACTTTTATTGTGTTCACATTTTTATAGTAATCTAATGCATTGTTTGCATATATATTAAATGATATTTATTTTCTTCCCCGTGCATAAAAGTATTTTCTCATTTTATGTAATGAAAATCATATAAGCACATGCAAAAAATAAATAAATAAACCCTAAACATTAATATTAAGATTCTTTCTAACATGTAAAAACACTCTTTGACCTGAAATATATATATATATATATATATATATATATATATATATATATATATATATATATATATATATATGCAAAACAAAATCGTTTGTACGATGTGCTTTTAAAATGATGCAGTAAAGAAGAACACGATTAGTCATTTTGAAATAATGACAGCATCTTGGAACATTTTTTTTGCGAGACAGAAGTGTAAGTCCTGTAAAGTGACAGGAAAAAAGCACATATTTTTTTTCTCTTAAAAACGCTGATTCTGTATAAAAATTCGGTAATGCGAATCATGGAGTTCTAGAAATCACATTACTCTGAATCATCAAAATTAGTATTCAGAGCCTCGCGTTATAGGAAACTGTTTCCAGATTAGTCGTAGTGATAATCTATTTATTAAGCATAACTTAATTAAGAAAGGAGACAACGCAATAAAAGAAAAGAAATCAATTGATATAATAAATAAGAAGTTGACTGCTCATTATTATGAAAATCAAACCATATAATAAACAGTCCGTTTCTAATCTAGTTATATTCATAATTATGATAGCATATCAAAATAAGACAATTAAAAGGTATGTTTGAAATAAACTTACGTTTTTAAGTTTATAGGCTCACCGGATTCTGCGTACTTCATAAAATTATTCACACACACTTGGGAGCATTCTTTAAAAATGCTCATCATCTATGACAAGAAAAAGAATGTATAAGCTTAGTTTTAAACTAGTTCAGTAAGTCGTTCTTCAACTGGAAAAATATATATTCTAAATGTGATAGTTCACTAAAATATTCCAATTAGGAACAGCAAAGACCATTTACAGGATATATATATATACTTAAAAGCATTCATTACTATTCATTTCAACATTTACTGAGAGAACTTGAACTTAAAAGGAATGAGAATACATTGATTATAGGAGTTGTGTAATAATACCAAAAATTTAAACGGATTGTACAACTTAATGCTCGAAATACATAGGGTAAAGTCACTAGTATCGGACAAGGATCCAATAACAGACAATCATAAGTTTGAATTTTAATAATAACCCTTTTAAGCGGGTAAAACTGTTGTTGATGAAGTCCACGAATACAGAAAAAGCCATCTAGTGCTATCAGAGTGAATTCCATGAGCGAGTTGGTGTTTACAAGGCGGTGGTGGAACGTTGCGAACAACTAAGACGAGGTCAGCTGGCGTTTCTGGTCATTTTGAATTTAATAAGGCTTAAATTCTAAAAATAAAGAACTTTTGAACATTTTGAAGAGAAAAAATGAATTTCGGTCCATTACTTATCCTTTTCTCATCCTGTCTGTCACTGGGTATGGGTATCATCAGATGAGAGTTTGATCTCCATCTGATTTTTTGTGTCTGGTAGAGGAGAGTCGGACTTTTTTTCGAAATTTAGTATATAAAAATAGAATTAACCAGTTCAGAGGACCCAGAAGTTGCCAAACATTGGATGAGATGTAGTTGCGCAGGAGAAAGACAGTTTAAAAAATAACATGAAAACATAAAAAACTCAGAAAATTTAACTAACATGAGAGCGATGTCTTAAGCGTATCTGTGACTGATACTGTTACCCTAAATAAGTAGAGGGTATTATGGATAAGTCCAGAAACATGGAGCACCTAGGTTTCAGTTGTAGTTGATACTGCTTTTACTTTTAGACATTAATGGATAACACGAAGTACGTTACATTAAGCTACAATATAAAGTGTTTTCTGATTTTTGCGAGTTTCAGCATTTAATTTTCCACACTATTTCAATCCTTTTTAACTACTACACATCTTAATGTACTTAATTTAGTACACATGTAAGTTGAACACCAAAAGCATTATATGTATATATATATATATACAGTGGTGGACAAAATTATAGACTCAATTTTTTTTTCTTTTGTTTCAATTATAACATGACTCAGTTTAAATTATTTTCATTGAAGTGAATATGAATAGTTGAAGAAATAGTTCTAAAATTAGTACATCTTATCAATTAAATTAAAAAATTCATGAAATTAGAAACTTTGCAAATTTAATATTTTATCATTACGTGAAACCTGGATAAAAGTATAAACTCAAAGGTAAAAAATCCAGGATTACGAGAAAGTTTCGTTCGAAAATGTTAATTTGACGCCATAGAATGAATAAATGTTGCCATCAGTGATTTCTAAAAGTTTTATTTTTGGAAATTAATGAGAAACATATAAATGCACCGCTGGACAACATTAAAAACTCATTTTTTTTCCATTTTTTCAATCATAATTTAACTCAGTTATTTTTTTTTTGTTCCAGTTAAGATACATAACTGACTTAATAGTCCTAAACTCAGTATAACTCATAAAATTTATAAAATAAATAATTTAATTAAAACAATTCTTAACTTTAATATATTCATAACACATAAAGCGTGCACAAAAGTATTAACTCAAAAGTAAGAAACTCTGAAGTTTGGTAGAATTTGATTCAAATACTTAATAATTTAATATCCAAAAATGAACCAATGCTGAATTACAAAATTACAAACTTACGATACTGCGTAAACGCAATTATAAGCTGACAAAAAAAAAAAAGAGTTTAATTAAGTTACATTTGCAATTACTTTAGCAAAACAAAGCAGAGATTTATGAAAATGTAATTTTGCTATTAACATGGACAAATTGAAAAAAAAAATCAATATTTGAAATGTTTTAAAAATTAACACTGCATTAAATCTAGCCATCAGTGTAAACTACTAACTTTTAAAAACGATTTTGGCCACCATTTTTCTGAGTTACCTCGAATATACGGCTAGGCATAGATTTCACAAGAGTTTCCAACAGCTGCAGTGTCATATGGTTCCATGCTGAAAGTATTGCCCTTTTTAATTCCTCTGTGGTTTGGTAGTGGTGACCATCATGATAAACTTGGCGAACCATGGTCCCCCAAAGATTTTGAATCGGAATAGGATCCGGACTACGAGCTGGTCATTTGATAACTGATACCCCAGCGCTTGAACCATTCTTTTGTACATTTCGCAGTGTGTACACTCGCGTTATCTTACTAAATTAACCAGTTACCTACAGGAATCAGATGAGCAAAAGGTAAGAGATGATCTTCCAGTATTAATTGGTAATCTTCAGCGTTCTGTCTTCCATTGAGAAACGCCAATCCTGCTTTACCATGCTGAGAGAAACCAGCCCAAACTATTATAGAATCTAAATCAAAGTTTCGGCTAAATATGTGTTGTTCTTTTTTTCTAATGTCATGCCAATAGTATCTTAAGCCATCTGGATCATCCAAGTTGAATTTTTTTCATCGGAGCAAACAACTGAATTCCACATTTTTTCCCAAGACATATGTCGCTGTGCAAATTGAAATCTTTCAGTAATATGCCGAATCTCCAGCTTTGGCTGTGATTCATTTTTCTCCATTTCATATCATCAGCTTCTTGTAGAACTATTCTAACTGTCCTAGAGCTCACCTTGAGTTTTAAAGTCTTCAGGATTTTGCTGGAAGAAGCTCCAGTGTTTGATGCTGTGCGTAAAATATATCTTCAATCTCTCTCAGTTTCGAATGCCTTCCCATCCTTTTTCTTTTTCCATAACTTGGGGGATACTTCAGTACATTTTTTACTGCCCCTTAGGAGCATTTAACTACATTGTCAATTTGGCGCTGGGTTTTACCAGCATCTCTGTAGGCCACAATTTTTCCTACTTGTTGCTCTGTAAGTTTTAAACCTTGAGGCATTTCAAAATTCTAAAAATAAAATTCTACCAAAGTTCAGAATTTCTTACTTTTGAGTCGATACTTTCGTCCAGGTTTCATGTGTTTTTCGCAACTTCAGAGCTCGAATACGCTACCTTGCGATGATTAACAATACTAAAGAAAAAGGTAAAACATTCCGTTACACGTGTTTTCTTTGGAGAAAAGTACAGGCTTCAGAGAGTTTATGGTGTAATGTAATTTCAGAGGAATCGAAAAGAAAATTTCCCACACGCACGATGAAATATTACTGTCATTCATTAAGCTTCAAAACAAGTTATAAGTTACGGCATCTGTTTGTTTAACCTTTTTCATCCGCCATTAGACAGTGGCTGCAGCGCCCCTATTGTTTATTGGAGTTGCGAATTAAGATATTAAAGTTGAGAATTTTTTTAATTAAATTATTTATTTTATGAAGTTTATGAGTTATATTGAATTTAGGACTATTTAGTCAGTTATTTATCTTTACTGGAAAAAAAATTAACCGAGTTAAATTATGACTGAAAAAATGGAGAAAAAAAAATTGAGTTTATAATTTTGTCCAGCGGTGCATTTATATGTTTCTCATTAATTTCCAAAAACAAAACTTTTAGCAATCATTGATGGCAACATTTATTCATTCTATGGCGTTAAATTAACATTTTCGAACGAAACTTTCTCGTAATCCTGGATTTTTTACCTTTGAGTTTATACTTTTGTCCAGGTTTCACGTAATGATAAAATATTAAATTTGCAAAGTTTCTAATTTCATAAATTTCTTAATTTAATTGATACGATGTACTAATTTTAGAACTATTTCTTCAACTATTCATATTCACTTCAATGAAAATGATTTAAACTGAGTCATGTTATAATTGAAACAAAAGAAAAAAAACTTGAGTCTATAATTCTGTCCACCACTGTATATATATATATATATATATATATATATATATATATATATATATATATATATATATATATATATATATATATATATATATATATATATATATATATATATATATATATATATATATATATATATATATATATATATATATATATATATATATATATATATATATATATATATATATATATATATATATATATATATAGAATAGTTTTTCACGAAGGCGTGTCAAGCATCAAGGCACACTAGGTTATCCTTTATATTTGATGTAAGCCCTGTTCTTTCAAGAGTTCTGTTGCGATTGTCCCGTGTACATGCATTTCTACAAGTTTTTCCCACACGTACAATATCTCCTCTAAAAACACATAAGTCAAATAAAACAGGAAAGTTTCATCTACTTCTACACTAAACTACTTCCCATATTAAACGGAGTTCAGAGATCAAACGCATGAAAAGACAAAAAAAAAAAAAAAGAAACCAGAAGTTTCAAACCAACAAAAGAAAACTAGGAAGTCAAAGTTTTTTGGTGGTTTGTATAATTTATTCAATATTCGCCGACGATTTCCTATTACGCTTTACTTGCAACATTTTTTTTACAATAATGTTTTAATAACAATACAATAAGTCGGTTTTTTTCTTATTTTTTTACCAGTGGAAAATCACAACAATTAGTTGTAGTATGTACACTTACTGATTTGGGAATTTTTTATTCGTAAACCAATAATTTTTTTTCTTTTCAGAAATGTAAATAGTGTTCCATAATACTCTCTCGTCGTGATAACATTTCAATGTTCCGTATATTACAGCTTTTGAGAAAATGATAGATATTAACCAGTGACTGCCAATGATTTTAAGTATGTTTTCTGTTATGGATTGTATAGATTTTTAATTTTTAACACGTGCTTAGATTTAAAATAAAAAAGTGTTTTAACTTAAAAAGTATCAGATAAACGAACACCAGATTAACTGTTTTCTAATTTCGCATATATAACAGTGCATATCATGCATTGTATATTACAATTTATAGCATGCAAAGCAATTGCGAAGTTATATCATTTAAAGCATATTCTGCATACATAATCATAACAGTTAAAAATATTTTAGCATATTTGTTAATGGCACAAAGCAATCATCAAAATAAACAGATAAATTTGTAAAAATAATGATAATTAAGACCAAATATAACTTAAAAACGTAAGAAACAACTATTTTATTAAGCGAATCATATTTTACTTTAATTTTTATTGCACACCCAAAAACAAAAGGTGACATGGACTACCAGAAATTAAACACATATCTAAGGATATTAAAGTGTTTTGCCTAAAACCCTCGAATTTGATTAAAATATCTTTTTAATTCTATTAATAAAAATTATCGCACTTTTTTAATTGATTAGAAGATGATATATTTCATTCTTGAAATTAAAGAAAATATTGCCGAAGTTATACACGAATGATACTGTTATCATTCCGTGTAAGTTTTTTAGGATACAATCCTTGCCAATATTACTGCTTCTAAATTGACAAATTTACGATGCACTAATCAATATATTATTATAAAATCACGACCTGAGCTGAAAAAAGCGTACGGACTAAACTAGTTCATCCAAATACAATATTGTGTTCTAACCACTAAATTCTAAATTACACCAAGTTTAATAGCAATAAAAATAATGACGCATAGTTTTGGTCTGCATAATTTTAAATAATGTCTATCGAAATTTTGCCCCTATATTCCACGCACATACCAGGCAAAAAAAAAAACATCATTAATTTTGTACGTATATAGTTCAAAAATTAAATTTTGGAATACAAAGAAAATAGCAATACTGAAACGGACCAGTAAGGAGAAACAAAAGCAACGCATGGCAACAGAAAGTTTTTGTGTATTTATAAGTATATAAGGAAGTATAATACCCTCTTCAATCTTCCTGTGGTGAACGTTGGAGTAATGATTGAACGAATTCGTTTCCAATCTTCGCCTTTTACTATTGACACATTTTTGTCCATAACTGGTTCTCCAGTCTCAAAAGTCTGAAATGAAAAAGAAAAAAATATTTCTTTGTTGAAAAAAAAAAGCATTAAAAACCTGTAAAGTTGACCACCTTTGTAAGTTGACCACCTGTCTATATTGACCGCTTTTGTCAGGAACGGAATTAGTCCTATCTTATATAATGAAGGAAAACCTATGTAACTTGACCACCTCTCTATCTTGACCACCTGTCTATCTTGACCACTAATGAACACCAAGTTTGGTTTGGAGTAGTGTAAAAAACCCTTTGTAAGTTGACCAGTTGGTTTATTTTTTGAAATTTTATTCAGCAAATTATTTTTTTATAGCTTTCCAAGAATATTTTTGATGCCAGACCAGCATTTTACCAACTAAATGAAACAGCAGCATAACTAAATCTCCTTTTGAGTTTAACCACATGGGAAAACTACTAAGAACCCTTTTATTCTCCAAACTTGTTTTTCTTTTGTTGTTAAGCAAAAATTTGTAATTTTTGATTAGCTATAAATTTTTAGGAACTATTAATATAAAATGAGTAACTTTTCATAAACAATAAGACTTTTTTTTTTTGATCAATTTACTGAAATTTTAAATTTGCATGACACATTATACGTCATTCTGGGAAAATAATCTCTAAAAATATTTGAATAATATCTTAAATTATTGTTTCAAAGTAATGCTAAACAATGAAAGTGAGTTGAACAGAAAGAGTAGGTGTCAATTAGTCAAGAAATGAATACATGGTGCAAGAATTACAAAAAAAAAATCATTACCCCCTTTATAAGTTGACCACCTGTCTAAGTTGACCACCAAAGTACTGCACCGCAAGTGGTCATCTTACACAGGTTCACTGTACTAAGAACACAACAGGTTAAAAAAATATTATGGTGAAAACGGTCCTATTCTGATAACAAAAGGGACTTAGTTGTTTACAAGCCTTTTTTTTTATCATTCATTCTTTTCTTTTAATTGGGCGTTTGCAAGCTCAAACATAATTTCCCAAGAATGGTAAACCAGGGCACTTTGGTGCAAACTACAGAAAATTATTTTATAATGAGCATCTGGAGTTTTCAAAAATTTCAACAATATGATTGAAGAGTGTTTTCAAATGTTGCAATGCGTTGCATCATTTTGGAAAAAAAATTCTATACTTAAATCAGTAACATGTAGATTTTGAAATGAAAATTATCGTACCAAAGTTCCCTACAATGAGGCACGACGGTGAGGGTGCACCTCTAATTCTAACATTTCTCCATTGTTAGTATTGAATCCAAAACGCGTTTCTAAAAACATCACGAAAATTCATTTTTGCTGAAACTGCCGCTTACCTGCACAACAACAGTATAATTCTTTAAAATTTGTTTAAGAAATTGTTCATGGTTCACAGCTAACTTTATCATATTTTAGCTAATAATACCATGATTCATTTAAAAAGCGAGGTATTACTTTCAAAAATCATGAACATTAAAAGAAGAAGCTCTTTGTTAATAATAGAGAACTAAACTCATCAGCAGTTTAGTTCCAAGAAGTACCGCACACATGGAAAAAGATTTCATTTACATTTGCCTGGAGTTCCTTTTTATTCCAAGTTATACCACTAAATTCTATATCGTGTTCATGCTGCCATTCCTACAGTGCTGGCCAAATTAATAGACTAAGACTGTTTTAAAAGCAAATTCTTTATTGATTACATAACTATAGACACATTAACGAACAGTGAAATAATTGTCAAATATTTAGTATGCAATCCCTTGTTCTTGATGAGCATTTTAAGTCTTTTTGGCATAATTTCGCAAGGTTTACACCATTTCTTAATTCGTTTCGAAAAAGAGGTAAAAAATTGTTTATACTCCCTATTATATATATACTCACATACACATACTCAATAATTACCTAAAACTAACTTTAAATATAACAGAACACATTAATAAAAAGAACTAGTGAACTGTTTAAGTTGATTGAAGTTATGTTTCTGGTAAGAAGATAAACAAAGAGCATAAACAAAGCAGACAGTGCTGCCACCTGCAAACATTAAATTATGCTAAAATAACGTAATAATCAGTGTTCAGTATGTACTGTACTTTAACAGTAAAATAAATAGTACAAATAGTGTCCAAAAAACAAAAAAAATCTTTAGTCTAATAATTTGGCCAGCACTGTACATCTTCACACTTTATAGCTTAGAATATTTGATTTTATTAATGATTTTACATGAGATTTTTATTTTAAATAGTACTTGTGATATCTTGTTTGATTTATTTTCTCTGCGAAAACTTGCGCGAGAAATATTGTAAAGCAATCCGAAAAATGTGTTCACTGAGAACATATAGGGTGTCCCAAAATGACCGCGTAAACTCTGCACAGCTTGATTCCTCATTGGGAGTACATAAAAACTGCCCCAAAAAGCGTTCCTGTACGACCCATAGTTTACGAGGAAAATACGTAAAACAAATTATGACGCCACTGCAGGCGCAAGAAAAGACATTTTGTTGAACGTATCAACAGCAGTATACGTACATTACGTATAACAACAAATACGCGTACTGACGTTTTAAACATTATCGTCTGGAAAGATATGCAAATACTGTTATTGATATGTCCAATAAAGTGTCTTTTCTTGCACTGGCAGTGACGTCATACTTTGTTTTTCGTATTTTTCTCGTAAACTATGGGTCGTACAGGAACGCTCTTTGGGGCAGTTTTTATGTTCTCCCAACCAGGAATCTAGCTGTGCAGAGTTCATGCGGTCGCTTTGGGACACCATGTATTTTACTACAAGCATAAATATTACTACATATTTCCACAAAGATCTTGTTTTAAGTTATTTTTTTTCATATGTTGCTATTCAATAACAAACCAAAGGGACAGTTTTTTTTTTTTTTTTTTTTTTTTTTTGTTTAAGTGATTTTTGGTTCTTTTATTTTAGCAAAATTAATAGGTAGGGAAAAGGGAAGAAAAAAAACTGCTTGAAAAAAAAAACATAAAAAGATGCTTACTCTTCGACAGGTAAAAGCATGAAAATCCTTCACAAAAATCTTCTTAAGCAACGTTGGATCCGCTATAGAAATAACTGGATATGTACCTTCATAGTGCCTGTAAGAATATAGTTAAAGGGTAATCAACTGCAAATTTTGTGAATAAACTTTTGATTAAGATATTTAAAGTAGAGATCTCACCCGTATACTGCTCCATACTTTTTATACCTTTCTACTTCAATAATATGGAGTGACTGAAAAAAGGGGGAAAAAAAACGGTAAATCACATCAATATTTTTCATTAAAATTCATGAGACATTTCATTATTTCTTACATTTGGAACAGTTATAGTTTTTAGTATTCAGGGGTGAGAATTATATTTAGAATTCTTATGCTAAACAGAAAAAAAAATAACTGCAAATTAACGCATCTGATATACCTTGTAAGAGACTTTTTTTTTATCAAAAAGGTTTTTTTTAAATCAATTTTACTAAAATTATGGAATAGAAAGCACAAAAAAAAAGAAAAAAAAAACTATAGAAAAGAATAGAAATATTTTTTTTTTAAATGTTTTTTTTCTTATATGAAAAATATACTGTTGCTTTAAAGATCCAGAAAAAAAAATAAATTAAAATTTAGTCTTAACACGTTTTCGAAATTGGCGTCTAAGTACCAAGGCTATTGCGAAAGATATTCCAAACCCTATTTGTCTGCACCTTCGTGTAGGGGTGTTCTCTCACCTTAATTTACGCTGCAGTATATTCAAATTTATCAATCTAGATGTTTTGAATAAAGAAACCTTCCAAAGATGGTTTCCTAGGTTATTCTGAATGAGAGCCAAATGAAGAATATATACAGTCTTGATTTGCTGTAAAACTTGCAGTCAAATCACTTTTTAATTGGTCTTGATTAGCCGCCATACTTTCAGTCAAGTCACTTTTCACAGCATTAATTGCTTCCAGAAGTTGTTTTAATTGATCATCCATTGCGCGAGTAATCACCATAAAAATAAAGTCAAAATTCAAAGTCTTTATGAAAAAAACAAGTTTAAAGTCACACTTACAAGGAGGGTTGATTAAGTTTAGGGTCAAAGGTTAGCTTAAAAGAGGTAAGGCACGGCGCCCTCCAAAAAAATCTTACGGGAAACACTCAGCAAAACACCTTTTTCCTTTTAATATTCCCAAACATATTATAAGATTCTGTTTTTAAATTTTCAATGTCGGCAGAGTCGCCGGATTCCCTGTGGTAACTGAATTGCAGTTTAAAAATGGGTCAAGTATATTTCAGTTTTTAAATGTTTCCAAATGAGATCACTGAGTTTCCTATTCTCTCAAACCTGACCAAAGATATTTTTGAGTTTTTTAATAGTTCAAAGACGAAACGTTTTCCTAGAGAGCTCCCGATTCTTCCCTGTTCCATCAATTTTACCAAGGGTAGCCTAAAATTGCATTTCTTAAAATTCCCATTTCGGAAAGATTATGGGAAAAGCCTCCGACATTCTATTGTAAACAAAGATAGACTTAAATATTCTTCAATTTTGGGAAAAAAAGAAGACAAAATTGTGAGGAAACACCTTCTTTTTCCTCTCCTCTAACGTTACCGAAAATGTAAAATTGCGGTTTTTGACATCAACTTTGAAAATCGCTTGGAAGGGAACTATAGAACCCCTTCTCCTGATTCTTTTCTCCTTAGGCCTATATAGATCAACCAATGTCGAAAACTTTCCGGGGGAATTACCTGATTCCTCCCTTTCCTGGTGTCCTTCCGATGTTGTCAGAATAGAAGAATAAAGATGTGCCTTTTCAGACTTATGACTATTAGCAAGTCCCGATTAAGATAGCAGGGGGCCCTAGGCCAAATGGTTTTTCGGGACCACTTTGTAGTTAATCCTCACCAAGTGATAGGAACAGGGGCAGGGGCGGATACAGAAAAGTCTTTTGGAGGGGGCACAGGAAATTTAATAGCATCCCCCCCCCCGCAGCCTTCGATGTTTCCATAACAAAGTTTTAATGACTTTATTTTTGAATATGCGTGTTTTTTATTTTATTTATTGTTATTATTATTTTTTAGGACTCCTTTAGGTCAGTGATTTCACTTCTAAGTACATGAATATTATTCACGAAAAAACTTTGAATGTGGATGGAAAACATATTTAACGTTTCAAGCCATTTAAATACTAAACCCAATATAATGTCACCAGATGCTAGACAATGAGCGGCTTTACTTAGGAACATTGTCATAGTGACACGAGGGCAAGGTTATTAAATAAAACAATATCTCGCTTGATTTTTTTAAAACTAATTTATAACGAAAATCATAACTTCATAACATATAATTTTTACTGAAGAATTCAGAAACTATGTATTTCTTTGTGAATTTCAAAACAGTTGCTGATTTGTTTGAAAGCCATGATACAGTTGAGATAACATATTGATACAGTAGAACCTCGGTTATCCGAGCTTCGATTAACCGATGTTTCTGTTAACCGAGTCGACAATAAAGTCTTTTTTTTTTCTTTTGTCTAAATACGTAAGCTCTAAAAGGACGACGTGTTTTCTTTCTCTGCCTACCGTTCTGCTCAAAAACTCACTTCTCAGAAACATAAGACAGACAGATATTTAGAGCAGATGACAGATACTAACTACACTAAATAGAAATTTTTTTGTTTAAAAAATTGCTGGATCGGGGAGCTATTGCTAGAAATTCGGGAGATTGCAAAGAATGGTAACAAATTTAACAACAAAGATGTACATTTAATAAAATGATAAATTTTCAATTTTAAACTTAATTTATTTTCTGGAAATTTTGTGTTTTCAAAGGCATCTGTTAATATTTGAATTTGCATTGTAAAAAAAAAATCAATTGACTTTTAAAACTTACTACAAGTTACTTTCTGATTTTAGTTTTTTAACTGTAAAACATTATTTTTACATGTTCATTTTTATCCTTTAAAAATATTCTATTGTATTTTATTTAATACATTTTAAAAATTTGAGATCTTGACATGCTTTTGTAGAAAGTTTTCACTTACCGAGATCCCCGACATTCGAGGCACCTGCGGCCCCAGTTAGCACGGATAAATGAGGTTCCGATGTACTACATGCCGTTTCCCTTAAAAATCATGGTTTTTTTTATAGAAACTATCATATGATTTCTTTCATTTTGCATTTTTTATAAGTTGAAAAAGAAATCTGTTATAAAAATCCAAATAGATCCCTGGATCAAAATGACTCTTTTAGGTGCGCCTACACATTAAAAAGAATGCTAATTATTGATTACATCAAAGAAGAATTAGTGGACAAATCGCGATAATACGGTCCCTTGAATTCGAAACCAGTGAGTTACATGTATCCTAAAACTCTGGGCTTCTGACTCCAGTAATACTTCTTTAGCAAACAAAAATGCTTTTATTCCAAATATGCTATGTGTTTTGTGTTCTTTTTAATTAACTACGTTAAAAAAATGGGAAAGAAAGTTCAAGTAAAAAATAATAAATAAAATGGTGAAATTAATTCATCCTTTAAGGGAGGTACGTGCCCCCCCTAAAATCCAATACTGAACAGGGGGCCTTGGGGGGTTATGTTATGCAGTAAATCCTTACAATTTTAACCATTGGCAAAGAGAGTTTTGATCATTTGGGGGCCCTTAAAAGTCGGGGGCCCTATGCCACGGCCTAGTTGGCCTATTCAGCAATCAGGCCCTGACCATTAGTAAGGGAAACCTGGGCAACGTGAATACCTTAAGCTTTTCTTCATTATTGTCGTTTAGTTATAACTTTGGAAAGTGAAACAATTGTTTATAATCAGCCTTCATTTAATGAACTTACGTAATGCAGTAACAGTTTTCCTTAATATTAATTACACTATTAGGTATAAGGCCAGTTTTTAACAATGGCACGAATATCCACTTTGCCCCACACCCCGGGTAAAGTGAATTCGGTGCTAGGGCAAAGCGAACAACAACATTATTTGTCATGAAACTAAACATTAAAAATAAAATAACTATCTGAAATTAAAAGAACATATCCAAAAAAACATTTCTTTGCTTCAATGCTAATTATTGTAATTATTACAAACGAAGAAATTGAGCTTAAAAATGAAATAAAACTCGAAAATTACTGGAACATATTACAAAAACATTATTTTGCTACAATGCTAATTCTTGTAGTTATTACAAACGAAGGAATTGAACTTAAAAATAAAATAAGCATTGAAAATTAAAGGCTCATATTAAAAAAAAATTTCTACAATACTAATTATTGCAGTAATTACTATACAACAAAGTAATTAAGCTAAAAAATGTCAACATCCAAAATTTAGGAGCATATTAAAAAGAAAAAAAATCTGCTACAATACTAATCATTGCAGATATCACAAAGAAAATCATTATCATTACACTCTTTATGACACCACTGAGTACAAATACGACAGTGTTTTCCGTTGACTGATCATCTTCAATGAACATTTCATCACAGAAAATGCACCTTACATCATCAAATTTCTTTGCTTCCTTCCTCTTATCGTTCTCTTATGCATTTCTACGTTTTAAAGCAGATATTTTTGATTCAGTCTTTTTGATAGTGGTCTTTTTAACAGTCTTCTAAAATGCTTTAGTTGAAACATCATCTACTTACTTAGGACACCCCTTTTTGATTTTTCAAGTTTTTGTTTTTGATTGTCCTTTACTGGAGCACTTGTCAGGAGTGTAGATCTCTGTAGCTTTCGTTTATGTGTTGTTATTGGTTTAACATGCTGAGGAATAGGTTATTAAACTGAAAGACTGTTAGAACATACAGGTTTGGGTGAAGCAGTGGGAACATCATTGCGTTGGACTTATTCTGTTGTTTCAGATCCCATGGGAGTATAAAGACAGTGTTCAATGGTAGCATCGGCTTGAAATTTTAAAATTGAAGGACTTCCAGGTTCGGATGAAGAGACTTGTCATGACCGGGCATAGTGAATATGGTATCCACTTTGCTCAATCCGCTTTGCCCTTTAGGAACATTTTTGAGGTTACTAAAAATTACTAAAAAACCAGAGCATCTAAACTCGTCGTCTACGGATAGTTGAAAGCTTAATAACCGAACATCAAATCCTACTCATAAAAAAGAACATGTCACAAATAGTTTTAAAGTTATAAATGAAATACTAACCTCTGTAAATTAGTATTGTTTTCCCCAAAACGTACTTTATCCGGTCACTGGCGTTACGTGACACGAACTCGTCTCGACATGCTTGCCGCACACGGAACAGCAACAGGCGACCTTTGCTATGGCAACGCAGCTGACGGCCAACTAATTATTTGGGAGTTATAGGCAAATTTCGCTTTGCCCGGGGTATCCACTTTAGCCGGGTTTCCCCTATCTATCTTTCAAGGTACATAAAACGTTTCACAATTTTCTGTTTTTTAGAACTTTAAAATTTGTTTCAGAAACTTAAAGGAAACTAAGAACTAGCGGTAGTTTAATGTCTTAGATCGACTCGGAAGAATCGAGATCCAGTACTGTTTGATTTAACTTTTTTCTTTTTTTAATTTACAGAGGTGTGCCAAAATATTATTTGGCGGTGAGCCAAAGTCATCCAGTCCGCCCCTGTATATATATATATATATATATATATATATATATATATATATATATATATATATATATATATATATATATATATATATATATATATATATATATATATTGATACTATATATAAAATATATTATTGGCTTTACGTAGAAATTTCCGAAGTAATATCTATAATTTACCAAAATGGTGCAATGCCAAAATAATTAACCGATCTACTTAGAAACATTTCTTAGAGATTATCAAGTACGTAAGTTTGTAGTGTAGTATATTCAAAAATGTATGAGAAATATTTACTGACAAAAAGACGTTTTTTTGGTCGATGTATCAAAAGCATCGATGTTTTAATTTCTTACATCGATGTTTTACCATCGATGTCGCACCTCTATTAAGCGGAGGGCAGTTTGTATTAACGTTTCATGTCGATCAGACAGAAAACTGGCTTAAACAAACAAATTCTTTGTTTTAAGTGTTAGTGAAAATTTCATTTGATTTTAAGTATTTAGAATCAAATGAAAAGTCCGGTAAAAAAAATATATGTGAAAGTACCTTTCTGAAAGTGTCTAAAACACATCCAAATAGGGGAATTGGTTTCACATAAGGAATGTTTCTTTTCTTCCAGTATTGGTGGTTTCTAGTTGAAAGCCTATAAATAGAATGCACAAAATTAAATATGAAAATTTGTAGAAAATCAATTACACTGCAGAATACGTGTTCAACTTTTGGTTATTTTCCGTCAACACCTGATTTTTGAATCAAGTTGATGTATTTTGTTCAATTCAAATACCAAAAAAATGTATTTTATTGTTTTGCAGTTTTATACATTATAACATCGGTGTTCAACTTTTTTCTACCCGCGGACCAAACTTCTTAATAAAATGATTCTCACGGCGGAGGACACATATAGAATTTCAAAAGGTGTTTAAAATATTGCAATTTTGGGCAATTTTTGCTAATGTTCGAGAACATTAAAAAGTTAGCCTGATGTCCTCTCGGAAAATTTCCAGAATTAAATTTTTAAAATGCAATTTTTGGAGACTTTAAGGTAGTAGATAGGTTTGGGAACTCTCTCAGGAAAATTTCCGACTTCGAAGTCTAAAAATTGCAAATTTAGCCTATGTTTCAGAACGTTGAGAAAATGGGGAATGTTCAGCTGCTCTTGTCCTGGAAAATGTTCGTCACTGAATTTCAAGAAACTCAACTGTAGGTTGCCTATGAACCTAGCTACAATTGAGATTTTTTTTCCTTGCAACAGTGCGGGAACCGTGTAAAAAAGGCAATCATTTCCGTTTTTAAATTAAATATGTTTTTTTTTTGACAAATCGCTTTCATAATACATACTTAAAGAAATAAAGTAAATGTATAATATACGTGTTAGTAAAAGCAGCGCATCAACTCTATTTGGCACTAATGAAATGTTCACTTTTAACAAGAAACTTGAAATGTCGTAAAACAAAAAGTGGGGACTGGAGTTGATTTTTTAGATTGTTAGTCTTGTAAGTAAGACCAGACAACGAATAACGAGGTCCCAAATTCAGATATTTGCAAAAGAAAAGAGCTCTTAGCAACCCGGTAGTCTTAGGTATCATGTATCTCCTTTAAGACCCTTGCAACAATCTAATCTGTGTTTTTATCAACTTCGCATTTTTTCCCTACTCAAGAAATTAGCTACTCATAGACATGGCTTCTGTCGTCAAACTTTAAAAACACAAACATTCTCGAAGAACTAGGAGCGCTAACTTCAGTCGTTCAAACACTCTCTCAAAATGGGTTTTGGGGTGTAGAACATTAAACAATTACGAGAACAGATTGGTTAATTGATCCTATTAGATTTAATGGCATATAAGCCTATACTGTGACAAAAAGTAAATTGAAGAAATAAAGGATAAAATCTTAATTTTCTTTCTTGTTCACAGATAACAATAAGTAGGGGAGACCGGGGCAGGTTTTCCAACTTTTTTTGTTTTATTTTTTAAAATTTTTTATTCAATCATTTTGTTAAATTTTGATTACGCCTTGAATTCTTGTACTTTAGGCTAAGTATTAACATTACTAAAACATAAAAAATAAAAAATCTTCAAAGAAATTAATATATATTTGCTACCAAGTCACGTTGGAAAACCAACCCCGTATCCGGGGCACGTTTTCTAACATATAAAATTGGGTCGGGGCAAGTTTTCCAATTAGTTTAAATGGTTTATAATAAAGGTAAAATAAACATGGAGTGCAACGCAAAATTTATATTCTAATTCATTAGTAAGTACAATGGGTACATTCTTAATAATTTATTACATTAAAATGCATTATAACAGTCAGAGTAATCTTCCATATCACTGTGACAGTTAATGCAAACAAAAGAGTCTTCTTTTTTGACGCACGCTACGTGAGCCCATTTCTTGCAACGAATACACTAGATCCACTTTTCTTTTGGCTTTGAGTTAGAAAAGGTGTCAAAGCAATATAGGCAAACACAATCTTCATCTTCTTCCTCACTTGATACATTGGCATATTTAGTTTTATTTTTCTTAAGCCAGCGAAATGTCTTCTTCTCCCTTCTTTCATCAACAACTTTCCTTTTTCATTTTTTTCAAAATGACCGTGTTGGACTTTTCATTTATTTATTTATTTTTTTTTTTTTGCTACTTGCTCTGTTTAAAGACCGTTTTTGATAGGAGTATCCGTTACAATGGCGGATTTTCGATTTTTCTTCCCCTTGCCTGTGCCTTTCCTCGGGGCAGCCTTTTTAAATGGTCTGATTTCTTCGGGGATGGAAAATACTGATGAGGCAAAGAACCAGCTATCGGCGAGCGAGATGGTTGTGAGTTAGGCTCACCTTGGATGTCCTTAGATGTAGAAGGAACACCTTTTGGTAGCCCTAATTGTGGTTCACATGGTTCATTGAGAATAAATGAAAATGAACTGGCTGGACGAGAGAGATTGTCAGAAGTGTTAGTAGTTGGGCCTATATTGTTTACTTCGTATGGAGCCGATCTGTCTGTGAACAAACAGATGGGGACAAGCCTTCAGTTTCAACTGCAGGAACTCGTGTTCAGCCATTTCAACTGCAGGAACTCGTGCTGACGGTACATCAACTTGTGACATTTGGGTTGTAGAAACTTCGGCTTGATGTACTTCGGCCTGTGGCATTCCGACTTGAGGGCCATCAGCTTGAGGCACTTCAGCTTGTGGTAATTCGGTTTGAGGCACTTCGGCTTGTGGAACTTCGGCCTGAGGCACCTCGACTTGAGGTACTTCAGTTGGAGCCAACTGAACATTAATGAACTTGTGGCGGCAGTTATTAATTGTTCTCGTATTTATTTTTAAGTCTAAAGAAGCTTTCCTAACACTGCATCCATTTCTTATTGCTGCAAGCGCTGCATTTACTTGCGAATGCGTGTAGTTAGTTCCCTCGGTATGACTTCTTACGGTAATTGCGCACCATTTTCAGTCCATCTGACATATCACATTAGAGAATGAAATTCAGTTTCGGATATAACTTGATACTATTAAAAAAATCAGATCATTTAGTAGTTATGCAAAATTTAATTTCAAATATTTATAATTGTGGTTTTATGCAGTAATTATAAACTGTATTGGCTAAAAATAAAAAGTTAAACGGAAAAAAAAAAAAAAAACATGAAAAACATTCATAGAGAGCCCGGGGCACATTTTCCAATTAGAAAATGTGCCCCGTATTGAATTGGAATACGTGCCCCAACGCCATAATTAATGTTTTTTGTAATATTTAACTATGAAAATGAAAACTATTTGCCAAAATAATCACGCCATCAGAACCGTAATGAAATATAGTTTAAAGTTATGTCCTGACAATAAAACAAAAACAGTATTGTACATGTTTTTTTTAATGAAAAGTAAATTCTTGCAAAGTTACTTACCAGAAGAAAAACCACAAAAGTTGTCGTCTCATCAAGTTAAAGCCAGCTGATGAACTGAGGATCACGTGGAAGGCGTGCGCAGTGCTGCAGTTTCACACTGTCCGGTAAGCGTCGCTACCAAGCGAGAAACACTTAAACAATGGCGCGTTGGAATACGTGCCTCTATAGAATATCTGCCCCGGTCTCCCCTAAATCTTAATGCATTATGCTCCTTTGGGGCCTTTTAAAAATCAAAGTTCCTAGAGCACGGCCTAGTTGCCCGTTTCCGTTATTAGACCCTCCCAAAAGCATCAAAATTAAAACGGAGAATTTCTTCTAAAAATGGATTGGTCGTGTTTGTGTTATGATGAGTTTTCAAACACTGACAAAATGTGTTTTGTTTCTTGGCATACCTCGTACTACACCTAATAAGCTCCAGTCATTTGTTCTTAATATTTAACGCAACGATATGAAGTGTCTCATTTCACGTTTGTATGACATTAAACAAAAACTTTAAGAGTATTTTTTTAAAGCAAGAGTCCCGTTCAGGCTCAAGCCTGGACCAATAGGTGTCCCTTCTCTCCTTTGGGAACGTCCTTGGCTGCAATCGGTTATACTCCAAAAAAATATGGTGCAACATTGCATCTAATCGTACTAAAAAAACACCGGGGTTTTTCTTAACTTAAAAATTTTTTAGTATTTTTTGCTTTTAAAGAAATAGTCTGCAGACTGTCTCAAGAAGCTACTACAGTCTGCGCAGCGTCAAACAAATCCTGCTGAGTGAAAAAGCATTGATAAAATCAATTAAAATGATATAAAATGTAGTGGAGAAGGGCGGATGATACATGATATGTGTCAAGGCCTTTTATTATTTTTCTAAGCATTTTAAACATTTTAAACATAACCTTCACATGAAACTTAGAGCTAGATTAAAATGCCAATCCTAATGAAAGAGTTATTGTTCCACTTTTTATTGTTATTTTTAAAAAGATAGGTTGAAGAGCTTTTATAAATATTTCTTAACAAAACTTAAGACACCAATTAATGCACTATTAATTCCATAACGCCAACTAAATATATTTCTTTGGCACACTAATTCCGATGCAGTGCCATGACCACGTTTTATTTTTAAACACAAATTTCAAATCACTGATATGGCCGCATGAAAATTGAAAAAGGGCATCAGGTTCCCCTTGCTACATCTAGAATAAGTTTTGCATAAAATATTTTCTTGATTTATAATTATAAATTTGATCTGTTTTGATATAAGTAAATACATAATTGAACCATATTTTCATGTAGAATAATTAAATTCAAGTTTCGCATTTTTGTCCATATTTTTAAGAAAAAATTACTACCAGGGCTATATTCAAGAGAGCACTTCGTATATCTGCTCGTTTGGCAAAGAGTATAGCGTAAACCCACTGATTTTCAATAATATTAATGTTTTATATTTTCTTTATGTAACGAATTTAATTAAACGTAATAAATAATTAGAAATGCCGCATAGCAATATCTTACAACCTTTTACTTTAATATTTGACTACTTTTTTTTCAATTCAAGTTATAAGTTTATCGTATTGCATGCAAGGACGACCCAAACTTGAATTTTTGAAAGTACGGGAAATTTTCGAAGGGTCGAATGAAACTCCGGATTTTATCGAATGGTAAAGCACACGCACAAATGATAAAAGCAAATAGGAATAGATAACAGTATCTAATAAGAAAAGACGTTAATAAGTTTTAATGTACATTTTTTTAATTGCAACTTCGCAATTTAGTCTGCAAATTTGACTAATTGTCAGACAAAATTTGCCAAATAAGGCACTTTTTGGGAGGGGCGACACTGACTTTATGAACAAATGTGCATCCTTCTTTCATACATTTTCAGGAAAATAAAACGGGAAGTACCCATATCCTAAAGTTTATCCATACAACCTATCATTTACCCTCTGTCCGAGGGCCCACCTAGGCTGTCATGACCCCTTTGGGGGATCATAGCACAGGCTGCGCCATTGAAATTTTTACGGGGGAAAGGGTTTTGGGGGATGTTTTTTTTTTTCATTTTATGGGGATTGCTCTTTCTTTGGGGGTCCCCGTTATATTGAGATACGCCTTTGCCCTTAGGGGGGTTTAGCCAATACTGCCGGATTTTTAACAATGTGTACTTAAAACAGTCACTTTGACGAATACAGTACTGGTTACCTTCGGAAGCAACATAAAAGTAGCTATATTTAGAGGGAATGGAAACACTTTCATCACCGGAATTACACCAGTCAGGATCGAAGAGAGGTCCTGTCAGCCGCTTCAGAATCTAGGGGCCAGGCCTTGTGGCTTGAAATCGGAGTAGTAAATATTTTATAAGTTTTATGGGAGTAGAGGACTCGGCCACAAAACTGACTAGAGGTCCACTTTGACTCTTGTCGTTCCTGACACCACTGCAAGAAATCATGTTCGATTCATAGAATTTCAAGCTTGCTTGTGCTCCAATATCATGATTTTAATAATAATACTTTCATATGAACACGCACGCACACAGGGATATCATAATCGTTTAAAATATTGCTTTAATCAATGAATTATCTTAACATTTTTAGGATTAATGAGTAGTTTAAAAAAAAGGAAATTAGCAGTTATATATTTTTAAAAACAACCCCTTCAAAATTTGCGAACAAAAATTAATGCCATAAAAATAAAATGATTGTTTTACCAGTACAATAAAAATACTGTAGCTGTTCCAACGAGAAGAGCTGTTACAATAGGAGAAAACGTAAACCCTTCCACTTCCATGGTGATCAGAGAAAGAGAACATTAAGGAAGAACGCAACGCGAAGCGTGGCGTAGTTATTCTGAGGACTGTCAATTTAGGGAAATGTGTTTATCATCTGCTGGTAGAAATAAAAAAAAAACAAGGTCATTAATCAAAGTGAGTGACGTCGGGATATTTTTGGCTCGTCGCCAAGCATGTCTCCCTCTCTTTATTGGAGATATTGCTTTTTTTTTCCTGCCAGCGATTAAAAACAGTTGCAAAATTACAATAACAACGAATAGTACTAATTCGAATCCGAACTGTTACTATGCTCCAATTTTAATCCAATTCTAATGCTATACTCCAGGGGTTCTCAAAACTTTTTTGACTCGCGGCACCCTTTGGAGAGTTAGAATTTTCTTAGGGCACCCTAGTCCATCTGTATTATGTAAACTACTAATAAATCGTTATTTTCAGGGGGGTTTTCCACACCTGCGCACAGTTCATGCAGCATATGCAGCACATGATCATATCGTCTTCCCAAATACTCCAGAGTTACATTGTAAGGACAAGTGTTAATAAGGTGAACCATGGTCCTGTTGTACTACAATCTATTTTTCTAGGTTATCCAATATCGGGAAAAAGTGACGGAGCACTATGACATTTTCCTTTTCGAACTTGTCCCCTACATAATTTAGGTTTGAAGAACAGTATGTACATTTTTTATTCTATTTAAAGTTCATAGAACCTTATAGAAACAAAATTTACCGTGAAATAAGCGCAATTGGTTTTGACATCACTCAACAACTTTTGCTACAATGTTGCACTGTTGCCAGGTCGTTAAAGATAGCTTATTGATAACGCTTTATCATCAGTTAGGTTTTTTGATGACAATGAAAGAGGATCTAGTGAGTTTGTAAAAATGTATCAAAAAACGGAGAATTTCCTCACTGTTCAACTGGGCATTATTTGATGCATTCACCTTACATACATATTGATATAACGGACACTTTGCGGTACCCCTCACCTCGTCCTACGGTACCCAATTCCAGAACCCCCGTTATACTCCATTTTTAAAAATTTTCTTTGAAGTAAAAATTAAAACTTTTTTTCTCTCCTCTTGTTATATAAGTCAAGTTTGTTCTAACTCTTAGGCGACAATACTCAGGATCAAGCCTGTAATTTCACATTTTTGTCTGAGGAAAGGGAAGGTTCAAGATAATGTACACAATGCATATAATGCCTTAAAAACATAGAAAAATACGTCATATACAATATATAAAATATCAATTTCACAAAAAGCCAGTCCCTTCTTTGACCCATGTAAATGACGGACCTGCGTCCTGCTTTGAACGGAGGAGGTTAAGCTACAAGTAGCTTGTCCGATTGTTCAAACAAAAAACTAAGGAACGCTGAAATGTCCTGTTCTCTAACTTAACGAAATGCAGCGCTGGGAGTGTTTCAGCCGTAAATCGTTAGGCAGGATTGTTTAAAAAAGCACTTCAAATAAAAAAAAAACTTACTCACACGAACTTTAACATAGTTCTTCAATACATTTTATTTTTTCCCGGCCCTAAAAAACCACTAAAAATTTTTTTTTAGCTTACGAATAATGTGTAGATTAGCATAGATGCAAACTCATGCAAATGAGCGAAAAATACAATAATGCATTGGTTCCTCTTTTGTAAGAGTTCGTTTCTGCTGTCATAAACCCAAACTAAAAAATATATCCCTTAATTTTTAGTTATTTGTTTTTAAAAGGTGTAGTTATTCAAACCTCTAAATGTCCGTTTTTAAAGGGAAAAAAAACAACAACAAATGATCAATACAGGTTTCCATCAGTATTAAATCTCGCAAAAACAGGAACTTTTGCCGCTAAAAGCCAGCAACTTTCCTAAAATTAACCTGGAGTCTTTCTGAAGAATTCAGAAACCTTTCCAATATCAGTCAGTCATGTTTCTGAATTAATTTATAAATCCTTTAGTAATGTTCAAAACAATAACTTGTCATTTTCCTGATTTTCCAGGAGATCTCCGAAAGAATATATAGCGAAAATGATCCAAGCTAAGGCAGAATATCAGGTAAGTACCAATCATCTTATTTGCCTGCCGTTCTACGGAACCAAAGACTTAACACTTTTTCCTCATTTGGAACTCAGTAAGTCTGAACGGGCTGTAGCTGAGCTGAAGGTGATACGATAACTAAAGATGCTCAGTTAATCTTTACAGTGGTTGCTTAAAATGTTTTCACAGCTGTGAGAAGTCTGCACTCATACAACGTTTAGCAATTCAGGAAACGTTATTGCAAAGAAATTTCTTTTTTTTCAGGAAGTTGGTGCAAACACGCGAAATTCCGGAATTCTGCCGAAAAATAATCTGTAACGTTTCGGAATTGTCTTATATCCCTCCCTCGCAAACTTATTTCTTGTTTTTACATTTTTCTTTTTCCTTTTATTACATTCAGCCTGTGTTATTTGCCCGATGCACTCACAAAACCCTTCCCTCCGTCTTGTGATACGCGTACCGCTGATTGTGTAACGCAACTGCTACATTTTGAAGTTTAAAACGTTTACTGACTATACTTAGTGCATGTTCCAAGTATTATGTGAGTTATAAGTTTTATTTGTAAAAAAAACCTATCGCACTAGCCATAATCAAATTATCATTTGTTATCTACAAAACTGTAGTTATCGAAGGAATCGTTTTAAGTTATCTCAAATGTTAATGTTTGTAATCTTAAATATACACTCTCTGAAAATATAAGCTTATCAAAAAGTTTCTAAAAATGATGGCTTGAGACGAGATAAGTTCAAAACCGAGTGTTGATAAAATGCTTTTTTTTTCGTTTTCCCTAGGAGATAATAAAGCTAAAACACGATTAAAAAAATGGTACTCATGAACGTTACAATCTTTATGGTATCTAGAAAAATGAAAAGAATATTACAAATCTGACATAAAAATACATTCAATAAAATTCATACATTCAGTTAAATTTGACAATTTTTAATGATAACTTATTTTCCCTAAAAAACTTGATATTGTTACGTGTTCAGTGTAACTTCGAACTTTCTTTGAATGACGACACAGTTCTTGAGAAAACACTGAAGATTTATTTACAGCTAGCTATGTACAGGAAATGTAGTTACAACTGCTAAATCAATCATCAGCAATTAAGCAAATATCAATTAACACCGTAAACTCAATGATCACACAAGTATCTACATCAAAATACACAAAGCACAGCGTGAAGGCTAATACACACAGAGCTAAATACATGCTCTCCAGCGCACAGCTGATACGATTCACAAGCAAAAACTAACTCTCCCATTCAAATGCCGCACGGCATTTATACTGCTTTGGAAAGTGCGACAAAATGCTACAACTTTCTCAGATTTTCTTTTTATTCCATTCACAAATCTTATCGTTCAGAAATTGAGGGACCATATACTTCATTCGATTGAAAGGGGGTTGTATATTTATTACAAGAAATTATTTACAGGTTACGTTACTAAGACAATTTTAGATGAAAGATAATGGAATAAGCGCAAAGTTTAGTCAGATTACAACAAATTAATAATAAAAATAATTACTATTTACAGAATTTGTAACAAGATATTAGATATAGAATGCCAACATTTTGTAATCCCATGTTAACTTTTCGTTGTAATGATTTAACATTTTAAGTTGAACAAATAGGTGCCACATTAAGTAAAAAATAATATACTCATCTGGTATTACACGTAGCTCATTTCCCGTATACCAGCATCGAGTTACTATTATCCCTTTTTAATGAAGCAACATTTCTCACTGTCGACAACATAAACAGGCGCGTCATTTCTTTATTTTCCAATAGAAGGGGAAGGGGGAGGGATGCAACCGTTATAAAAAAACCGTTATTATTATGTTACGGTTATCCACTTACATGTAAACACATAAAGCCAGGAAGGAAATTGCGCCCCTCTGGCCCCTTGAACGATTGGTTGTTTATACTCCAGAATTTAGGTACAGGGGGTTCCGGGACAAGATAATATGCGGGCAAGATAAAGAGAATCGAATTAGTTTTTTTTTAGGGAATTGATAAAAGCTCTGTAAGTGGGTAGCTAAGAAAGCAAGTGCGAGAGAGACACTTCAAAACAAATCAAAATGTTAATAAAGAGGCCCAGCTGTTGTTTTTAAGTGTTAATTATTTGAAGTTTTTGGGAAATTCATTTTGAATCTGCTTGGATAAAGCCTCGGTAGACTTTAACAGAATTCAATAGACTCAAATTCGATCAATTTTATCAAACAGTAGCACATTCAGAAATTTGTTTTGTCCCAACCAGATGGTAATTTCTCACTACGCAACTGGTGGAGAGAATTCCATCGAATCCAACCTAATCGTGTTGACTGAGCCTGTAAATCCCTTTCGTTTTGTGCACTGTTTTAAATAATGTTTAACATAGCTTAGTTATACAGTGTACGCAAAAGATAGTGAATTTCAATTTAATTTAGTTAAATAATAGTTCGGAAATCTCTGCTACATTAGGAAAGATGGCGAACTCGGCATCTACTGCAGAGAAAATTATATTGCCATGGTAATATTGCAAGTACACATCACTCATCGATTGCAACCATCGGATATTAGGGTAGACCGGGACACATTTACGTAGATTATTTTCAATGATTTTTCTAATTTTTTTTAACTTAGGTAATTTTAGACATGGCGATTTTATGAAGCAGTTAATGGATCCAAAATTGGTATATTCGGTCGTTGTCAGTTTGTGTTTTAAACCGTCAAAAAAATTATTTTTGAATCCATTCGATTGCGTAAACTTGCCCCGGACACGGGGCACGTTTACGCGTAATTATTTTGACACCTAACGTGATGCTGTTAGTGTTTTGAACATAACGTCTTACCATAGTTAAAATAATGCAAATTTGATAGAGACTGAACAGTGTATAAAGTAAAAACTGAATGGGCAAGAAGACATCATTACATGATAATAACCTATGGGATACGAATTTGTAACTCAGTTCAAAAATAAATCGTGATTTTTAAAACTAAATAGCTTGCAAGTACTAAAAAGGTTTGAGACAGTTCGGAGCGAAAAAAAACGTCAGGGCACGTTTAGAAGTAAGACAGCGTAAGAACGTGTGTAAAGGTGCTCCGACGTCAACGTGTAAACTTGCCCCGAAACCAAGTTTGGATTTATTTTTAACGTGAAAAAAATTAATAATACTTCAATTCATAAAAGTACAATTCTCAAAAAAGGATAAAATTCTACTAATTTTTATATATTTGTTTTTTCTTAACTAAGTAATTTTTACTTACAATAAGCTTAAAAACATTCAACACAAAACTAACTCAACTTGGTACAAACCAGATTATTCTTCCTGCATGCTATACCGAAGCTCGACTGATGCTCAAAAGCTTGTGCGAATATGTGCTAGAGAATTGTATCAATCTGTTATGACTGTTGACTCTCCAGTTATAATTTGTTTTGAAAAACGTGCACTGTGTAAACGTGCCCTGGTCTACCATATATTTTTCGAACTGTTGGAAACTTTTTTCCTGTCAAACCCTCGGTAATTCTTTTCTTTTAGATCTAAAAGAAACAATTGTATAAGAACATATTTTGCAACTCCTTAGTATTGCTTTTAGCTATGTTTTATCTCTTACACATAAATTGTAAAAATGCATACTAAATTTTTCCAAAAATATTTGTTTTATTCTATCTTGAACGAAATGATTATCTTGCTCCTTAGTAGGAGCTAAATGACGATTAATTTTATTTTTCGAAAACTGATTCAATGCGTCATAAAGTTTTAAAATCTCTGTTACGTTAATCACACTTTTTATAAATTAAGATTCAACTCAAGAATTTCAATTGACAGCGTAACAGTGAACAATTTTTACGTTCGTGAAAACTGAAAAACTGACTAGGTCGTCATCTTTTTCCGTGTTCCCTACTTCTAACATATTAGGAAAGAGTATTTTTATTGAAATAAGTATTATAAGCGTAGATTCATGATGAAAATTTTTTCTTCCCACTCCCTCAGTTTTTTTTTTCATAAATAAATAAATAATAATAGTAAAAACTGCTTCGTCCTTATTACAATTGTTGTTGCAAAGATGACGTCATTGTAAGTCAGACGAAAGAGCAAATACTGTATTAATATTTT
This sequence comes from Uloborus diversus, assembly GCF_026930045.1. NCBI lineage: Eukaryota > Metazoa > Arthropoda > Arachnida > Araneae > Uloboridae > Uloborus > Uloborus diversus. The sequence goes on from NC_072735.1 coordinate 104,867,775, forward strand.
ACGCAATTTTTAAATAAGGACTAAAATAGTTTTTGAAATAGCATCGTTTCAATAAATGTTTTATCAAATACGTTTAGGATTTTCATTTTACTTGAGAGTGTTAGTTTGGAAGTATGTTATATCTTTTAAGTCCTATAAAAATCCGCAGTAAAATAGATTTATCTAGATTTCCTTTTTTGAAAGCAGCTAAGAGTTAAATTGTGAAACGGAAATGGAAATGTACATAGATTGAAAACAAATAGTCATAGTTAACAAACTATTATAATCAACTTTTAAAGCAGCGACAAGTAACAAAATTGTGCGCAATTCTGAGCAAATATTCATTGAATAGAAGCTGAATGCATAAAGGATTAAAACTAATTTTAATCCAAACAGCATTGATATTTATATTTAATAAACTTGCAGAAGATTTTTAGGAACAAAAATTATAGCTCTTACCCTTAAGAGTCATCGTATTAACTTTCTCTTTACTTTAATATTTATAATTCAAATAAATGTCTTACTATCCGGCAAAAATATGTCTTAATAAAGTCAAACACCTTTAAAAGCAAGTTTTAGCTTAAATTGTATTTGCACTCATTAATTTTCGCATGCTATCAAAAATAATTATTTGCACAAGATACTCAGTCTGTTATAAAGTTCTGTTTTCATCTTCCATTTAACGTCTTCTACAAAAATTATTTGAGTTGATTTACATGATAAACTGTTGCAGTGGGATCGAAGTTTTATTCAGTTAATTATTTATTTATTTTTGAATAAAATGGAACATTTTACGAGTAAAGGATTTTATTTGGTTATTTTACATAGTTTTATAGTTTGGGGGAGGTAACTGGGGGACCCAGTTGTCTGACTTTTATTGTAAAAATGACGCAAATTTAAGGTAAGTTAGCATCAAAACCCTCCTTGCTTTTGGTGAGTTTCCCCAAAACTTCTTTTTTTGAACCAACTACAAAACTTTACCAGTAAAAACAAAACCTTCCAATTTATTTAATTTTCTTTGCAATCTCTTTTTCCATGATAAAAATATGTAGCTTATTTTTTTCTAAATGCAATAACTTTTGATTATCTCTTTGTATTTTTAAGATGTGAAAGTTTTGAACCCAACCATAGTTAAATTTTATGAATTATAATTTTCATCTTCGTATAATTTCCTGTATGTTTTTAACATTTATCATAATATCATTTTACTATTTGCATGCTGATTATCAGAAATCCAGGAAATCGATTTCGCATCAACAATCTTCTGAGAGGCTAGAGGTGTGTTAAGTTCAAAAGCATGTCCATTTAGAGCACTTAGGGAGGCTTATGGGGTTTTCCCTCCTAAAATATTTCAAAAATCATCAAAACCGATTTTTTTTAAGGGTTTGTTTTAAACTGTCATTTATTTTTCGGCACAAAACCAGAGTATAAAACTCCTATATACCCTGACCGTTTTTTTTTTTTGTTACGTTTTGAGTAACTTTTGAGTTTTAAAAACTTCTGTAAAGCTGTCATTCGCTGTCTTAGCAAATTTATTTATCTTACTTGTTACTTTCTTTTATATCTATTATAGTGAAAAAAGTATTGGATTCGTGCGAATTTTCAAAATTCGAATTTTGACGGATTTGAACGTTTTTGAGTCCATTTCGACCATTTTTGGAAAATGTCTGTGTGAGTGTGTGTCCGTATGTATGTGACCAGTTTTTTGTGACCGCTCCACAGCAAAAACTACCGCATGAAATCGAACGAAGTTTGGTGCACATATGTGCCCCTATGTGCACTTGCGCCCAATTGTTTTTGGCGCAAATTCCTCCAAGGGAGGTGGAGCAATGGGACGTTTCTTGAGTTATGCTTGCCTGCTATTCCCCAGGAAGTAACTGGCAGAATCAAACAAAATTTGGTCCATATGTTGCCCCTAACAGGTACAGGTGCTGATTTACTTTTGGTGTCAATACCTCAAACGGGGGTTGAACTATCGAACGTTTTTGTCGTCAACTGTGACTGCTGTATCTCAAGAAATAAGGAACGGAATCAAACAAAATTTTATCGACAAGTAGCCCTTAGAGGGTATAACAGCTGATTATATTTTGGCGTCAATAGCTGAAAAGGCAGTGGCGCAATCGAACGCTCTTTTTTTTTTCCATTGGGAGTGCCATATCTCAAGAAGTAATGCTACGCTCTGGATGAAATTTGTAATAAATGTGAATCCATATGTAAACAGGTGGTTGTTCAATTTCGGCGACAATCGCTTCATGAGGTTTTTTTTTTTTTTTTTTTTTTTTTTTTTTTTTTTTTTTTTTTTTTTTTTTTTTTGTGAATAAAAATTATTTTATAAATGCAGCAATAAGAAAGATAAACAGAAATAGACTGTCGTCTACGTATTTCCCGTGATTTTAATGCGGTCGTTTCCAAAATTTTGAAAGTATTTTTTTCTGAAATAATATGCTTAAAAACAAAGGATTTGACCATTTTCAAAATAATTTGAAAAAGTTTACTATTTAAAAGAAATATTTAAATCGGTGCGTTTTCATTGTTTACGCTTCTGCCGATGACATCACAAATGATGAAATGCCATTTACTGTTGCCAATCACAGAACGCAATATTTAATTTGAATCTTTACTCACGTGTACTGGCAACGACATGGTCGATAGCAAGCGTAGAGCGCAATATTGAATTTGCTTCTTGATTATCACAACGTGGAAACACGGTAATCAAATGCGCCAAATTACATCATTTGTGACGTCATAAAGATCACGCCCTATTTTCCAACTCGGAAATATAAAAAAAATACAAGCGTTGGGAAAATAAAATTTTTTTTCTCGCTCCATGCTTTTTTTTTTTTTTTTTGCTTATTCTATCAATTTCAGTGGCTAAAAGTAGTACTTTGACAGAAGGAAACAACCCCATCGGAAAATGACCAGAAAATCGCGATGATTTAAACTTTTTAACTGTTGCCATCTTGTGTTTGTTAACGAATAAATGTTTGTAATTATTTTAAGCAAGTCTTTTAAAATAATTTTCAATTTTCATTCTTTGCTTTGCTTTTGAGATAAATCGGGAATTAAGATGGTCGTCAAGTTTTGGCGTGTGTAATTTTTTTCTTAGAAATATTTCGCTCTCGTCAATCATGAAGAGGGATCAGAATAATAAGAAATATATAAAAGGAAGTTTCGTGATGGCTACAACATACTAGTTTTTTCTTGTTTCGTTATTTTTTGTAGCTCATTTTATTTCTAAACTTAGAGATTGTTCCTTGACTAGTTAAATGTCACTTTCAACTTAATTTACCTCATTCTTGCTCTGGTACTTGTTCCAGGGACAATAAATTTTGCTCGGGTGCATGAGTTAAAGTTCCTGATTTGCGAGTTTTGCGAGTGATCTTGCAGCAGCTTTTCGATAAATCCAAGTGGTCTCGAAGAAAAAGTGCATTGTGGAAAAAAAATTGCTATGTTAGCAACTGCTATAGAATAAATTAGGCTTTTAAATTCAGAGAGAGCCAATGTGTAGAGGGCAGCAATCAGCAAGGAGACAGTCACAAAAAGCAAACAGCAACATATCAAAACTTTCCCCGAACTATTATCAGTTTTGCCACAGCGTACAAATTCTATACCGCTATAGTAAAATTTAAAAAATAAATTAAAACTCATCGTCATTACACTATAATGCGCATTAGAAATCACCAGTGATCATCACTTTTTATCAGAGTTCTGTTGTATCTGCATAATTTAAGCATTTAAGTAAATCCTCATATATATCAAAGCCAATGATCGAGTAACACTCCTGATGCCATCAACAAGGAAACTCGCGCCACGGCACGATAATTTGATAATATGCATTGGTAATGTTTGACATGCATGGAAAAGCTTTATTGTTACAAGGCTGAACTGGATCCAGTAACTTAATTGTTTTACTGGTATAACTATCATTTCAGGGAAATAAAGAAACGAAAAAGCGGACACCAATGAACGCTACCTACTGGAGTTCAGGGTTAATCCTCTGGGGTTAGGATTGAAATGTCAACTATCAAAATATCACCAAACAGGTAATTGCTTCGTTCAAATGTAGAAACAATTTTCACCCTTCATATATTGACGGGCTATTTTCCAGTTTAGTAATATTGATCAACAACGTGTTTTAGTGAAATTCTAGCTGTGCGTTGGTGTTTTTTCTAATGTTCTTGCACTTTCTTTTTGTGAAACGCATGTAGTAATCCGGTGACCTTGATTGATTTTATTCTATGAGAATGGTCAACATTCGAAAGTAAGAGTGCAAAATCAAACATCTGTTTTAAACATACTGTTTGACCATGGATTGTATGGAATTGGCAAACATCCAGTTAAGGCGACTCCATCTGAATAAGGGGGAAAATTAAAATTTTATGCACGTATTCCGCCCATTTGAATGAGACTCTGCTTAATTTAGAGGCTAACATACATCTGCAAAATCTGCCATCCCTGAAAACTAATAGATGCTTCCATTTCCGCGTGTAAACCGGATGTTTACCTTTCCATACATTCCGTGGTTAGACAGTACTATCCAGTTCCAGAACATCTTCCAGCCTTGAAGCCTAAGCGTGAGCTTAGGCTTAATTTAAAAATTTAAATTTTATTAATTTATTTAAATTTATTTATTTAAATTTTTATTTATTTAAATTTTTATAAAATTTTTGCTTAATTTATTTTTTTTAAATTATCGATTTCGATAACCCGGTACCTCCATCAAAGTTTCAGATTAGTGTATCCGTAATGGGTTTGAACATTGTTTTTTTTTTTTTCAAAATTCATTTCAAAAAACAGACTTTTGTATATTGAAAATTTTATTACAATGTTTCAAATGAAAAAAAAAATGTACAGACAATTTTAGTATTTAATAATTAATTCTAGTATTTAATAATTAACTATGATTTAATTAATTAACTAGCATACTTTTGAGCAATGATTACCAAGATACCTAATTCCTCTACACATACAAAATTGACATTAAAAGATGCATTATATTCCGCTCTATGTTCGAATCTAATTAAATAATTACACGGGCCATAGTTTTTATGGCATCTAAAGTGCACTTCAAAAACTCATGTTTTTTATACTAACACGTAATCCTTAGGTTTTAATTGTATTTATTTATTTTTTTTATTTATTTTTTTTACTAATCACTTCGATTTTAGAGCCAAAATATCCGACGATTAGCGTACATTTTTTTTTAGCAAGAAACAAAGAGATGAAATGATAATTTAAACTCGAGTTATTGCTTAAAAAATTTACAGAATTTAAAAAAAAAGAATAAAAAAACATTTTGAGAAAAACACGTTTAAAGGTTTAAAAGAACATTTGACATCAGAAAAGACAAATCGAAAGAATTTTGATATTTTTTTATTAGTAGATTTTTTTTTACAATCCTGATGTTCCTTGGTAGCTAAAGATTAATGCATATTTTAGTTGAATAATAAAAAAAAGGGGTTAAATTTTTGTCGGTTTTTATGATTTGAAACCTATACGTATACCCTAATAGTTTTTTTTGTCATGCTTGTTAAAATAACATTTGATTATTTGTTGTTTGAAATCCATTTTTAGAATTTGATGCCTAACAAATTTTATTTTCATCATTACAATTATTATGAAATTTTTTGTCATTAATTTTGAAAAATAAAGCCATTAACTTGCACCAACGTCAACATTTACTCTGGTTATGGCTTTAAATGGATTTATTTATTCGAAAAGGTTTTTTATCTTTGAGTTAATACTTTCGTCCAGGCTTCATATAACAATTAAAAACAATAAGACAAACCGTAGCAACATCTCCAAACGCCATAAAAATAAAAAAATAAAACTTTTTAGTTTTTACCACACGAAGTAAGTATTTTATTTGTACATAAATAGTAAGTTTTTAAAATCTTTACATATTCATATAAGTACAGTGTAAGTTTTTATTTTTATGAAGTTTACACGTGACACTTGAGAATTTATCTTGCTTTGATGCTGTCTTCTCTGAACTCCATTTTAACTTTAATGCTTTTAGGTTGTAAAAGTTGCTGCCCAGGAAAAAATTCCAACGGAACCTGCGAAAAAAAGACATCGCATTAATGAGTGATAGATTATAAATATTTCTTTTCAACTATAATATAAGTTTGCAGATTCATCCAATTTTCTTTATAACTCTTTAAGCCGCTATTCGAGCTATTTTAACTCTAATTCAATACCTTCTAGGACAACAAAAGCTTTTGCTTACGTTATGAACTGCGTTATATGATTAATTACGATAACAATGAAAGGTATCGAGGAAGGTTTTGGGGTTAAGTAGACATGCGGTTTTAGGTTCAAAGCTATAGGGCCAAGTCTAAAGCTCAAATTCATAAATGTATTCAGGTAAAAACTGTTATGAGCTTACAAAATCTTCTCCCTCCCAGAAGAAAATACTTTTTGTACTGGTGTACAGTACTTAATGCTAATATATGATTTCACACAACTTAATACGTTTGATGCCTAACAAATTTTATTTTCATCATTATAATTATTATGAAATTTTTTGTCATTAATTTTGAAGAATAAAGCGATTAACTTGCACTAATTGCGCTAACAACAAACAAAAACAATGATCATTTAACCACACGTAAGAAAAAACTGCTCTGTAACAAAACAGAAAATAAATACACTCTTTATTAATATAGTAAAATATTCCGTATGATCAAGGGATGTTTACGTATGGGAATTAGTTCGAATTCTGGAAGAAAAAAGTGATGCAGAAAAAAGAAAACTTCACAATTTTAAAACAAACTGTGAACTAAAAACATCATAGTATTAAAGGCAGAATTAAACATAAAATCAAAACGGTTATAACTTAGAATAAAAGAATATTTCCAAATAAAAAATGCAGTTCAAAATGTTGCTTTTGATGATGTGTATAAAACCTAAATAAAAAATCGGTATGCCTATAAAATTTTTATTATTTATTTTTAATTACCCAAAGCGGGTAGGTTTTCGAAGAACGAAATTTTTGGATTTTAATCACAACAATTTCGGTTTTATTTCTTAGCAGGGTTCTTGAACTTCAAAATAGAAAGTGGTTTTTGTATTATTTGAAATCCAATAATTATTTGTTATCAAACTTAACAAACATGTGAAAAACCCGCTTTGCCCTACCATTGAGCCCAAAGCGGGTAAACTTATCTAATTGTGGTTTGGTACATTTTCCAATCAAATATGAAGTTATAAACGATTAAAATAGTTGACTAGCTACCTGCCATTATGTAAAAATGTATAAAACAGTTGTCCTTATCCAATTTAAAGTCAGAACATTTTTTTTATAAAACATAAAGAAATAACTGAGTTGTTTAATAGATTAATTAATTGCCATCCTAAAAAATAACTTTTTAAAGTTATACTTATCCAATTGAAAGAGAAAATCTAAGTCAGCACACGAGTCAAGAAATTTTAAATAAATATATGATTAAATCATATACCCGCTTTGCCTAAAGGCTCATTTTTTCCAATAATTATAACCTTAAATTAATAATTAAAAAAAAAACGGAATGACTACTGTAGTTTATAGGTGGATAGTATCAGAATAAGTTAATATTATTGACAATTAAAAAAAAAAATAAGGTGGTCTTCGACTAATCACTAGTTACAAAATTTCCTTTTTTTTTTAATGTGTAATTTTTTTAAATTTTCAGCCTGGTTGCGTCATGCCGCTTCACTGCTGCTTCTCTGGAACTGATAATGATTCGGGAGAGTTCGGGTAAACTGATATACGTATTCATCGCCGCTAACACACCATGGGGGAGTGGCATACGAAGGCCTACCCGCTTTGGTCGACCTACCCGCTTTGGGTCACCCACCCCTATACGTTGAGCTGTTATTCTAAGCATTTCATTTGTTGATCATGACACTATTTCGGAAACTGTTTAGTAAAGTTCAAAATGGCGTAACATGCGGCTGGTTGTGATAAGGTCAAGGAGGCACGTTGTGGCAGTGCCATTACTTGCATCCGTCTGTTATTCATCAGAGATGAAAGCCATGATGACCAAAATGATAGTGAAAATAATAAACATGAAGTTGTTTTTAAATCCCGCACTTCAGCAATAAATTTAGTCAATGATAGTAAGAATGAAGAGCACTCTTCAGAACAGAAATCTCATTGAATTAGATGAGTCTATGGCAGTTGACATTAGCATTGTAACAGCGGTACGTTCTATAGAAAAAAAAATGGCCGCCTAAAGCAGGAAATCGAAAGTGTAAGCACTCCGCTCATAAATGCTTAACACCAGCCATTCTCTAGCAATCGCACCTGAAGAGAAATCTCGAGTAAAACAAAAAGCAAGAGAACGCAAGAAACTAATTCAGGAAGAAAAGGCAGAATTGAAACAGCACGGCAATGCCAAAACGTGCACAAAAAATTATAAAAACGTTATTGAAAAAAATGAAGAAGCAAGATTCGGATAGCTCTGAAGCTGATAAAAAATGATTTTGTCTTGTTTGCTAGGAGAAACACAACGTTTCTAGACCTGTAGAAGACTGCGTGCAAGTCTGGTCTACATTGAAGATAGTCTTATGTCAAATGTAAAAAACCTGTATTTACAGCACATCGGATGTTAAAGGCTATGGATCTACACGTTGTATCGAAATACAGATTAATATGTCCAAAAATCAGTCTTAGTCTGCGTTTTATTTATTTCCTGATGAACACAATATTTTCATGTCTTTAAAAAAAGTTGCCAAGTGTTAATAGTTTAATTGTTTCGTTGTCATTTCGTTTACAGTGTTACTGAAAACTTGAAGGTTTTCTTTTTTGTGTTAAGAGTGTAATAAATGATTTTTGTTTTTCATTCTTAACTTAAAATATCCCATTTAATTGTGTTTCTTACGTAATTTGTACATGATACAACGTATTTTTGCGTGTATTTTATGTGTCACAATGTGCATGTCACTACTTTTCCCACTGCGGGACAAGTTGAGACAAACTTAGAGGCTACGCAAATTCCATTATATGTCATGAAAAACATTAAAAATGTTGATAGTTGATTTATAAATATAGTACAATAAATATTTTATATCAGTTCATATCTTACGGTAATATCAAAAATGAAAATAATGTCTCTACTAGCCCCGGTATCCCCTACTTCAGAAAAAAAAAATCAAACTACCTTTATATCATTGCTCTTAGATAAACGCAAAGTAAAACAGAAAATATCATAGTATTTTCAGGATTGTTTGCACATTACTCATAATATTTTTAGATTTTAATAAAACAACTCTTATGTACTACAGGTTTTATAAACATGATGTATTAGGTTTTGTTTTACCTTAGTTTCAGGGCACTTCTTGATTCTGAAGTAGCTCACAATGAACGCAAGACAAACCTTGACCTCCAGTAGAGCAAACCTCATGCCGACACAATTCCTCGGACCAGATCCGAATGGCATATACACATAAATATCTCTCTTTCCTCGTTCTTTGGGACTAAAACTGAGTGACAAAAAATTGGGTGTAAAAGTATTTTTATCTAAACCATTTGGGAAAAATCAATTTAAAAACACGACAAACTTCCTAATTTTCCGACAAGGCACTAAATTTCTTGGAACAAAATTTTTCAAACCACCCACAAAAGTTAAGGGATGACTATTGCTGAATGTTTAAACAATGCACATTTCTGAGGTCATTAGTTTATTATTCTGAATTGTTAACTCAGTTTATTATCCATAAAAAAAGTAATTTTCCTGCGCGGAAAAAATAATATAAAACAGTATGTCCTCATTCTTTTCATTTATGATTTAAAAAATACAAATAAAAAAATAAATGAATAAAATTAGGCATCTTATTTTATTTGATAGTAGTTCATTCGGGGTAAATGTAAACAAACTGTATTGCTATACTTGTTGTAAATTTTGAAACCTCTCTATTGGTAAGTGAAGACTTGGCAAATAAAAGAATTCATTCTGACAGTTCTGCGTGTATATCAAACATTTGCACATGTGATGTTATTGTTTAAAGACAGTAAAAAAAAGGTTTGTATTGAAGTTATGTATTCTTCCTTTATATTCTCTAGAAGCTCTACAAATGAAAAGTAACAGATTTCAGCTACATTTATTTATCATGTGGACATAAACTAAAACGTATTGTTATAAATTTCACGTTTTTGATGTGGCTTATTTTTGATGCTCAATCACCGTATTTCATTACCACCATTGATAGTCGGAAACAGGAATGCTTGTTATTGTTCCTAGTTTTGGAAGATTGGTTTTTGATATGAATTGCTTGCTTGTAAATATTTTACACAAACGTAACATCTAATTTAATTACTAGTACACTTTTCTTTTTAAATAGTTTCAAATGGAATTAGAAAAAATCAGCATGACGCAAGCATGATCAATAGGTGGAAGATTAAAAACGTATTGCGAATATTACAGCTATCTGCCAGGATCAATCTCGTGGGAAAGGATATTATTTTTTAAATCAATCCCCGTATCTCTGGGGTAAATGGAAACATGCTAACATAAATGCAATCTGTTTTTTTTCTACTTCAGAAAATATGCTCACTAAGCAAAAATGTGTATACCAGTTACTCAGATAATATACTTTTAGATATATTGTGCAAAAATTAATCTCCCAATTTATCCAATAACAGGTGATGGACCTAAATTTGAAACATTGAAATACTCCTTTTTTTTACCTCAAATGACCCTAATGAAATGTGGTTTTAAAACAAATCAACGCAAGCGTCTAGAACATCCATTAATGTTTCCATCGTTGCTTTTTTTAATTTACAAGCATAATTATATGATAAACTGTTTCTGTGTATTATTTTTAATGCGTAAAAAATCTCGCTTGTTTTTAAAAATAAAATTACATTAACAAGGAACATAGTTATCAGCAAAGGTATACATTGGGAACCAACTAAAACAACGCAATAATGTTTCTTTAAGTTTAAACAAGGAAATGTATCTCCATAGCGCAAAAAGAGGAAAGCATAGCCATTGAAAGGTTTTGTAAGTTTTTTGGAAAACAATCCACTTATCGCTTTCAGCGAACTTAGTTAGAAGTGCCGCTGTCACAGACACGGTAGTCGTAGACTTATTTTTATGATTTTAAGTAATTTCGATGATAAACTTTTTGATTATTCCCAGTTTGCTAATTTTTTTTTCCGGAGATTAAAGGAAAGGAGCTATCTTTTTTTCTTGGTGATAATAAAGAGAAAAATTATATCCTTTGTTCATTTTAAACAAATTTATTTCGACCAGGAAAAAAAAACATAAACTGTTGGCAATATATGAAACTGGTAATAGAAAATGTGAAAAAGAGAGGGTCCGCTCTTGCTATTCAGTGATAATACAAGTTAAAGTTTTAAAATGATAGAATTGTTGCAAATATTTATGGAGATTAAAGTAAGACATATTACTAATTATAAACATAAGAAAGAAGAAATGAGTGAAGAGCTAAGCAAATAATATTGCAGTACAAAAAAATGATTCCCTATCAATAAAATAGTTTTTAAAAAGTTTAATACACAAAAAAAATATTAATAGGTAAATAAATAAATAAAAGAAGCAGAATTTACCATACATTTTGATAGTTTTAAGTGAAAAAAAATCCATGAACACAAATCTTATTAGTAGTCAGAAAACTGATATTTTCAATTAAACAATCTAAACTAGTTTAAAATAAAAATTCATTTATTAGTTTTTAAAAATTCAGATTAATAGACACGCTTAGTTGTGACGTCAGGGGTTGCCAGAAACTCGGGGAAGTTTCCAATCATGCCGTTGCTATGCGCGTTGCTAAGGAAGAAACAACATAGGATCTTCGTACGAATAGGGTTAGAGCGATGTTTAATTGATGTTTTCTTGCCAATTAAATGCTTTAAATAATTTTTTTAGTGGTTTCAAGTCACATATAAGCCACCTGTAGACATCATTTGACGAGTATCGATAGTTTTTGCATGTGAATCGGGTTAAAATTCGACAAAACATAGACTTATGTGGAGTACAAGTGTGTTTTCTACAGTTACATTCTTCTTATTGTTATTTCTTTTTCTTTGGGTGGAGGGGAACAGCTCCGCCATTTGAGAGAGTCTAGAAAGACATTGCCCCCCTCCCCCGCTTTCGGAAAATTGCTGTATTTCTATAAATTTCGCGCAATTTTTTGTCTTTCGATGCAATATGCATTGACTGTATATGATTTAACCCCCCCCCCCTTTGCAGAAAAGTTTGAAATGACGGGACGAGGGAGATATATATTTTTTTAATCCTGTTTAAAGCTTTCTAAGAATTTGATTATAATTATTTTCTTCGGGCGAGATTTTTTTTATTTTTTTTTAAATGGTATAAGTAATTTTTTGTTTTGGGGAAGGAGAATTTTTCACTTTTCTCGATTGTGATGCTTGTTTGCATTGAAGTTATTTTTTTTTTCGAATGGGAGGGGGGATGTTAGGTTACATTGTCCTTATTCTATTGCGAGTTTGATTGGGATATTTTAGTTTAAAAGTTTTTCTTCTGCGAGAACACACACGTAATTTAAGTTAAACTCCAATTGAGCTCTATTCCGAATAGGAATAAAATCTAGCTTGAAGAAATTGATAAAATTCCCATTGAACCTAGAAAAAAAATAATATGTATATCCTTGTCCCCCCCCCCCCCAAAGAGCAATTACTTAAAACTACGGGCAGCGAGAAGAAATATCCCCTCCCCCCGAAGAAAAAAAGAATTTAATTGAACTATGCATTGCAAATAGTAGAACAAACTGAAATTTTCAATGTATATTTATGTATATTGATATAAAAAATATGTATAACAAGTACAGTAAAGTAAAAATCCCCCGCCTCAGAATACAAAAAAAAAAAAAGATTAAAATACTCGTGACAATTTGAAGAAAACACGCAATTCTCCCTTTCCCCCAAAGAGCCCGAAGGAATGGAGTTTCATTAAAATATGCATTATTACTGGAACAAATGCAGAAAAATCCTCCCCCTCCAGGTATCGCTGACTAGGCTGACATGGTCTCTCGTCTTCTAAAAAAAAGAATGCATACAATTCAATTAAAACTACTCCTCTTCCTAAAAAAATAATAATAATAATAATTAAATTTCGCTCTAAACTTTAAAAGAAAAATCTCACCCCCCCCCCCTAGTCATGATATTTCAAATTTCCTAGAGGGGTACGTGCAAAAAGGAAATAGTCAATGTACGAGTATGTTGCGTCGAAAAACAGCAAAAATTACGCCAAATTTATTGAAATACAGTTATTTTCCAAAAGGCATGAGGGGGGGCAATACCTCTCCTGACCCTCTCAAATGTCGGACCTGTCCCCCTCCCCCCCCCCCAACGAAAAAGAAATAACAATAAGAAGAGTGTATAACTCTAGAAAACACACTTGTATTCCATATAATTCTATGTTTTGCCGAATTTTAACCCGATTCACATGTAAAAACGATCGATACTCGTCAAATGATGTCTACAGGTGGCTTATATGTAACTTGAAACCACTAAAAAAATTATTTAGACCATTTAATTGCCAAAAAAAACTATCAATTAAACATCGCTCTAACCCTATTCCTACGAAGATCCTATGCTGATTCTCCCTTAGCAACGTGCATAGCAACGGCATGATTGGAAACTTCCCCGTATTTCTGGCAACCACTGACGTCACACTAAACGTGTCTATTATGCATTAAATAAGCAGTTCTGATTAAATTTATTTGAACTTCAGAAAAAATATTTATTTACCGATCAGGATTGAATTTTTCTGGATCTGGAAAATATTTCGGATCTTTATGCAAAGCAACTGATGGAATGGTTACCAGCATACCTTTCGGTATTGTTATTCCCATAGCGCCCAGCTCATAATCTTCATCTGCGGTTCTTTCCAGTCTATTTTACAGAAAACAAACCACAAAAACCTTTTAGAAACTGAAAGTTAAAAACTCTAACATTTGCAGAATGTTTGGATGAAACTTAATTTTAATTCACCACGGCCAAAAGTGCATATTTTAAAGAAAAAGTTTTTTTAACCAAGAATAAAGCACAAATATTTAAAATATTTTTCATTCTTTAGTAAGCTAAGAAAAATTGTAAAATTGAACAACTGATTTGCGAAAACAACTAAAGTAATAGAAATAGCTTTACCTAGTGGCTGGAGGATATAAACGTAGAGTTTCCGAGATGACACAATCAAGATACTTCATACTTTGCAGGGCTTCGTAATTCAATTCTCCCTGGGGAAAATATCGTGAATAAAAACCCAAAATTATAATCCTCTTTTACAATACATCACATTTGAACTATTTCACTCGCTGTTTACGATATGTATGTTTGGTATTTTTGCATATGAGAAGTAATAATACCCGATTGTATTTTATTTTAAAAAAGTTTGAATTAATGCTCTGTTTATAAATACTTATTATAATCATTAAATTATGAATTTATACAGAAGTATGATTTATTTTTTGTCTTTCTAATTGATAATTCCGCGTAAAAGTAAATCATATACAATTTCGCTGTAATTGTGACACTACTGCTGAGAATTTCGTTTCAAAAATTTTACATTGTATTAAGCTTTCTCGATTATCCCTCACAATTGCTCTCTTATATACAAGGCCCGGCTGTTCATTTCCAGGACTGAAGTTACTGCAAGAGAACGAAAAGCTTGAATCTGGCGCAAATAATTGCATGTTGAGGAGCATTTTCTTGCATTTTCTGTGCAGTGCAATCAGTGCCATTCTGAAGTAAGTGGCTCTCGTGGAAAGACGCCTTAGACATAGCTCTTCAATTCCTGTTGTCACCATAATGCGAACTTTTTCAAATGCATCCAGCGTGCTTACGGACCTTGTAGAATCTAAGCCAGCTAGCAGTTGAGCTTTAGTAGTTTCCTTTAAGTAAAAGGTTATTATGCTAAATTAGACTTCAGTGGACAGGTACGGTGGACTCAAAGAACATCTGCACTGCTTCGACACCACCCCATTGAAGCATACGCATATCATCACCTTAGAGAAAGAGTAAGATCTAATCTCAGGAATAGGAGTAAGATACCAGACTGTTTGCTTTATAATGGCTGATGAAAATTAAGTCTGTCGCAATCATAATGAGCACCGAGATGATGTTACAAATTAAAATCTCTGGGTATTCTGTATCCGGGGGTATTCGGTCCCTGGTCTGGATTTAAAAGACTGAGCTGTCTTAAGGGCCTCACCAAAGCAAGGGAGTGTAAAGAAGATACATACATTTTCCCCTACAGTTTATAACAAAGCATGTTTCTGGCTCAGAAATAAAATCGAGGAACGTTCTATATTACCAAACATTTTTTTTTTTCGTCTTATAGGGGTTGCGTTTTAGGCTTTTTATCCTTTAGCAGACCTAGTGCAATCCTCCGATATGGCATCCAGTCTTTCATGTGCCATCATTTAGGTGCAGATGTCAATGGCAGGGATAATTTGGATCCCCAGCTTACACCAGATGGAGGCCCCTAAACTCTCTTTGATGCGAAATTTGCACTAAGAATTTTAATTTTTCCGAGGGAGTTCTAAGCCAAACGAATTCCCAAGGGATATTTTACATGCCGCATAATCATACGATATGGGCGCTGATGATTTTCTGTATCTCGAAAATCCACCGACTGGCCACTGCAGGTCAGAACCTGGGTTTACGGGAGTAGAAGGCCAGCGCCTAACCATCACGTACCAGCCGGCTCCATCACCAAACATGAAAATGTTAATAATGAAAGATGGATCACTATTTATATTCTAGCAACAATGATTGGAATTTTAATATACCTAATATTCCTCTGCCATAAAAGGACATTTGGCCTATTTCACAGCCATTTCTAATGTTGGCGATTTTTGAGCTCCGAGCGTAATTCATTTAGTTTAGCTCACCTTTGAACCAAACTTACAATTACGAAGGTTAAAGTTAACCACGGTCAGTTGATCAAGAAATATAAAACGTAAGTAATAAACTAAACAGCGTTATTTTCGTTAAGGATCTCAGATATTTTATTCCTATGTATTTTAATATTTTTTTCCCGCTTAAATAAAGTAAATTTTCTTTTTATGGGGAGGAGGGGAGGGTCAACAAATGTAAGTAAGCACATGTCATATTTTCCTATAACGCTAGAAAAACCAAGAAGTCGACCCATCAGGGCAAAGCTGCTACTGTACAAACACGAGATGCGGAAATCCACTTATTACTTTGGGCGTACTGTTTCATAGTCGTAGTGAAATAAGTAGTCAATTAGACTGTCCAAAAAGGCAGTTAAGAATAATAAGAAGTATTTCTTTTGGAATAATAACAATTATAAAAAAAACTAATCATCAACCTTTCACTTCAGATTAAAATATTAAATAGTACATATTAGTACAATTAACAGCCTGAGCGAATGTTTCAACAACATGTTGACTGCTAATTTAGTTTTCTATAATTACTGAAAAGTCATCATTAATTATTTTATTGCAGAATAAAAGCTGCAATCAAGAAATCGCTTTTATTTATTTTTCTACTGCCGATATTTAAAAGTAAAAATGGAATGACTAAACTGTAAAAATTAATATGTATTGAATAGCCGTTGCATTATAATCACAGGCTCAACAACGTATTATGCAAACTTTGGTGTCAAAATAGTTTCAACTTGCTTTGCTATGTTCACCACAAGTGTTTGAATGAAGAGCAGAAATAAGTTATAACACATGCCTGAGAAGAAGTATCACATAATCAAAATATGCAACCATGGTGGAGTTTGCTCTTTTAGCTGCATTTCTATGAATGGCCAAATGTGCTCCATCGATTTAAGATCCGGTGGATTAAGTGGATAAGACATTAGTTAAAATTCTTAATTTTGCTGCTCAAGCCTCACAATATGAGTGTTAGCCAAACTTTTGAACCAAACTTGCACTTACGCCAGTTATAATTAACCACGGTCAGTTAATCAGGAAATATAAAACGTAAGTAATAAACTGAACAGCGTTATTTTCGTTAAGGATCTAAGATATTTTATTTCTTATGTGTTTCAGTTCTTTTTTCCGGCTTAAATAAAGTTAATGTTCTTTTTATGGAGAGGAGAGGAGTCAACAAGTGTAAGTAAATACATTTCATCGTTCTCAGGAAAGCAAGACCCATCAGAGCAAAGCTGCTACTGTACAAACAAGAGATGCGAAAGACCACTAATTACCTTGAGCGTACTCTTTCAAATTCGTTGTGAAATAAGCAGTCAATTAGACTATCCAAAAGGCAATTAAGAATAATGAGAAGTATTTCCTTCGGAGTAATAACAATTATATAAAAACTAATCATCAAGCTTTCACTTCATATTAAAATATAAAATAGTACATATTAGTACAATTAACAACCGTGGCGAAATTTTTAACAACGTGTTGACTGCTGATTTAGTTTTCTATTGTTACTGAAAAGTCATCACTAATATTTTAATTGCATGATAAAAACTGCAATCAGTTGCTCAGATAAACGCTATGTAATGGTGCGATTGATCCGGAACTATGTTCAGACACTCCACAGCTTTCATAACCTGCTCTTTCGCAACTAGTGATTGCAATATAGGTATACCGGTATAAAGAATAACGGTATTTCGAGCTATTTTGCAATTTTGAAATACCGGTATTTGCTGAGGTAAAACAGGGGTGCCCATCCCCCCCAAGCTCAATGGCGCAAATTCCCCCCCAAAAACATTTTCTCGCTTTCGAATTGGGTTAAACATAACAGTTTTTGGAGTGTTTAATTTCCAGTCAAATTCACGGGGGGGGGGGGGAGCGCTAACAAATACCATTTGAACTGAAATGTTGATGGATTGTTGACCCGCCTTGCCTTCCCTAATTTTGAAACGTGGACCTTGAGTAAACAAATTTTGGGTACCCATGAATTTTGCTACACCTTTTTTTTTTTCAAACGTATGAATGATTACAGGGACAACTTTCTGGCTTTTGATGAAGTCATTACTAGATGTATACAACCAGAACCGTGAAACGGAAATTTATTGTCAATTAGATAAGGGGTCCGGGGAGTTTCTCCCCCACAAAGTTTTTGAAATTGTAATTTTAAAACCAGTTTTATACGATCTCTGGTGATGTTGAGAAAATAAAAGGTTTGGTGGCCCCTACCCGGTAATTTTTCAATATTGAATCTTTAAAAGCGCAATTGTAAATAGTCTACCGTTGTGTTAAGGAGGCCTTTCCTTTGTTTTCAAAATTGTAGTTCTAAAAACGCAGTTTTAGACTATCTGTGGTAATGTTAAGGAAAGAAGAGATCCTAGGGCTCGTCCCTGAAAAATTTTCAAAATTAAAGTCTTGAAAACGCTATCTATGTTTGGGAGACAAGCAGTTTTCTGAAATTGAAGTTCTAAAATCGCAATTGTAACCACCTTTGTGACGTTAAGAAAAAGAGTTTTCGAATGCTCTCCCGGAATTTTCTCGATATTGAAGCCCTAAAAACCAAATTTTGGAAGACTATTTAATAATGTTGACGAGAGTGGGGAGGAGGGAGAGGGGCGCTCCATTTAAATTTCCGAACTTGTAGCTTTAGAAACACTTTTGATATATCTTGATAATGTTAGTGGAAGGTGGATTTCGGTGCCATTCCCCCGGCAATTTTTTGAAATTGATACTCCAAAAACGCAATTCTAGACTTGTCTTTGATCGTGTTAAGGAAAGAGGGGGGAATCGAGGGCTCTCTCCTATATAAATTTTTCAAAATTGCATGACGAGAAATGCAGTTTTAGATGACTCTTGATAATAAAGAGGATGTCATTCTGGCAAGTCGCATAGTTTGAAAAAGATGGATCACACACACCATGACAGATATTTTTCGGAAATCCTAAAAAATAGATTCAACTATTCTGCACACATCGAAAATCAGAACTCGAGAATTTTAACGAATCAAATATCCTTCTATACATATCAGATATAGATGGATATTATGTTTCGTAAATATGATTTACAAAAAATAATTTAAACAACTTAAGAACAGACTGTTCTACTTCCATCAGCGAAAACCAACATCACTGAAAGTTTTAACAAAAATCATCTAATGATAAATTGAAACCATCAATTTAAAAATGGTTGAGACGATGGGAGTAAAGTGAAATGAGAGAGAGATATATATATTCTTCATAAGCTTAAGCTAGTTAACGAAGAAAATATATTAATTGTCGATTGCAGGAACTTCAAAACTAGTTCTTTACGATTGTCAAGGTGCAAAAGGAATCAATGAAAGACTAGAGCATACTGGTCAGAATTATTACAAACAATAAAACATTTTTGACCTCCCTCCTTCTCATCACTGTCACACGTATTCATTATGCAGAATTGTGCTGCTTCCAGAAAATTTATAAAATATTCAAAAGAAATCAAATCTTTTGATCCAACTTCGAAATGGACACCAACTCCATGTCGTCTGTGATGCTCCTCTCATTGAAAAAGAGACACGGTTATTAAATTTTGGAAAGAGCACCAGGGTTGTCGCTATTTCAAAGAAACTGGGGGGGGGGGACGCTTTTTGTGGCACCTTAATTTTTTCAAACGCATGTTCGAATGTGCAGAGAGAGAGAGAAGATTTGGCTTCTGGTTTAGCAGGGATAGTCATATTACTAGACCTTAGTACTAGTAGTATAAATAATCGTTAGGATAATATTCAATCAGAATTAGAGGATGTCGGAGGGCTACCTTCTTGCATTACTTTGCAATTTGAAGACATAAAAACGCAGTTTTAAACTATATTTTAAGTTTGGGAGGAAGGGGAGAAGAGTTCCAGAGGATAGCATCTCCCGATAATTTTTCCAAATTTAAGTTCCCAACACAATCGTACGTTATATTTAATTATGTTCAGAAGAGGGGTCCAGGGGCTCTCCCTCGGGAATTTTCAAGACTGTTATTTGAAAAACAGTTTTAGACGATCTATGATGATGTTAAGGGAGGAAGAGACTCGAGGTCATCATTCTATAATTTTTCAAAATGCAAACTTGAAGCACGCATTCCCAATTGTGACATTGTGACACGTAAATGGGGGTCCGGGGGCTCTCCCCCGAGAAAAATTTGAAAATTGTAGATCGAAAAATGCAGTTTTAGACAATCTATGGTGATATTAAGGGGATGAGAGATGCCCCTCCCCCATCGAAATTTTTTGAAATTTTGAAGTCTTAAAAACGCGATTGTAGACTTTTTTGTTAAAATTTAGTGCACCGCCAGTTTCTTGAAATCAAAGCTCCGGAAACGTAATTTAAGCCAACCTTCGATGAAAGGGGGGGGGGGGGGAGTTTTGAAGGGGCTCGCGACCAGAAATGTTTCGTAATTGAAGCACTAAAAGCGAGATTTAAGACATTTTTCGATGATGTTGGCGAGAGAGAGAGAGAGGCATTCTCTCGAAAAAAATTTCGATCCGTAGAAACCGCAGTTTTAGAAGATTTTTGTTAACGTTAATGGGTGGAGAGATTCGGAGTCCTCCCCTGGCAAATTT
Organism: Uloborus diversus; assembly: GCF_026930045.1. Taxonomy (NCBI): domain Eukaryota; kingdom Metazoa; phylum Arthropoda; class Arachnida; order Araneae; family Uloboridae; genus Uloborus; species Uloborus diversus. Next base: position 104,888,197 of record NC_072735.1, read on the forward strand.
TCAAAATTGAAATTCAATTAAAGTAATCGTAGACGATTTATTAATACTGTTAGAGGGGTAGAAGGTTTTGGAGATCTCTCCCCTGAAAATTTTTCTAAATTGAAGCCTTAACAATGATATTTTTGAGGATCTCCGGTAATATTTGGAGGACGACAGTTTCGGAACAACTCAGGGAGTTTTTTTTTAAATTAAAGTCCAAAAGACGAAATTTATTCGACCTTGAATGAGGATGAATGATTAATTGAGAGGGCATTTCTCGGAGGTTACGTTGGGAGCACTCTCATGGTTTTTCGAAATTGCAGTCCTAAATACTCAGGTGTAGGCCAGCTTTAATGACGTTAGGCTAAAGGATGGGGTTTGAGAACAATTTTTCCGGGATTTTTTCAAAACCTAAATTTTAAAAACTCACTTCCAGGCCAGCTTTGGGGACGTAAAAAGAAGGGTTTGGAGTTCCCCACTCTTCCTTTCAGTTTGGCTACGTCCCTCCTATCTTCATTGTCAATTTTAATTACTGATAAACATATTGTGGTAATATTTTCTTCCAATTTTCCTTTGCCAAACACGATTATTTGCTTGGATTTTCCATAATAAAACTTTCAATCCCCCCCCCCCTAATATTTTTTGTTTTCTTGCAATACAAGCGTTTGCGGCCTTGGAAAAAGGACTTTTAACATTTTGAACGGATGTGGTAATTTTCTGCGATACTTTAGGTCTCTATTCCACTTCATTTTATTTTAAATATGCCACCTGCATCTCTTGATTAAGCTGTGATTTAATTACGATTTTTACATTCAAAAATTTAGAACTTTTGGTGTGAGTATTCATTACAATACATTGAATCTCTCTTTGCATTTAACTGTTTTATTTTTTTTTTCCTCTCTATTTCGCATTTATTTCGGCGACCCATACATTCAGGACAATATTTTTCATTAAAAAAAAACATATAGGAATGTTTCGGCGAACCCTATCCTATGGGCTGTTCTAATGAAGCTGTCCTATTTATTTATGATTTTTTTTTTTTAACTGAAGAACCATAAAGCATAATTTTGTATAGCCAGGGCCGTCGAGAGACAAGGCGTGCACCATGTTAGTTTTGTCGCCTTTCCTCCCTCCCATTATGCTAATTTTACTCTATGCACAATACTTTAATTTGAGCCGAGCCCATAGTTTCCGACTAGGCAGACATACCCACTTTGTTGCCTAGTGAAGAGTGTACTGTACTGAATACTTTTTTTTTTTTTGGTTAATAAAAATGTTTGAAGCGTACACTTCCGCGACTCTTAATAAAGGAGAATCATGGATGTTCCCAAATTGTATTTTAAGATTACATTTTCCATTCAAATTTTACAGAAAAAAAAACTTTTTGTTACTATTATTTTAATTGTTCATTTATAATTATCATTTTAATTTTTTAAAACAGCGAAGAGTTTTCCTTTCTCTTCTTTCGTTTTCATCGCTAAAATGAAATTGGCGGCCCCACTTCTGAAAAACTGGGGTGTGTAGCACCCCCCCCCCGTTTTGGCGACGGCCCTGAAGAGAACGTGGAAAAAGTATTATTAATGCTTCTATTTCTTGTTCAGTAAGTTTAAATATTTTTTCTTTCCAAAATTCAAGAATTTCATGTTCTAAAGAAAAAAATGTTCTGGAAAAAAAAATCCCCCCCAAAAATTTTGATGGCGCAACTTGCGCCATAATCCCCCCTTGTGGGCACCCCTGAGGTAAAATGCCGGTATTCTCAGTATTAGCTGAAAATTATAAATATCTTTCAATTAAAGATGTTTCAATTTAACTTATTAGATATCTATTGTTATTTTAAAGGTACATGCCTTTTTCAATGAGACAGTACCAAAATCAATCTATTGATGTAAAAAATGTGGCTTCAAAAGCAAGAATTAATGGAATATCAGTGGGCGAAAGTTTTATTGTTGTACGTTTATGTGCACCATGTTTTTATTTTTTAAATATCCTTGATTGCTCACTTGCCCTTTTGTAAAAGCTAGTTTTAAATATGAATGTATTTGTGCTATGAATAATATATTCTAACCATTTGTTGAATAAAAAAATATTGCACACACTAGAAAAGAAACACTCGCGATATTAACAGTACCACCGGCCAGCAGGAATTCAGAAACTGTATTTTCAACTACAGAAAGTCAGTACAGTAAAACGAGTTCTAGGCTTACTGACAGTTCAATATATGTAATATGTTTCTCATTATCGCAGGTTTCTTATTATAACATTTGTTCCTTCTCATTTTATATCTGTTCAAAATAAATTTATTTAAATAATTCATTTTTTGCACAAAATTATGAAATAAGGCAAATAAACAATTTTTTTGATCATTTATTAAGATTTTCCAAATACCGGTATTCCGGCATCACGTTTTAAAAATACCGAATACCGGTATTACATATTTGGTCCGGTATTGCAATCCCTATCCGCAACTAAGGGTCCCATCCATAGACACTCATGAGGACTTTTCCCAATACATAACACTGCCAACACCAGTTTGTGCACAACCTGCCGGACATCAGGCTGTTCATGAGGCTGTTCATCAGGCTGTTCACTGCTGTTCATGAGGTGATCAACTGCTCACCAGGAAAAGGGCATACCCTGACACGACCATGGAAGTGGCGAATGAGAAATGGAACTAATTCCAAAGAAGCAAAACTCTCTTCCACATAATTCTTAGTCCAGTCTCGATGTTCCCGGGCCCACTGTGGGCTTAGTCAATAATGTCGGTCAAAATAAACATACGAGTGAATGCGTCATTCCCCCATAGCCAACAATGTCCTCTGAACTGTGTGTTCCGAAACCCCTGTACTTAATACTGCAATGTACTTGGTTATGTAACAGTACTGCAGTGTACTGTTACACAACCAAGTATATTCACTTGGTTGTGACTTGAGCCACTGTCTGGCGTCGATTTTGCTTTTTAAAGTGAGACAGTGTCCGACATTTGTTTTCTTTAGTGACACAGGAATGTCAATTACCTTAGCTCCTGTTGCAGGTTTCACTGTCATTTGTCCGCTTTTTTTAAATACTAACAACGATAGATCGTCGAAAACCTTACAAGTCGTCCAGTTTCGGAGGTACTCGTTCTGAGACATCGAGCCATTACAATCTATCCTCCAACAAATTCGCTTAAATTAGCTACTATCGTCTTTCCTTTCCCTTTAATAACATGCTCGTCTCCTCCTCCAGACGATTTCAGTAAATTGTGAGTGTAGTAATAATGTTTTGAATCTTCAGTGTAGAAATTTATTTCATGCAGTAGGTATACCTAAAACGCTCTGAAAAAAAAAACATTTTATTGCTCATTTTTTTACTAATCAGCGCTTAATTCTAAGATCTAATTTTAACTTACACTGGTAGAACTTAAGGTATCACTGATCTCAGAAAACAACTTGTCTTGGACATCTGGATTGATTGCTAATAGATAAGAAGCGAATGACAATGTAGATGCTGTGGTATCGTATCCAGCAAGGAGGAAAAGAATACTTTGCGCAACCAGCTCAACGCTGGATAATTCTAGGAGAAAGCATAAAAAGAACACAAATTTATCCGTAATTTCAGTACTTTTATAGCTAAAATAATTATTGAAAAAATGAATCAAAATGTGTATATACGTGACTACAAGTGCAAGCCTACACTACTTAACAGCAACACTACTGTGAAAAAGTATTAGCAGAATATTTTTACTTTCTTAATTCAATAGATTCCCAAGCAGTCAGTAAACCCATGTTTAGATTATTAGTCACAAGATGCCTTTATTTTAAAAATCATTTCTAACTGTTGTGTTTTTTCTGATATATACACGAAATATTTCGTTAAAATCTTTATTAATGGTTTTTTCTTCACTGCTCTTGACCATGATCTGGGTGTAATCACGAAGTACTCAACTGAAACCAGAACTCAATAGAACTCAACGTTTACAAGAAAGTTTACTATTTTTGTATTGGAATCATTCAATGTCAAGGGCTCTCGTGGTCCCAATCCGACCATCTCCTCCGAATTATATGAAAATTTACAGAAGGGCAAAGACATTAACGCGTGCAATTTTTCAGCTTTGTACATCCAAGGAGGATCTATAAAGTGCTCCAAAACGGCGGATAATCTTTCTGAAAAAATTGCCATATTAGTACTAAGATTTCAGAAAATTCTGTGACAGTGAAGGCCTGAATTATTTGAGAGCTTAAAGTATACTTTTGGCTTTTAATAAGTTCTATTAATTGTGCGTGTTTTAGAAATAATCTTTTCTCTGACTTATCCTGTTTTTCTCTTCATTTTGATAATAGGCGTAGTTTCATCTAGAGAGGAACATGGCACAAGACACAATCCGCCGTTTGAGAAAAAAAAGTGTCAAGTTTGGCTGTTGGAAACGGATGGCCTATGAATTTCCATTGATTTGCATTCTGATCTCAATATTCAAAATGGAGAAGCGAACCCAGCTACCGTTATATGGGATAAAATCCTCAGATCTATTGTAGTCCCTTACACTATAGCTATTGAATGTGACTTCATGATAATAGACAACAATTCCAAGTCACATTGTGCTAACTTCTAACTTGGTGACTGATTTCCTTTCGTAGGAAATAATGATACAAATGGAAATGCCAACTCGTTCTGCGGACAAGAACATGAACCCAATTGTATTCTTTTTTTTTAACTCTTAAAGGTATGACTTGAATGCAATAAATGGAAAAATCTTCTCCCCTATCCTCCCCTCTGTACCTGAAAGGTCCATCAACTGAATACGACATTGTTTGGAGGAAATTAAAGGGACAGCGCCACTTCTAAGGCTTTTGAAACTTTAAATTTCAACTTCGTATAACCACTTGTTAAAAACGAAAATGGTGTAAAATAACGTTTCTTTTTTTTTTTCATTTCAAAAATTGTTAGTGTTATTACCATCATTACTACCTTTATTTGTATTATTGTTTTAATGGGTCTGAAAAAGGTAAATACAACTCACTTTTGTCACCGAAGGTTTTCAATACTTGCTCATGGTCCTCTTCTTTTCCGTAGTTTTCTGTCAGATCTTCCTTTTCATGAACAGTTTGAGACTTTTCATCCCCAACATCTTTTACTGTATCCATCATTAATTGAAGAAAATCGTTTCTCACCTGTAAATGCATATATATATATATATATATATATATATATATATATATATATATATATATATATATATATATAACATATATATATAGAGAGAGAGAAAGAGAAAGAGAGTTAGCTAAAAGAAAGCACCAATGAACCGTTTGCAAGTTTTAGAAGTAAAAGAAAAAAAAAGAGGGAAATAATCAATGTCTACTGAAAGTCCTCTTTCTTTGGTATTCAGCTTAATATTTACTAATGTGAGACACAACTTCCCTAGATATCTTAGAACTGAAAATTCGGCACGATTTATTTAATTGTAAAATGTTTAAACACTAATACTAGAAATAAAAGTGAGGTTTCTCGAAAAGGCAAACATTAACCTAACACTGATGCATTGAAAGCTATACTCTCGGTTAGAATAATGTATGATGATATAAAGGTAAATGCACTTTATAATTTAAATTTTTTATTCTGCCGTGAGAAGGTAAAGCGCAGTATCTGAAAGTTCTTCGTTTTTTTTTTCTTTTGTTTTTGTTTTTTGTTTTTTTTTTTTCATTTTCGTCTTTATATTGTACTTAAGCTTTAATTGTACAAACTTGTTTGCTTGATCTCCTCTGGAAATAAAGCATGAAAAAAAGTCAAATGCCATCATTTCCCTGATTCCGCGTTTCTTCAAATATCTCAAAAACTCAATCTTACAGATACTTACCTTCCTACAGCAGTAAATTTCGTTAATACTCTATATTTTGTTTCAGTAAAACGAGACTGAGTTAAGGTAAGACTTTTCAGAACGTCACAAATACACACAAGAAAAGTGATGATTTTGGCCTTTGAAACATTACTTTGGATGGCATAAACGTGTTATGATTTACATATAATAGCAAATACAATTGATAATCTCCAAAAATAGTATTTTCCCCTCGTTATAAACATGATTAACTCAAAATGTAAAATAAACCTTATCCCTCTTTTTTTATGCTGATACATAACGATCTACGAAATCGGTAAGTAACAAATATTTTTGTAACAATATTTATGTGTATATATTTTTTTCTTTCATATACGTCGTAGCTTGATTTGAGCACTTAACGGTTGGCTAAAAACAAGCGTTTTACATGCGAGTAAACACTTGTTTTTTTAGGAAACATGCAGCTTCTACACTTCAAGCTTTTTTTTTTTTTTTTTTTGTTAACTTATATTTCTTAATATGCAACTAAGGTGTGAAACCTTCAGAGTCATTCAAAAAATAAATAAAGAAAGAAAGAAAGAAAGAAAATAAAATAAATAAATAAAAATAAATAAATAAATAAATAAAAAAATTTAAAAAAATGAGCACTAGAAGCTTCTTTTTTTTTTTTTTTTCATTTGTTGCATTTAAAATTTGTTTTAAATTTTAATCATTCTTTTAACGCATGAAAAAAAAATTTCAGACTTTTTTGATGACATATAGATAAAAATATTTTAACTTATATTTAAAATCCTAAATATAGTTAAATTTAATCATTTATGTCTGATGTAACAGTTCTAAATTTTTTTATGACTATTAAATCGCGAATAAAAGATCTGGTGTCTATAAAAATGTACATGTCCCGTCACATAATTGTTGATTATTACTCTCATGATGTTGGCAGTTAAAAATGTATCTTTAATTTAAACAAATTGATTTTGTATAATTAAAACATTGTTTTAAAATTTATTTTATTTATTTATTTATTTTTGGATACTAGGAGTTTGCTAACTATTTTGTGTTATAATAATGTTTGCAAAATGTTTTTTTTTTTTAAATAATTAAAAATCATATTTAGTAAATTGCTATGACCGTCATTAAACTCATTTTTCAAAACAAACAAATTTATATAAACACAAGCTAATTAAACTATTGTGTTTTCCAAAAATAATGATACAGAAATAGAATGCAAATATATGACATAATAAGGAAATTTTCGCTTGGTGATGCGTCACAAGCAATGTCCTCCCGTTCGGTATCTGTTAAAGATAAATATATATGTGTGCTGAACTTTCACTATAGTAAATTGCAGTTATACTGCGGGATCTGAATAGGTTACCAAAACTCTTTATTCATTACTAGCAGCGTAGGCCGGCTTTGCACGTCTACCTCGAAAATAAAAGTTTTGTCAAGTGACGCGTGTTTAAAAATCAGGCTCAAACAAAAAAATAAATGATTTTAAGATTTCCAGACAGATCGCGGAAAAAGATCAAAAAAGGAAAATTTTTAAATCCCCTGATTACAAAAAAACCCTAAAAACATAAGCAAGAATATTTTTTGTTCACAGTCGAGAAAAAAAATGGCAACAGATCTTTCTTCTCAATGAATTTATTCACGCTAATTAAAACAGCTCGAGGCGGAGGATAAATTTCTGATTTAAGTTTGATGTTCTATAGCTGAAAAATGCATATAACTTTTCTAATGGTGATTTTACAGCCTTGGTGGGTTTGAAATCCGTAAGACAAATTTTTTCTAAAGATGTATTTGTAAATGTGTAATGAGACTAAAATCAAACCGGCAGGATAAGTATTTCAGGCAGAAAGAGCCATTTAATGCTATTTTCGTGTCCTAAAATTAAATTTGAACGGTTTGGTACTTTTTTTGGCATTTGCCCCCGCCCCCCCCCCCCCCCCTCCATCCTACGTTTCTTTTCGGGTGCACAAATACGTCTCTGCCAAATTTGGTCGAGATTCGGAACTAGATTTGTATAGAGAACATACATACATAAATACTGGGGAGGATACAGACTTACATTTTAGGGAGGGGGGTCACGCTAAATAACGACACCTCCCCTCTCATCAAATGAATTAATTTACTGTTTTGAGCACGAAAAATTTATGAAACGGCTTAGGTGTTAATAAAAAGTAGGACTCGACCGATGCATCGGCCTGGCCGATGCATCGGCGCCGATGGTTCAACAATTTAGCCATCGGCATCGGCATCGGCGGCCGATGCTAACTTGCAGGAAACATCGGCCCATCGGCCTTAAAAAACACCGAAAAGCCGATGGAATTGGCCGATGTTTTTGAAAAAAAAAGGACCTTTGTTGTTTTACTTTTTAATACAAAGTAAAGGAAGTTATTGTTTTTATATAAATTGTTTACTTAAATTTCAGTATGAATTTCTATTTTAGTCACAACTGGAAGAGTTTTTAATACTGCATTCAGGTACCAAACAAGTTAATTGTTGCGTTGTTTCTTGCGGATGTACGTATGTATCTCTTATAAGTCATAACTCAAAAATGGTAAGCTGTAGAAGGCTAAATTTTCGCATGTGGGATGTGCGTACGTTCCAGTTGTGCACTTCCCTTTTTGATTTCGATCGGATGTTCTAAAAATCCTATTTACTCACTTTTTGTGGCTATTAATTACTTATTTCAATGCAAAACTCATATAGCGTCTCAGACTGACGATCATTTGGTGATATATTGCCGAATTGGAGACTATGGAAACAAATATGAGATGGCGAAACCGGTTTTGTTTCATTTTGTTAGATTCCTGTTGAACGGAAGGTAATTTTTAATTTTTCTATATGTGTATTATGAATCACAGTAATGCAGTCTTTTCTGTATCGCTTCGGCGGAGCTACAAGTTTGGGGCCCGTCGAAATACATTTTGGGGCTCTATTTCTCTATCACAGAAGTTGTAAAACATTTATCATAAGCATTGTTGTAACTCTTACGGTTCCAGTATGGTTATGGGGCCTCACGCGCAATTGCAACATTTGCTAAATTTTAAATCCGCCACTGCACGTCAAAACAAACTCGGGTGCAAGTTTTAAAAGGGTATTTCTACTCAATGTTTATGATTATTTTAAACTCTATTTTTTACGACTATTTTTTGTATTTCCGAGAAAACTTGCGAGCCCCTCCTCCAAATCCCAGTTTCTGAAATTAAACTCTAGTTGTTCTTCTGAGTTGCTTAAAACTAACACTATCCACAAAATTAGAGTTTCTTTTCAAGCTTTATCTATTGTTTAGGAAGAAGTCAAAGCATTAATGTAAGAAATTGATTAAAGACGTTTTCAATGGTAGCATAACTCGGAAATCAAAGGGACTTTTGAATTTTTTTCTTCAGAAGTGCTGGAGTAGCTTCAGAAACTCTTCTAGGCGTTGGTAGTAGCGGTTCTGTACTAAAAAAAACGAGGCCGAATTTGGGGCCGAAGTTTAATGTTGTGAGTTACTCCCAAATCAGAGGGTGGCCCCCCTAATCCACACTCGTCGTTTCAAGCATTTCTTGAATATTTAGCAATTATTTATTTTGATCAAGAAATATCATTTTGCGTATTTCTTATACTTGTTTCACCTATATTTCGTAATGCGCTATCTTTTTGGCATCATTAATAGCGATCGATTTTTTTTTCTGTTGTAAGTAACTATTTTTATGTATTTATATAAAATCAATGAATAAGTTATTTTCGTTTTCATCATATTTCTAATAATATGTTACAGAAAAGTTTGAAAGATTTTCTATTATGCAAATTTTTGAATTTCAGAAAATTATTGTTAAATTGAAAAATTTAATTTGAACTTGTTTGTAGTGCTTCATAAGAGACTAGCATTCCCGTACCCGGCATTGTTCGGGTAATGGAATTAGCAGGGGTTAACAGTGCTTGGTGCACCTAGTTTCGAAAATCCCCTATAATAATTACTTATTACCTATAACTTTTTTTAATTTGGGGAGGATCCCGGGGCCCCTGGACTCCTTACATATATGCCCTTGTCCTTAACCGATCTTTAACTGTTATTGACGATCCTTTTAAAGTATTGATTATCTTTGCAAACACAGGCCATCCACATTTTATTGATATACCTATGTTTAAGCAAGAGCTTCTTTGTATACAACATTTTTAGTTTTTTTTTTTCTGGTGCTAAAATTATTTAAGCTGCTTGATGAACAGACTTTGGAGCAAGCTACATAACATTGGCCGTGTGAAAAAAAGTCTTCTCTTAAATCGATCCCTGCTACTTTTAATGTCTGTCCTTGTGATTTATTAATGAGTTATTGCAAAGCAAACTTTAACAGGAAATTGCACTCTTCTAAATTCAAAAGGATAGTCCGCCTGTGATGATGTTCTTAAAAACTTCGTTTCTAGTTTTGAAAAAATGAAAGCAATAGACAGAAACATTATGATTTGACTTGAGAAAAGCCTCGAAGAATCACGTGAGAAAAAAAACAATATCAAATTTATAGTTCACTATCGACCAAAAGTTGAGATGAAGCACTGAATAATGATTTGAATGGAGGAAAGCCTTCGAAAATAAGGGATTTGAATTTCAATGACAGATTTTTAATTTCGCAGAAATTAAGGGGTTTCAATTAATTTCTCCCGAACTAATTGAGATTTCGAAAAATCCTTTCTTAGTGGTTACTTTCGTAATCATGCGGACGTGCCTGCCAAATTTCAAGTCTGAAGCTTCAGCGGTTTCGACTGTGCGTTGATATATATATATATATATATATATATACATATATGTTATCTCAGGACATTGATTTTTATATATTAAGATTAAACAATCAAATTGTTCAATATTACGTGTGCAAACATCAGATCGAGTAGTATATGTATTCAGTTATTAACTTGGTCTAAATATTGAGTTTGTTTATTGTGGCAGCGTTTTAAGAACCTCGCTCTTTTCATGGCTATTTCTTTTTTTCGCAAAATTTATGTCACTGGTTATAGCTTTTATGAAAAATGCAAACTTTTCAGTTCATAAATCTTACTACTATTATATATGCGAAAGTTTGTCTGTATGGATGTATAGATGTATGGATGTATGGATGTATGGATGTTTGTTACTCTTTCACGCAAAAACTACTGAATGGATTTTGATGAAACTTCACAATAATATAGCTTATGCATCAGAATAACACATAGGGTAGTTTTCGTCCCATTATGGGGGGCAAAACCCCCTTAGGGGGGCAATAAAACACAATTTTCGTATAAATTCTCTAATATGGGGATGAAAAAATACTTGCGCATATTAACATTATATGTCCATCGAAATCTCTGATTTTTCTGCTGAAGATGGCACCTGTTCGAAATTTCTAAGTAGAATAAAAAACGAGTTATGAGCATTTTAGTTCCACGTTCGAAGGCTTTCCTTAACTCAATACAATATTTGTTGTATCATCTCAACTCCCTGTCGATAACGACTATTGTTGTATTGTTGACTATCTTTGCTTTTCGTGACTGTTCAAGGCTTTTCTCAAGTCAAATCTTGAAGTAAGATTTTTGCACAAGATTTGCAAATAATACATAGATTTAGCAGATTTTTTTCCATTTTAATGCAACTTTGAGGCAATTAATGTTTTTTTTTTTTATTTATTTGTATTGACTGGGTATTTAATCGATCAGCTGGAATCTAGCCAAACTTTTTTTGTGGAATCATTTCAATAGCTAAGGCATTTGGCATTTTTTTCAACTGTCGCTGTTTTTGAAGCTAAAGACTACGCAATACTGTTTCTCGGTTTTCACCATGTAACCAAATATCGCCATTTCTTTAATATTTCTTTCTTTAAATTTGTTAACACGTAAAATAATTCGCCAACTAATTCGCAAATTCATAAACAGCGCAAAAACTTCCATTACTTTGTCTTTGCACCCAATTTCAAACAATTGCCAAATTTTTGCTGTTTATTGGAAACATTTCGGGTAGCATCATTGTTGACCCTATTTTGGGACGATTTCTATGGTAAGAAGTTACACATTATACAATAATTTAGATTGCCAGTGTAGGCTGGATATTATCTATTTGATGGAGATCGGGATTATAAGGGAACTGTTTCACTTTATTTAAGAATAGTTGACCTCACTCGAATTGGATTTTTTGGGAATTACCCAAACTGACTTCTTTACAACTCCTGAACGTTTTCGTGATTTATTTTTTGTGATTTTTGGCTTTCTTCTCACTTTTGCCAACATTTCATTTATTCCCTTTACCCCTAATTTTCAGTTTTAATCATACCTTTTGATACATTTAAGGGGGCAGGCAATTTGAAATGTCGGCGAAACTAGAGACAAACAATGTTTTGGTAACTATTAGACCTCTGCCTGTAATGACCATTAACTTGAATCAATTGAAAAAAAACTACATCAACGTAAGCGAAGCCGCGGGCAAAAGCTAGTTTTAAATAAGTATAAAAATATAACTATTATGATTTAATATTGTAATTTATCTGTTACCTTTTTTGTTTAATTTGATGACTAAAAAATGTCTACGTGCAATCTTTCCACTTTAATTGCGTAATTTGTCGACAGTTTCATAGTTTTATTCTTATTTATTTATTCACTTTTCGAATAATTAAACAATATAATTTAATGTTTTTTAACTATGTTCAGTGTACCTAAATCCATACATTATTATAATATTACTGAAATCTTAGTTATATGTTCAATTTAAAAAAAAAAACAAATCAGTTGGTTATTAAACAGCCTCTTTGTTTTTCTTCTTCTTTTTCTTTTTATTTTCTTTTTATTTTTTTTAATTTTATAGCTGTTGTTCTTTGTCTTCCATCATACAGCAGTCAAAAAAGGAGAAGTATAACTACACCCTATACAGATTGTACGTAGTACGATCCAAAAATTTGGGGACAAGCTGTATAAAACCTTACCCAGAATAGTTCACATTACCGAAGCACATCCACCTTCAAAAGGTTACCCTTGAACTACTATGTACTTCTGCCAGTGTTCATATAACTTTTGGAAACACTCCTGGAAGCCATTTTTCGCTACGTTCTGTGATGCTGCTTTACCTTCTCCTGACGGAAGAAAGCGGCGTCCATGCAAATGTTTTTTTTTTTTTTGCTGGGAACAGGTACAAGTCGCACGGAGCTAAGTCCGATAAAACATTATGTTATTTGTTTGTCATATCAGAGTATTGACCAATCGAACCGTGCATCCTCAACATGAAAGTCGCCTTCTTCCCCACGATGAAGTTAAAGCAGCAGCGCAAGAGGTTGCGATAAATGTCTTCCAGGAGTCCTTCTAAAAGCTATACGAACGTTGGCAGAAGTGCATAGTCGTTCAAGGTGACTATTTTGTAGATAGATGTACTTCGGTAATTGGAACTATTCAGAGTAAGGTTGCCCTCGTATGAGTTTTCAACTTACGATTTCATAACGTTTTTGAGTGACGCAAGTTTACGCGCATGAAGACGTCACAAGAGAATTTACGGTAATTAACTAAGGAGGCGTTCAAAATGGATATTTCGATCATCTATATATTCTTAGGTACATATGCATGTACAAATGTGCCGAAAAAACTTGTGAAGTTTCAATTGGGTGGTCGTAAAATAGAAATTTAGATCGAAATCTGATTTTTTTTTTTTTGATTACAATTTCTTATTCGTAGAAAGGAAGTAAAGTGAAATAAATCAATGATCCTTTAAATCCCTGACATTGTTATCAATTTATTTCGATGTTTTTTTTTTTTTTTTTTTTTTTTTTTTTTTTTTTTTTTTTTTGCCATCGGCCAACGGCATCGGCCATCGGCCATCGGCAATCGGCCATTTGGAGGAAAACAATCGGCCATCGGCCATCGGCCATCTTTGAACAATCGGCCAACAATCGGCATCGGCCCATCGGCCAAAAAATGCCATCGGTCGAGCCCTAATAAAAAGCACCAAATGAGCCAGGGATAAAGCATAAGGGTCATTCTCCAGAAAACGTAACTTTGATCGCAAATATTTTTCAATTTCGAAACCTTTTGTTTCCTTTTTTTTTCATTCTTACATGAAAGTGGTACCTACTAGAAGTAGCCATAAACGATGGCCCAGCTAAGTTCCAATTGATTTTACTCAAAAATAAATATAATAAAAAAATACCTATCATGAAAATATAAAAAAAAATAAAAAACTTTTAATGTTTAAAAATTGAGGTCGATTTAATTTCAAAGTAGTAATTTTGTTAATTGTGCAAACAATTAGCTATTTTAATGATCAATGAGAACATAATACTGTCGACTCCCGCTACAACGCGATTCGACTTACGCGAAACGGCTATAACGCGAATTTTTTACCAGTAAAGAATTTTAGACCTAACGCGAATTCATCGCCCGCAACACGAAAATTTTCGAAGGGAATCGCGGTGTGTAAGTATTGGCTTTGCTAATATTTTTTTTTTCGTGAATGAACCTTCATCCCTTTAGCATCACTGATAGCGGAAGTTACTAGTAGCGTACTAGTCTGAACATCGCTTATACAAATAACTCTACTTCTCATTTTCCATTTATTTCTTTCATTCTGAGTGTGAAAGTCGATGAAATATAATGACACCTAAGAGCGCAGTTTCATCTAAAGTTTGTGAAGATAGAAAGAAAATGAGAAAGTTTCTGATAATTAAAGCAAAGCTAAAGATTATGTGCTTGATCAAGTATAAAATCCGTCGAAGGTAACACAACAGTTAAGTACGAGTGAATCTTCCATATGTACAATTAAAAGTCAAGAAAAGGAAATCCGTAAAAGTTCACTGAATAGTATGTAAGGAAAATGCAAAAATTATGAAAATGGAAGCTGCTCTTGGATTGTGGATTTAAGACGCCAGGAAGAGGGGTGTTGCCGTTGAAATGGATGATAATGTTATAAAAGAACTAGTGAAGACAATGTATTGTGTATTTAACAATATTATCTAAAACTAACGGTTTGATCAAGCAGCATAAATCATCATCTGCACTTTTTTAAGTTATAAATATCCTTACTGGATCTTCTGTACAGTACAACTATAGTGCATTTGTTTTTCTTACTACATACTGTACGTACCGTACTGGTTTATTCTATGTCTTTCTTTCCCATTGATTATTGAATTTGTGCATCGTAGCAATTATTTATGTTGAATTATGCGATTTTTTAAAAAAATATAAATAAAATTTAGTTTTTTTTTTTTTTAGAAACAGTAATGTAGTTTGGTAGTAACAGTAGAATGGTTTTTAACAGTTTGAGATGTTGTTTACAAGTGTCGTAAATAATTGGGTATGTTTCTAAAAAATTTTACACATACCCTTTTCTACAACGCAAAATTTCGACTTACGCGAGGGGCTTTGGAACGCATCTCTCGCGTAAGTCGGGACTTGACTGTATTAAGCTTTCTTAATTGAAATACGGCTTAATTAGTAGTTTCAAATTTATTTAAAAAATAGTATTTAGTAAATTTGAGGATATACTGGCAATTTTAGATTTTGTTAGAATGCCTATTATTGATGCATTTCCCTTCCATCATTCATTTTCACCTCAGAAATAATGATATTGATAAGGTCTGTGACGGAGATGAAATTCATGGAGGTGAGGAATTTTCCATTAATCTAGGACTAACAGATACAATTTTGAGGGGAAAAGTTTTTTTTTCTTCGTTGCTGCAATCTGCACATATTAAGCATATGAAAACATGTTCACTTCTTTTTTTACATTAATTTACATTCCTGCAATTCTAGTTAAGGGAGGTGAGAAGTCAGAATAACCCCATACTAAGTTTTTAAAGCAAAATCTATCTTCTTGTTTTTTGACAAAAATCTCACAACTTCAACTATGACTGAAAGTAAACAAAGGGGCTCCCTTGTATCATGGAAAATAAAAATTAGTGTCATTACAGCCACGTGTTGATGGGGAATGGCATTTTGTGTTTAGGTAACGGAGATGAGAATTTATTGTGTGACATGACTTCTTGTCCTACTAAAATGAACTAAAACACAATATTAAAAAAATAAATATACTTCATAATACTACTTAAACAATTAGTATTTGAGAAACTTGTGAAAGAAATAATCAATAAATAAGTATATACTTTTAATTAAACAAGTTATTAAGCAATATAAACAGTCACACAAGGTGTGTGACATGCCACGGAGGTGAAAATTCACATGTTGTGAACCAAAAATATACTAAAATAAAAATTATTATTAAAAAAATGTTGGCAGGTTTAAATAAATATATTTTTGATGATATTAAAAATTATTGTAAAATGAATTGTTCCTTAAAGTTTTTACTGTAAAGGTGTGAGAGAGAAAAGTTGCACTTTTTGAAGAATGACCCATAAACATTACAAACTAATTTCACAAGCAATGGAAAGAAGTAGTATTTTAAATATCTAACTTTCAAAAATAATTAATAAATTGAAAGACTACTGAAATCGTTCACATTTTATTTATAAAGCGTTTGAACATAATGACGACGGGTACTATTGTCTACGTTTTAGGGGAAGGGGAGGGGGGAGGTCATGACCTCCATAACCCTCCCCTTGTATTCGCACTGCATACATACATATCATATACATTTACATATATCCTTTGTTTAATGAAAATAGTTGTGAGCATGGAAGAGAACTTGTAGTACTAGAGAACAGAAATAGTATATATAGTTGGGCAAACCTAACCTGGCGTCGTAATGCAGCGATTATAATCAGCATAGCTTTAAAAATGCTGCCAGTTTAGGTATACCCCAAGTATATTGAACCGGTAAGAACGGAAACAAGGACTTCAGACACACGAAGTAAGTCTTTTCACAACTTGGCCAGTGAAACCTCCGACGTACATTACGCATCATATGAGTTTCTGAAAAAAGTTCTTGGTCGCAGAATTGATACATTTTCAAACACAAAACTCAGTTTCGAAAAAGATCTAGAACTGTAAAAAAAGTACCGAAATCTGTGAACGGGTTAGATTTATTTCGCAATATTAATCTACTTCATTCTTAGATATCTATTATTGATAAATTTAGCGTGCAATGACTATAACTTGTGCTTCAGTTTCTCTTAATTGTCTACTAGATCTTTAGGATGCCGTTCGAATAAAGGGTTAATGTAACAATTTCAGACCTTTGTCTTTCGAAAGAAGATGGTTTTATTTTTCAACATCACTGCCTTTTTTTAACGTTGTTAACCTTCTTTATTTAAGGGTGTCGTGAGAGTTTTATTTCAATTAATTGATTTCAGAATTTAACGGACGGGAAATTAAAACCGCCTGCACTAAATATATTCTTAACCCTCTTACTTTGGGGGTTAAGAATATATTTTTACATTCACAGCAAAAACAGCGCATGTGTGGGCAATAAAATGAACATTAGAATCACTCAATTGCAAGGAAATTTGCTGTAAAAGTTTCAAAGTTGAACTACAGAAAATGAAACTTAAGAAAAAAAAAAGGAAAAGAGAAGATTAGGTTGCATTAAAATAAACTGTGATGTCGGAGTATTGAAATGTTCTCCTTGAATACTGATGAGAAATATGCTATTACTATATTTATTCACAATTATCATGTTAGAACCAATATTCTAAAATTGTACCGTAAATCATATTTATAAATAAGATCAGAAAATGTTTCTACTTGCAAAAATGTTTTGTTACAACTAAATTTTTTTTAACTGAATTTCAATATGTTCAAATCTTATTGCAACAAACTGCAAAAAAAAAAAAAAAAGAAATTGGATACTTTTTTATAAGGAAAAGTTATTTGTAAGTAAATGTTGTTATAGTAAATAATATTATTTACTATGTACTACCTTATACTTATTAAAATGTTAATAAATGAATAAATAAATAAAAAGTAATAAACTTGCTGCTAACTAGTCAAGTTCACATTATTAATTAAGGTATATCGATGGCTTTCTAAGAATTAGTCACATAAGTATGCAATGCTAATTGCTCAGTGTCATCAAAACAAAGTACATGTTGAAATAAAAAATGTCACCTTTCCCGTCTTTTTGCGCTCTTCTATGATTTGTTCGATGACATCTGTGAAGAAATAAATGCGTTTTGGAGGAACAATGCTTATTTTGAAAAATCTTTGAATTTTTGGGAACAAAACTGAAATTAAAGAAAACGTTGATTATAGAATATATATATGTGTTATCTGAAGACATTTTGAAAGTCAAAATTTAAAAAACCAATAATCAAGAATTCAAAAGAAAAAAAAAAAAACCATATTTTTTATTTATAAGTATTAATTTCATTTGCTAATATTATATATACGTATTATATCATATCTCATTTTCAGAAATATTCTAAATAATTTTAGTTATTTTTTGGCAGTACGAGCTAAATGTAAACAAATCCCGCTTGGTTACTGTAACTAAATTGTAGTTAAGGATTTTGAGCAAAAGAAAAGCGGCGACTACGGCTATATATGGAGCAAACTTATGCTTTGTTAATGTATCGTTGACATATTACGTGCTAATCCTAATTCAAATATGTATGTAATTGGAAATGATAGAAGTGCCAATACCACTATCGTGACAGCTGGGGGTATAGTAATTATTTAAACTGCGCCAAAGTTCAAATAACGGCATTAGCATTTTTGTCGCAACGATAGTATTATACATAATTTATTATGTATGTACCGAAAAATGGTTTACCTCCAGTTTGGTGGATATTTAAAATTTCCTTTCCCCCTCCCCTTACATATAGCAAAAGGTATTATTGAAAAACAGGTGGGAAGGAAAATTTGTGTCGGCGAAACACGGGGGACACCGAAAAAAATTGTTATTATACAATGTCAACAAATGAACTTTTAATCCATTATTTAGTAAGCAGTTTTTCTGCTCAATTTTTCTAAGGCTGAAAAAAAAAAGTTTTATCCAAACCAAATTTGAATGCATTTTTTAAGTGACTAGTTTAATGGAGCTCTCGAGTGATCTCAGGAGAACCACAGGGTTCCGCGGAACACAATTTAAGAAACACTTCTCTCTCTACCAACAGTTATTTTCAGCTAGCTTAGTTAAAAAGAGTCATTACTGTAGTTATAAAAAGTGTCATTTTTGTGATGTTTAGTCAGTTGTATAGTTGTGTCCAAATTTTTTATTTTGCCACTTACATCACTTTGCTTCTCAATGCCTCAGTTGTTACTTACTCATTTACTGTTTTGTCATTTCGCTCTAGAAGATTTTTATGCATTTAAAATTGTCTGTACAGATGTCAAAGTAGTATATCTTGCCTAATGTAAATGTATTTCCAACTATTGCTTTCTGCTTTTAAACACAAGTAGAGACACACAAATTGACTCTTTAAAAAAAGGACATATCTTTCGCCAACTACCAAATTGCACGACCTTGAGGGTCACGGATTTTGACAAAATTCTAGATATAGGTCAATTTCCACAAGGTATGAGCCCAGGTAAAGCGGTTTGACTGCATAGGCCCTAGTTCGGCTGCAACGGGGGTCCAAAGTTGATAATTTGGACCCAGAAATGCAATGGAGTTTCCTTCAAAATTAACATTTTTATTCCTTTTTCTGCTACTGTACTGCAGTATGCGTTGTTTTCATGCTTGCCTTTGAGTTAATTACGTTGAATAATATTTTTTAATAAGCGGTTCACAAATAAAAATTGGCTACTGCTTTCATTGTCAATAACTTGAATGCCAAAATAGCAGTTAATAGTTACAGGATATTTATCGTTTGCAAATAAAACTAATTATTTTCGTTTTATATTAATCGTCTGCCAATAAAAAGTATTTATCGTTTGCTAATAAAAACATTTACTTTGACTGGATATTTATCGTCTGCTATCAAAGATATTCCACATTGATAAGAAAAAAAATGGGAGAAGAGAAAAAACTCTGATTTATTGCACACGGCACAAAAAAAGCAAAAATACAAGATCGTTTCTGCTTTTCAAATAACTTAGACAATACCCATAAATATATACGTAATACACAATTTAAAAACAAAAGATGCCAAAGGTGTTGGGGTATCGAACATATTGTCGAAGTCTGGAATTCCAATGGAAACGCCATTGCATTTCTGGGGCCAAACTAGCAACTTTGGACCCTCATTGCAGCCAAACTAGGGTCTATGCTGTCAAACTGCTTTACCTGGGCTCATTTCAAGTGAAACGGACCTAATAATTTGTCCAAATCCGTGACACTCAAGGTCGTGCCGCTTGGTCGTAAGCTGCCTCAGATTATTACTTTAATTCATTCATGTAATTTTGTAGTAAGTTGTAGTAGTGTCAATCTTTGAGTTGAACCGCACCATTCCTGCGGTTACTCATCTGGTGTGCTAATTCTACATTAACTACCAGTTCGTTTGGCTTTGTTGGCTCTCTTAAGAGATTTTCCGCCTCCAGCTGAGGTAGTTTCTATTCCTGGCTGATGAGGGCTAAAAAGCACGAAACTGCAGTCCCCGGATGGAATAACTGAGCTGGCGGTGTATTTAAGTCATTCATGTAATGTTTATTTAATTCGTTTTGGAGTACTTTAACGCATTACAAGTTTTCCTTATACTAACCAAAATACATTTTGAATGATAACGTGCAGTTTTGATTTAGGTAACATAGGTAAAGTATATAAACTCAATCTTACAGAAAACCACAAGTCTCCAACTAAGCTGCTGTTTCAATATTGCTCTTGCTGCTGTAACGAATTTGTTATTCGGATCACTGTAAGAGTCCAGTTTTGTAGAAAAGGCAGAACTAGCAATAATATCCATAGTAAAAGCTCCATAAATTCTAGAATAGAGATTAATTCATCACCATAAATTAGTAAAAGGCTAAAAGACAATTTAAGCCATATTGAGATTTCTGGTATTGGAGACAAAATATGGCCTTTGGTTTAGCAATTTTATCATATGCAGGATGCAGGATTTTTTTCAAGAGATGAAAATAACTACAATTTTGAACAAAAAGTGTTTCTAAAAAACAAATAAAAAAGATAACTCACTCACTTTTTCAGATCAACTGATTCGCCTGTTTTTGCGTATTGCATGAAGTTGTCAACACATGTTTTAGAGCAATCTTTAAATATGCCAAGCATCTAGAACAAAATTGAACAAGTAGAAGCATAATGTATATAAACATAACACTGTTTCATGAAAAGAAGACATTTTGGTTAGACTAGTAAATTGTTCGTAAAATACACTTATGTCCGTAAATTTAAGAATAATGAAGGTCAGACAGAGACAGAAGCGAAACAAATTTGACTTATTTGTACAGTCTATTTATTTAAACAAAATGTAAAGAACATAAAAGATGCTATAATATATAGACATATTAATTTAAAAAGACAGTATAACATGATTTTTATAATGATTAATACGGAGTATGTCTCCCGCACGATGCAATGCAGGTTGTACAACGCCTAGTCATGCTGAGTATCAAATTATCAATGTGATCTTGGGGAATATTACACTTACCATCAAGCAATGCTCTCCAAATTTCCGGTAGACATGTGGGAGGGGATTGACGGGCTGCAATTCGTCGGCCAAGCATGTCCCTCACATGCTCTATTGGATTCAAGTCCGGTGGGCATACTGGCCAATTTATACGTGTGATATCCTTCGATTGAAGGCATTCATCTACAATGTTTACACGGTGAGGACGGGCGTTGTCGTCTATAAACAGAAATTCAACACCTATGGCGCCCCGAAACAAACGTACATGTTGTTCCATCCCGATAGATGTGGCCTGCCATCATTACACTCTGAACATGCAGGTCAGTTCTGGAACCAAGAATAATTCCCGCCCAAACGAGCCATCCTACACCACCATAATGGTGTCGTTCAATGGTGTTCTCTTGGTAGTAACGGGTACCTGGTGTTCATCCCATATGAAACTCGGGTGAGAATTATACTGCAAACTAAACCTGGACTCGTCTGAAAGCATCACACAAGATTACTGTTGCGGTGTCCACAATGCATGCTCTATAATCCAGGCTAATCGCAGGCGACAGTGAGTTGCGGTCAGTGAAACATATCTCACAGGCCTTCGAGCATATAGACCAATGTGCCCTAAGCTTCTGTACACGGTCTGCCTTGAAACTGTCTTGCCGGTAGCTGAATAGAGCTGACGAGACAGGTCTGATGCTGTGCTCCGACTGTTTCTTTTGGCAGTAATTTCCAAATACCAGTTCTCATTCGAAGTTGTAACTCAGGGGGTGACCTGTGCCGTAACGTCTACTCACATTACCATCGTCTTGGAATCGTTGCTAAAGCCTGGAGCTGCCACTTTGAGCGATTCCAAGTTCCTCGGATATTTCCAGCTGGGTACATCCACATTCCAGTCGTCCGATAATTCAACCACGTAAAAAATCATCCAAATGCTTCCTTTGTGCCATAACTATGCGGTTAATGCATTGAAAGGCTTTTAAAGCACTTGTGAACAATTTTACTTCTTTGACATCATTCCTTATATACCCCTCTCTTACGCTCTCGTCATTGTGACTAGAGATCCGGTATACGGAGAGATTGGCCAACGGCGCGCCGCTCTAAACAGCTTATCTGCCATGTTTAGTCCAAGTGTCGTAAGCTCGAAATGCTGCGCTGTGTAAATTTCTAGCTTTCCCATGGAATATAGGACATGAAATTTTTAAATTACAGACTTTTTTCTTTCCTCCTCGTATTTTCATTAAACAGAGTAAACTTCAAGTCTGGCAACCTGATGCCAATCGTTTCGTATCGTCATAGCACTTACAAATAATTTTTTTTTTCTAAAAAATTTGTTCATAAAGATAGAAAACGAACAAATGTTTGTGATCTGAACATTTCATTTTATAACATCATGACTAGCTTCTAATTTTTTCGATACAATGTACAGTGACATTTGGGGTAGAAGGTGCATTACGGTCTATTGGGAGTAAGCATCTTTGGACATAAAATGGCCGCCCTTCCGAAGTTGTCCAGTCTCTCCATATTTACGATTTTTAATTGTGACATACTATCCGCGCCACCTGGTGATTTCCTGTTATTTTCATATTCTTCTTCAAGATGTGTGTGATAATTTTACGAGTGAAAATTTTATTTTAGAGCTCAATTTCTGTGTGATTCTGAATTATCCTTCATTTATGGACATGAATGTAGCAACTGATCGTAATTTCACATCTGGTAGTCCTAAACACACACTTCCGATATAAAACAATGGTCAAAATTAGCTGTTTAATTAATGTAATAAAACTTTGATTTAAAAAAAACGCAGCGAAATACCACGAAATTTACGTTTTTATTTATGAACTTTGATCCATGCTGTTGAGATTTGAATTAGAGAATGTTAATGATATTAAAAAAAATAATAATAAATCCTTAATCCGATAAGTGATTTCGGGCCAATTTTCCTTGCATGAATTTATAATTTTAGAGGGACCTTTGATTTTACTTGAAAAATCCAACCCTTATTCTATTGTTTTTTTATTTATTTTTATTTATTTAATAATCATGTCCTTAATGTAAAGAAGGGTTTTAAATTGTTTTTCTTTTTCTTATGGAGAGCTTTGGAGAGAAATGTCCTCATTCTAAACGGAATATTTTGTGACGACTGTTCTTAATCATATCCAGAATTCCTAATTCTGGGTATCATTCAGACATTTTTAGAGTGGGCTGTGCTTACCTATATCCAGAATTCCTAACCAGACCGTTGACGTTACTTAGGAATTGCTGCTGTCCTAAATTGTTGATTTTTTAGGAACTAATGTCGTGATTGTACTGGAATTTTTTGGGAAATGTTCATATGGTAATGATAAACTGTAGAGTCCATTCGTAATATTTTGAGACTGTTGTGAGTATTTGTATTACTATTTTAGCTATATGTCTCATTATTTTTTCAGGATAAAATATTAGACTTGCCTCACGACTAACACGCAAACTATATGTCCGCTGTTTCAGCGTGTTACCTCCATTTTCAAAGTACTTAAGTAGTTATGGATGAAAAAAAAAACATGAAAAGACATGAAAACTAACTCTTTTATGAACATTTATCAATTCTGATGATGATTAAATAGATGATGTTGGAACCGAAGATATCCGGTTCGTACCAGATATCTTTATATTTAAAAGATCCCAATTTTACATTGAAAAAAAAGGGTTTCTCGGAACCCCGAAACACGTGTCTATACTTATTCTGCAGTTTTGTGCTACAAAACATTGGTAATATTTTTCTGCATAGTAAACAGTTAGTTTTTTTATGTTTTAGTTCTGTTTGTTTTCTTTATCCCCACAACTGTATTTAGAAATGAGTTTTTTTATTAAAGCTCTACAGTTGAATTATCTAGTTATTGTTAGTCTGTTAACAATATCTGAGAAAAGTCTAGTTTGTCTGCATACGTAATGACTTTATCAGGCTTTTTGTACGCATTACAATATTGCCAAGATACCTTTTTCACAACTACACAAATAAAGACAAAAAATTATACTAAATACTTATTTAGTAAAACTTTTTTCATGAAAATTTGAGCAATACAATTCTCTGCGTTTTCTAGACTGAAAAAAATAGATGAATTCTTACCCTTTTTAATTTTCCGGTGCTGAAAGTAGGAGTCATGATAGACCGAACCCTTTTCCAATCTTCTCCTTGTAACGCTGACAAATTTTTGTCCAACATAGGTTCCCCTATTTCCATTTTCTGGGTGAAAAAACAAGAGAAGCATTTCATTCCTTTTAAAAAGCGAAATACTTGGTTAGTACTTATCTTGAAAATGTGTCTAAATATATGTTTCCTGCTGAACGACGCATACATTGTCACTCACATCCTCAACTGTCATGGCATTGTAACTGCACTTATGACCCACACGTACTAGCTTTATCTTTACTAATAATAAAGCTGAAAGTCTTTCTGTCTAGATGTCCGGTGGATGTCTGGATGTCTGGATCTCTGTGACCTGTAAGGGTGTGCACCTCGAAGCGATTTTTCTAAAATTCGATGTGGTTCTTTTTCTATTCCAATTTTAAGAACAAAATTATCATAAGATAGACGAGTAAATTACGAAATTATCATAACGTGGAACCGTAACATGGGCACAAGCCAATTAGCGAGATACAAAATTATCATAACGTGGAACCGTAACATGGATGCAAGCCAGTTGGCGAGAAAATTCACCATACATTATTTATAAATATACAGGCGAACCAAAAGACCTTTTAAGTTTTCTGTTACGGGCAAAGTCCTACGTGTACCACTTGTGTATCTATAAATCTATACTATATACTTTTCTCCACTACATTTTTGTCATGAGACATGTAATTGGTGACGGAAATTAATTAATAACCTCTTTTTGGCCAAATGAAATATAAGAGGACGCAAACAATATGCTTCAAGAGCACTTATAAATGTGTTCTCATTTTTAAAACAAATTGTCTCCGTAAGTGTTAGAGTCCGTAAGCCAATATAATCTTTGAAAATCGCGATGAATCCCTTTTTGTGATAATATTTCTTACATCGGAGAGAATATGATTGAAAAATTAAAAGCACGAAAAAAGAAGACACATTATAAAAAGAGAATATTAGTCGGAGTAACGGCATCCCACCTTTTATCATTTTTTAAAATAAATGTGAACACTTATTGTTCATTGATGCCATTTTCTAGAAATAAAACTTTTAAAAACCTATTTTTTTAATCAAATTTAACGCAACGTTAATCTCTATCCTGAATCTTAAAAAATTACAGTCAATCCACTTCAGGCTACTTTCTATTACTGTAAGTCTTCTCATTTCCATTTTTAAGTCACCACTAAGTATGCGCAAGTCGTAGATAGATCTCATCTACCATAACCAACTTATTTTTTATCATGGTCCTGATGTGGACCTCTCCGCATCTACTTTCCTCCCCGCCTCTACTTTCAACATTATTTTGAAGCTTGACCACGGGGAGATGGTGCGTGAATTGGAAGAGAAAACGGGACACCTCATTTTGTAATAGGTAGAATTAGACAGAACGCGATAGCAGTAAAGTCGTGCGTTCTAGCTGATCATACCTGCTACATAATGAAGCGATCCGTTTCCGCTTCTAGTTCACCCTTCATCTCTTTGTGGTCAAGCTATAGTTATGGTTGAATGTTTGTTATTCACAATTACAGCGAATTCAAAAAAGTCATTATAATCGGTAGAATCACCATCCACCTTGTAACGCATGTGAAGCACAAAAAGTGCTGGTGCTCCATCCGGTTGTAAGACAACAGTGTCTTCGACACCATTTTCAATACAATTTCTTCAGTTGACAAACAAATTAAGTAAATAAATAAAATAATGGGAGCATCCACTTCTGGGCGCATACGTGCCTTCAAAACGCATACGTGCCTTTGTGCATGAAAAGAAAACAATAAGAAATAACAACGTACAATTGCACAAAAATTTCAGATTACTGCATACACGTGTTTCGGTTCCTTCATGAGCTCACTTATTTTGCATTGAAAAAGGGGTTTCTTGTCACCGCGAAACGCGTCTGATGTCTTTTCATCCAAAAACTCCTTTATTTTGAATTGTAAAAGAGGTTTCTTATAACCCCGAAACACATGTACGCAGTAATAGGCAAATTATGTGCGATTATACGTAGTTATTTCTTATTTTTAAGACTTAGTTTAATGTACGTAGATGAAACAAAGGTATACCATCTCGTGATGGCGGATCATATTCTAGCACAGTAGTTTAACTAAATTATCGATGGGGTTTCTTTGCTGTGCTACAGCTGTAACTCGAAAAAGTATTTGAAGAAAGGCATAGAGTAGATTTTATGCTTGACGGAATTTTCGTCAGTTTAGATTATTTTTCAACAACAATTCAGATTATTTTGCCTGCATGAACTCAGCTTTAGTTTTTCAAGCAGATCTTTGAATTTTAACAAAAATTTGGTTTTAAATCAATTTTCAATCTTTTTTTCTCATTTTATAATAAAACAAAAATCGGGGAACGGCACGTATCATTGTGTTCTTCTCACTATAGCACACTATTAAAATCAATAAAAAATCTCAAAAAAAAAAAAAGAATATGCTCTATTGCTGGTGATACAGCATCATTTGAAGAAGAAATGTAGCTATAACAACAGTCCCTATTATTTTCCTTTTCACTTAAGAGTATTATAGATAGCAAACTAAAAATAAAAATGAATCGCGATTACGAATCTAAATGCTTTAGCAAATCATCATCGTATATAAAGAATAATGGGCATAAAAAATCATACTCGACGGGTAGAAAATGTGAAAAAATCTTTCAGCAGTATCTTCTTTATCAATGCTGGATCAGCTATAGATAGAACTGGACGAGGGCCTTCATAATGCCTAAATTAGAAAAAATGATTTCGAGAATCGACTTATTTGCAATATATTTATATTAATTGAAATAATATTTGGAATAGGACTTACCCGTAAATCGGTCCATATTTCTTGTATCTTTCAATTTCTGTTTCATGGAATGTCTGTTAAATAGAAAAGCATGCATCTTCAAAATCAATAATTGATTTTAAAAGTAATAAGATGTACTGAATACCAGCATTTTGTTAACCTCTTTTCAATCGAAGACCGTTAAATATTTGTTTAACCCTCTTGCAAGTCCCAGAATTACATGCTAAATGGACGAGATATCTCGTCATAAACTGCAAGGCGGTTAAAAGAAATAAATCCAACCAGTGAGGTTTTATTTTTATTTATTTATTTATTTTTAACTTGAGCAAAACCATACTACGTGTTAAAGAACTGTCACATAAGTTAATTGTAGCATTTTCAAACATAAGTCTTTGATAATTTTTAAATGTAAGGAAAAGTTATTATTAAACACAAGGGAGAAAATTTTCGGGAAAAATCATAGAAAATTATAAACAATAACTATAAAATCAATGTAAAAATATCTATCAATATTTTTTAGGGCAAACATGTAAAATCCCTGCATAAAGATTAACTTTGTCCGCGGACCGCAGTTGGTCAAACTCAAAAAGCATTTGATAATTAAAGAAACCAGAAAAGATCGTTCTAAAAAAAGCGAGTTGCATAAATAATTGAATAAATACTAATAATATTGATAGAATTATTAATTGTTTGTATTACATGAAGTAAGCAAACACCTTCTAATGTTGAAACACATTCAGGATCTCTGTGACGCCCATACCACTTAGACCGTTCGGCCGACTTTCATGAAATTTGGTACAAAATTAGTTTGTAACATGAGGGTGTGCACCTCGAAGCGGTTTTTCAAAAAATCAATTTTGTTCTTTTTCAATTCCAATTTTAAGAAAATTTTACTTATCAAATTATCACAACGTGGACAAGTAAATAACGAAATTATCATAACGTGGAACCGTAACTATGGGCAAGCAAATGAATAAAGCAAATTGACGAGAAATTCATCTTCCATTATTTGTAAATACAGAGGCGAACCGAATGATCTTTTAATTTTCTACTACGGGAAAAGCCGTGTGGACACCACTCGAGTCCCTATATAGAAGCTACGCTTCAGAGTCGCGCAATACGAAGAGCGACTTTACCAAGAAGGGTTGCTTTGTGGTTAAGCGCGTGCAAGATTGGCGCATAATCGCTCACTTCATTCTTCCCGTTCTTTTTTTAAGCTTTTGCAGAGTCAGCACATGGGCAGTTAGATTACTATGCAAAACACCATTCGATGCGTAAATACAGCCCCCCCCCCCCATATTTTTGAAATGGTATAAAAATTTAAAGGCTTTGATGGGGTAGCTATGAATGATTATACTTTCTTAAGCGTTTCTTATACCAAAGTTATATTTGAAAGAATTCATTTTGAATGCTTTTACTTTTCATTTTGTATGCGTACAAATTTAGTGATCTTTTTAAAACTAGTTTTACCAGTATCATTATTTGATATCAAAATTGCACATTCCTTGCAGTATTGTTAAAATATTTTATGTGATTCCTCCATGCATTACGAAGTAACATTCAAAATATTACCCGTTATTAGAATTTTCGTGGATATTTAGCGTAAATAAAAATTACAACTTTGAGAAATGAATTAATCAACTTTAAAGCATTAACGGGGGGCCCACTTGGGGGGGGGGGCATGGTGTAGACTGCGCCATTGAAATTTTTAGGGGAGGTTGTTTTAAGAGAGATTTTTCACTTTCTAAGGGGGAGCTCTTGCTTTGGGGGGGTCTTAACGATTTTTAGGGGGGATGCGTCCTTGCTTTTAGGGAGATGGCCACAACTGGTGTTAATATGGAAAGATAGAAGAAAGAGCGTTTCAGAAAACTTCCAAAACCTGATTGCAATCCTTGACAGCGGAAACTTGGAATTTGTCAGAAAAAAAATTCATACCCTGCACTCTCCCCCAGAGAAAACATGCCTTAAACTAACAATAAAGTCTGAAATTGTCTGTCTGCACTTAAAAAAAATATTTATTTATATTAAAGAATTTTTTTTTAACTAATAGAGGTAACTCTACTTCGAAAAATAA
Source organism: Uloborus diversus (assembly GCF_026930045.1). Lineage (NCBI taxonomy): Eukaryota > Metazoa > Arthropoda > Arachnida > Araneae > Uloboridae > Uloborus > Uloborus diversus. The sequence goes on from NC_072735.1 coordinate 104,917,400, forward strand.
AAGATGTTTTCTTTATTAAAAAAAGGGGGGAAAGAATGCAGAATACAATTTGCAGATATTATTATAGTTATAAACAAATAAGTTTATTAATTTGGTGAACTTAATTGTGTATAGAAAGGAAGAATTACGTTCCTTAACTCTTAGGGAAAGTTAAGTTAGTTTAAAAGTTGAATAAATACCTTTGTGCAGAAAAAGTAAAACTAAGAAAGAACAATGTAATTGAAAAAAAATTGCAGATTATTGCGTACCCGTGTCTCGGGGTTTCAAGGAACGCCTTTTTGAAGGCAAAATAAGTGAACTTGTGGATGAAAAGACATCTGATAAAAGCCCCTTGTCTTTTCATCTTGTGGTTTCTTGAAACCATTTCAAAAGGACTTACTTCATTTCAAATTGCAGGAAACAAAACAAAAAAAAAAAAAAAAAAAAAGAAAGAAAGAAACAAAAAAAGAAAAAAAAAACTGCATTACCTTATAGCAAAACAATCAATTACATTAATTCTAATAAAACTAAAACTCTCACGGAATATAATTCAATATTCTTATAAATATGTGTGAAAATTAAAGTGATTCATGCATGACATTTCTCTAAGTTCAAGCAATTAACTATTTCTTTAAAAACTACAAATTACGCAATGCGTCAATATTTCGATTCAATTATTGACATTAATATAGCAATCACATATCTAAAGCTACAATTCAGAATGTCTAGTCACTTTTACTCAATAGTTATTCATAATCATAAGAAAGGAACAAAACGTAAATTTAAATCCTCTTCGCACGCAGTAAAACCGTGGCGGGCGTTGGTGTCGCCAAATGCATTCAAAAGCTTGCCAAGCTAAGCGAACACAAAAACGAATATAAAAACAAAATTTAAAACAGTAGACTGCGTTTACAGTGGTATAATTAAGTGATAATGACAAATTGAATGCATAAGATATCGTATAGCATCTAAATAAGCAGGTTGTATAAGGATATTGAGCAAAAAATAAATATAAACAGTATGGATGCTTCCCTACCGGAACACAAAAAATAAGATTTAAAAATAAAGAAAGGGATTTTCCCAGAAAAAAAACTGCACATGCATACAGATTAAACATCCATATATTGATAACAAAAAGCAAAAGAGTTGTTCGGTGCCGTATTTCATCGGATTCTGTGTATTTTTGATTGCGGGGGTAAACTCGAGGCTTCGACGAATGAGCGGAGGGTCGCGTATTGCGCGACTCTGAAGCGTAGCTTCTATATATAGACCGGGATCTGAAGGGGGTTGAGCATGCATGGAAAGGCTGACGCAATATTATTTCTGATTATTGTTACAGGCACGATGGTGATTATGAAACCACATGTCGTCGCCCCCCTGGGTGGTCGACAACCCCGGGGGAGGGGGGAAAGCAGGGGGGGAGCCGTTTGCTAAAACACTCATAACTCGGGAACTATTTGAGATAAAACACTGAAAAAAGTGGCAATCGACGCAACAGAACAAGGGCTTTATAAAATCTAAATATGATTATGGACCTATCTTTGTTGGTTTCTGAGTAAAATTCCATTTTTCGCAAACAAGCAAAATTTTTGAATAAAATGCACAAAACAAACTTTTTTGACCAAAATAAATTCCAAATCAAAATTGTTTGATTTTTTTTTTCAAATAAAGTCTAAATATCATTATTCAGTTTGTTAAAATCATTTAAGTACTGTTAACGCGTTGATAAACAAAATGACAGTAGCAAACTCGAACACGATTTGCATTATAGTTCAAGATCTGAAGGGGTATTTTGAGCATGCATGGAAGACCTGACGCAAAATTATTTCTGATTAATGTCACAGGCACTATAGTGAATATGAAACCACATGTCTTCGCCTCCCTGGGTGGTCGACAACCCCGGGGGAGGGGCGAAAGCAGTGGGGGGAGCTGTTTGCTAAAACACTCATAACTCGCGAACTATTTGAAATAAAACACTGAAAAAAGTGGCAAAAGATGCAACAGAACAAGGGCTTGAAAAACCTAAATATGTTTATGGTCTTATCTTTGTTGGTTTTTAATTAAAATTCCTTTTTTAGCAGCCATGCAAAAACTTTGAATAAAACACGAAAAGTTTTTTTTCCAAAGATAAGTTCTTTTTTAAAATTTTTTAACCGTTTAGGGAATCAATAAAACCTGAATTTCATTATTCAGTTTGTTTAAAATTACTTAATTATTATCAAAGCGTTGAAAAGTGAAATAAAAGCAAGCTCAAACAGCATTTAAGGTAATTCACAAAAAAAAAAAAAAAGTTTACGGAATGTACCTTGAAGACTCGACATAAACCAAAGAAAATTTTGTGGCTCTCCTGTTGTGGCGGTTTTATTTCGTAATATTATCAAAACAATGTCTCAGTTAAGTAATTACTTAATTATTTACCCTTTAACGCATTATAGCTGCTTAGTATGGGTCACAATGGCACTTTTAAAAAAATTAAAACATGCAAGTTTTCAAGTACGAAGTAATTACGGAAAGGATAAACTATCAGGATAACCCTTTTTGCAGATTTTACACCTGAGTTATGAAACATAGTGAGCGAGGCTATTGCCACATAAGCAGCATCAAAATTTCAGTGGAACGTTAAAGAAAATGTGAATAGTCTCTTATTCAGAGAAGTCCTGCAATGGCAATGTCTTCAATAGCGACTGCAAAACTGCAAAAGAAAACCAAAGAAACATTTAACCTGGGAAATGTTAGCTCAAAAGTGATGTTAGTACATCTAAAAATCATTCCCATACAATAAGCCCAATGCTAGGTTAGGTTCATCAGAATGGTTCACTGAAGCAAAGCAAGAGGTCCGATTTCGTGAATGTAATTGAAAATGATACTTCTTGCAGCAAAACTCTAGAAGAAGCACCCTATTTTAAGAACAAAGTTCAAGTTATCGATGGAATGAATGACTCTGGTCCATAATGTCCCAAACACTACTTTCAAATGTAGCAAAGATTTTGCAGGTCTCCAAATAAAAAAATATTAAAATTTTCTCTCCAATAGTCAAACTACACGAGTGGACCTTAAACACGATCGGTACATCTCACTGTCGTTTTCATAACTTGAAAATCAGAAGTTCCGGAAAGTACATTACAATAATTTCTTGTCATTTCCATCAGAAATAAATATAATATCAGCTCTTTACCATGCTCCTGCAATTCTTTCCAACATGTGCTAAGAAGTATTGCTCAACTGTACTATTGAATCAATTCCCCTGTACCTTAGCAGTGCCTTTAGATGTAACCAAGTTTGGGTTTCACTTGAATAAAAATAAAACAATAAAGCCCCACACCTTATGATGCAGCCAGTGTTACTAGAGAGTCTAATTCCACCCTGCGCAGACAAAAACTGTAAATAATCTTGTAATTGTTTTATTAATAATTCATCTTGCTGTAAATACTGTGCTTTTAAGACTAAAGCAAAAACCCATAAACTACAAAATACTCGGAAGAGAACGATTCAATAGAACAATTACAAGTCAACAAAAAAGAGTATGATCCAGCTTTCAGAATTTCTGATATATTAATGCTTTATGTATGCATATTGATATTCTACAATTATTTTTTAATACGCATTATTTTTCTAATTTTATTCAATTAGTTTTTTTAGAGCTCTAGTGTATAATTTTATGTGTATATTCGTTTTCAGAAAAACTCAAGCTTCTCATTTTTTATATTTATTTAGTACATATTATTTCTTGTATCATTGTTCTTTGTTGAGTAAATTATAAAAAGCAATATCCGCAAAACAATACCCGCAATATTCTTTTGTGCAAATTGAAAACACAAATTAATAGAAATAAATTAAAATTATATTTGAATTGAAACTACTCTGAGCCTGGTTCCCTAGTTCCTCTCAAATTTAAAGCAGTATATAACAAAATTAAAGCTATAGTTAAATACTTTGCAATTAGAATAAGTTTGTAAACTGAAGAATGAATAGTTCGTCATAAGGATAATAAGGCTATTTTTTTCTCCTTAGCATACTTCCGTTTTATTCAATGTGCTAACTTAGGCAAGTGCTTGCATTTTCTATTTCGCTTTTTAACGCTCATGTTGGTAATAATTAAGTAGTTTTAAACAAACTGAATCATGAAATTTCAGGTTTTATTGATTCCCTAAACGGTTAAATAATTTTTTAAAAGAACTTATCTTTGGAAAAAAAGCTTTTCGTATTTTATTCAAAATTTTTGCATGGCTGCTAAAAAAGGAATTTTAATTAAAAACCAACAAAGTTAAGACCATAAACATATTTAGGTTTTTCAAGCCCTTGTTCTGTTGCATCTTTTGCCACTTTTTTCAGTGTTTTATTTCAAGTAGCTCGAGAGTTATGAGTGTTTTAGCAAACAGCTCCCCCCCCCCACTGCTTTTCCCCCTCCCCCGGAGTTGTCGACCATCCAGGGGGACGAAGACATGTGGTTTCATATTCACTATAGTGCCTGTGACATTAATCAGAAATAATTTTGCGGTCTTTTGAGGTCTTCCATGCATGCTCAAAATACCCCTTCAGATCTTGAACTATAATGCAAATCGTGTTTGAGCTTGCTACTGTCATTTTGTTTTTCAATGCGTTAACAGTACTTAAATGACTTTAACAAACTGAATAATGATATTTTGGACATTATCTGAAAAAAAAAATCAAACAATTTTGATTTGAAATTTATTTTGGTCAAAAAAAGTTTGTTTTGCGCATTTTATTCAAAAATTTTGCTTGTTTGCGAAAAATGGAATTTTACTCAGAAACCAACAAAGATAGGTCCATAATTATATTTAGCTTTTATGAAGCCCTTATTTTGTTGCGTCGATTGCCACTTTTTTCAGTGTTTTATCTCAAATAGTTCGCGAGTTATGAGTGTTTTAGAAAACGGCTCCCCCACTGCTTTCCCCCCTCCCCCGGGGTTGTCGACCACCCAGGGGGGCGACGACATGTGGTTTCATAATCACCATCGTGCCTGTAACAATAATCAGAAATAATATTGCGTCAGCCTTTCCATGCATGCTCAACCCCCTTCAGATCCTGGACTAATAGGAACTCTAGGTACCACTAGTAAACGAAATGAAAGACAGTACTTGACGATACGCAGCTTAAAATATCTAAGTCTTAAAAGTGTCTTTAAAATTGTAGAATGCAAACATCAAACTTGTTTGTGTGTAAAATTACCTAGAGGAGATTAGGGAGGATACGAAGACGCTTCAGGGGTTTTTTAAACTGACCTGTCTGAAATTCCCGCCAGAAAGTTATTGAACTAAAAACAAGAAAATAATATACAAACGAAAAACATTTTAAGAAATAAAAACTTATTTAAAAATAAAGAAGATTTAAGAAATTGTAATTAAATGATTGTAATAATAATAAGAAACATAAACGAAAAAATAAAGAAAAAAACAAATAAAAATATGCAGTTTGGGGAAAATTAAGCAATTGAAATGAACTTTAGTGTGCACTTCAAATTAATATACAAGGATAAATCAGATTCCATAAATTGTACTTCGATAGGAGACAATACATATAATTTTAATAACTATACAATTTAACTGAAAGGAAACTGATCATTACATTAACTCATACTAACATTCTAAAAATTATTTTATCCTTATGCATTTATATCTGTACAAACTGAATAGGAAGTAAAACTATTTTCATTATTTTTACTAAAAATAAACGGTAGTAAGATTTTGACTTAACATGTGAAAATATTCAAGTAGCAATTTCGCTACTAACACGTTGTTTAAAGTAGCCAATAAGTAAATCCGGTACATAAAGAGCAAAAGAACCTTAATACAATTTGTCTTAAAACTTAAAGGAATTAAGTAAAATGTTGTGTGGACCAAAGATATTCACGTAAAGGCATAAGAGCGTGATCTTTGAGTTTTCCAAGCCAGGGCAAATTTTAAAGCTGTCGAAGTTACCCATCTTCTCTCAAAAATTTTTATTGAGTTTTAAAATAACAATATTAAACACACAGAAATGAGTGAATTTTCCGTCCTCAAAAGAGCCCTGATTTGCTCCATCCTAGATCAGGCATTAATAACGGGTCCGTCTCTTGATTCCTTCATTTAAGAGTTTAACAACACAACTTGGGTTGCAATGTACACTGATGTTGTTTTTACCGTTTTTTCCTCAGTTATTTCTCATTAGTAGTACCCGCACGGCTTTGCCCATAGTAGAAAATTAAAAGGTCATTTGATTCGCCTGTATATTTACGAGTAATGGATGATGAATTTTTCGCGAATTTGCTATGTTAAATGACTCGCCCATGTAACGGTTCCACGTTATGATAATTTTGTAATTTACTTGTCCACGTTGTGATAATTCGCTGGGTAAAATGTTCTTAAAATTGGAATAGAAAAAGAACAAACTCGAATGTTCGAAAAATCGCTCCGAGGAGCACACCCACATGCTACAAAATAACTTTGTGCCAAATTTCATGAAAATCGGCCGAACGGTCCGCTTTATTATTAGTAAAGATATTTTAGTTTTTGTGGAGAAAAGTGGAAAGTTGAAATACGGCAAAACTATGGGAGCATTATTTCATAGCAATTTTAGAAATCTGCGGGGAGGGAAAATGAAACTAATTTATGACGCTAGGAAGCCCAATCATACACATCATTGTATTGAACTGCTGAATACTGTGTTTCATTTTTAAATATTTATCGAAGTTTTACAGATTCCTGTAATTTCTTGCTCCAATTTCAGCTGATAAATATGAAAACTTTTGCAAAAATTTAACGCATTTTTTTTTAATACCAATTATGTGCATAGTAACATAGAACGGCAAACGTACCTTGAGAAACGAATCTAATAATGTTCCAAAGATGGGAATTGGCTTTACAAAAGGAATATTTCTTTCTTTCCAGTACTGATGATTTCGCGATGTGTACCTGAAAGTATAAATTCAAAAGTAAAAACACTCCTTAGTATATTTGTTTATAATACGTTCTCAGATTAAATGATTCATTCTTTTACTTAATCTTTCCTAGAATGAAGGTAATTAGGTAGGGTATCTGATTGGACTAGATGTTAAAGTAATTCGTAGTTAACTAAGAGTAAATATATGTTTACAAAATGCATCGAAAGAATCATAAGAAAACGGGGATTTCAAACAAAATTTAAGGCCAAAAAAAAAAAAAAAAAACCTTCATTTCCATTAATCAAATATGTAACAAAACCTCTGTTTTAAGAGTTGAACACACAAACACAAAGAATATTAGACAAGAGACTTTTTTTGGCACTAAAAGCATGCAGTTACTTAAAACTGTTTAAATCCCCGTTTGTGGAGGAAAAAAAAAATCAGATTAGTTATAATCCTTATGTTGCTTTGGACCTTTTTAAAATGAAGAAATTGAAAATTGGTTTTGAAAGTTACTGTATAAAAAAAAAGGAATAATTAACTTTTAAACAAAATTTTCATTTCATTTTTTGGCAATAAATATTTATCTAGTTGAATCCTTCAAATTTGGCCCATTCATAGAGCAAAGTTTAAAAAAAAATGCCTCATCAAATATTTTTTATTTTAAAATTATTAAATATATTTTTTTTACCAAATGAACGAATACAGAGACGAACAAATAAATAAATAAATAAACAATAAACAATTGTCGATTTTTCCCCCGGTGCACAATAAATATACATTAAGGCAGTTCAAAGCATATTAACAAGAAATAATAAACGAACAAACGACTAAATAATTTAACTAATTAATTCTTACTTGAGAAAACCTAATAGGTCAATGAAATAATAAATAAATAAGAAAATTGATGAATGAAGGAGTAAACAAGGAAAAAAATAAATGAAAGAAAGCAGTTGAATTAATTAAGAAATTCATATTTTAGTGATTTAACAGATGCATAAATTAGTAAACGAGATGAAATAATTCACTAGCCCCGCGTTTACTCGACAAATTGTATTTCCCATTCATGATCAAAACGTACCAAAGTTATAACTAAAGAAATACTGCACTGAACATCAGGAGATCTCTATTACTTTTTTTAAAAACTTTCTGTTAAAAACTTTCTCATTCCATAATAACAAAAACTACTCTAGATCAATCGCAAAATATTAAAATATGGACACAAATTTTTGAAAAAAGAAGTCTAATTATGTACTGTTACCGTTAGGGCATTTTATATTTTCACAGGAATCAACTATATGTTTAAGAACATACCTAACATTTAGGGGGTCAAATGCCCTCTTGCTTTGAAAAATCATTGTTTTTACACATAAATGGGAGATGGAAGTGGTTTTTGTTGTTTTCCAACAGAATATGCATTAAGTCTATACCCAGAGACGCCGTGAATCAGAAATTTTGGGAGGGGGGAAATAGTCAATTTACAAAATGAAATTTCAGTTTTACCAAATGATAAATATAGTTGAAAAAAATATCAAAGTTACTATATTGTCTCCAAATTAACGAATCGTCAACAAAAATTGCCCAATCGGAAAATTTTTGGGTGTTCTTAGTGACCCCTTATGACCTTCCGTCGGGGCGCCCCTTTATAAATCCTTTTCCCTTTTCCTCGTGAAAAATTTGAAATGACAGGCCTGTTTCAGAACAAAGTTAAAATATTGCATAGACAGGTGGCTCAGCAAACTATGAAAATATCATAACATTTCATTTTTCTCAGATATCTCTCTGTATCCCCCTGTCATGGATTCCCACCCTCCTAAAAGCAAAGGCGCACACCCTAAATTTTGAAGAAAAAAACCCTTAAGAGCAAGAGCCTCTCCAGAAGAGAGAAAAATACTCTTTATTAACACCCCCAACGCTAAAAATTTCAATTGCCGTAGACTGCGCCATATACCGAAGGGGGAGGGAGGGCGGGTTGGGCACTCCTGCCCCTACATTAACGCAACAACACCAGGTGGGTATTCAGCTTTCCGAAGTAAGCAGAAAAACACTTCTCTCATTAGACTTTTTTTTTTTCCTTTTTAGGTCAAGGGAGGTCACTGGGATCTTCCAAACATATCATCATTCGGCAAAATTTGAAGTTCCATTCGGATTCGGCAAATTGAGAATTTTTGCGATCTCAAAAATTTAAATTTTGGGAACCCCTGTACGCAAAATAATTTTTGATAAGTGTGAACTTCGCCTTTGCATTGTTTAGCTTTTTATTTAGCTGTCTTTGTGTTTCGGCATAAAAAAACAATAAACAATTTAAAAAAATAACAATTATGACTTCTTTTTTCACGTTTTCAGAATAATTTAAAGGTAATGAATAATAACTGGTGTTTAATACTGTGAATAAAATTTTCACATCGGAAAATTACAACCGCAAAAATGAATTCAGACTTACCAGCATAGTAAGAGTATCAAAACAATTCCTACTAGAACAGCCGTTGCGACTGAGTTTAGTATTCCTTCCATGACGCTTGGCGTCCTACTGGGATGAAAGAGGAAGCACGAAAAAAATTAGAGGGAGGGAGAAGGAGGAGTTGCGTCACGGTTTCAAGGTTGGAGTAGAAACATATCAATTGGTTATAAAGTGTGTTTATCTGCCGTTAAAAGAAAAAAAAACTTGTTTCAAGGACATCAGTCGGAAATTACTACCGATTAGGCAAATGTATTCATGTTTTTATGCCATTCACTGTGACACTTTTTATCTGTTTCAAACAAAAAGCTATGCTTAATATCTATCACAATCTGTGGGAAAATGGTTCAACATAACTGATTTACTGTTCATCTGATGTTCTTTAATTTATTTTAATTTATATCATTCAGTGATAAAAATTTTGCTTTTTTTTTAAATCAAGTCAGTCATTTAGGAGAGCCAATTATTCTTCTCCTCCCTGGACCTGGAAAACTAATATCTTTACATGCATGTGGGTGTGGTTTTGCTGTTTTTGGAATGATTTGCATTGAGTTTACCCCCCCCCCCCCTGAAAAAATTCGACATGACGGGGTCTGCTAAGTTGAGTTTGCAAATTAGAGCAATGAAATATTTTCAGAAATTCACTTTTACCAAAACTGTGAGCACCGATTTTAACTGAAGATAACTTATTAGACTATTTCATATATTTATCTAGTTTAAAGTTATGAAATATTAGTAAACCTAGCGAAAACTACAATAACTAGCATGGGCGCCCATATGCAAAATTCTAAGGGGGGGGGGGGGCTCAGAAATTTTCCCAAAGGTATAGCAGAACATTTTCCCCATGGAAAGCGATTTCAGTACAGATTAGAGGTATTAAAATTTGACATTTTTAATAACTTATTCATTGATGGATAGAAAAGATTTTTTTTAACATTTTTGCTAAGAAAAAAGCACTAAAAGCAAGGAAGTTCTCATCTCAAAGGGGGGGGGGGCTTGAGTTCCCCCTTGCCCCCCTATATGGGCGCCCTTGATAACTAGTGCCACGAAGAAAGTCAAATTTCTGAATAGGCAGAATAGGAAGTTGATTATTGGCTCTCAAATTCTCATACTATATAGTTTTTGTATTAATCTCGAAAAAAAAGGATCTGCAGTCAGAAGTGCCCATCCCTTCCACGCCCCCCCCCCCAAAAAAAAACATTCTCGCTTTTGAATCCTGTTAAACATAACAGTTTTTAGGGTGTCTAATTTCCAGCCAAATTCACGGAGAGGGGAATGGGGTAGCGCTAACAAATACCATTTGAACTGAAATATTGTTGATTGCTCCGCTTCACCTTCCCAAAATTTATAACGTGGACCTTGAGTAAACAAGTTTTGGAGACTCCTGAGTTTTGCTGCACCTTTTTTTTTCTCTTCAAACATATGAAAAATTACAGGGGAGTGGATTCAACTTTATGGTTTAGGATGGAGTCATTACTAGATGTACACAATTTGAACCTTGAAACGAAACTATAACATCCACTTAAATAGGGGGTTCAGAGTTTCTGCCCCGGAAAAATTTCAAAATTGAAGTTTAAAAAACACAGTTTTAGACGATCTCTGGTGATGTAGGGGGATAAAAGGTAGGGCGCCATCTTCCCAGTAATTTTTTAATAATAAAACTTCAAAAACGCAATTGCAGATAGTCTACTGTTGTATTAGGGAAAGGGGACCGGTTCGGGGGCTCTCCCCACAATAAGTTTTCAAAATTGTAGTTATAAAAACGTAGTTTTAGACTATCTGTGGTAATGTTAGGGGAAAAGGAGATTCGGGGGCTCGCCCCCTGGAAACTTTTCGCGACTAAAGTCTTAAAAGCGCTATTTTAGAATATCTATGGATGGGGGACAGACAGTTTTCTGAAATTGATCCTCTAAAATTGCAACAGTAACCGACCACTGTGATGTTAAAAAAAAAAAAAGAGTTTTCCGAAGCTCTCCTGGATTTTTTTCGAAACTGAAGCCCCGAAAATCAAATTTAAGACGATCTTTAACAATGTTGAACTTGTAGCTTTGAAAACGCAGTTTTGATAGATATTGATAATGTTAGTGGAATTTAAATTTCGGTGTCATTCCCACGGCAGTTTCTCAAAATTGATACTCCAAACGCGCAATTTTATAATTGTCTTTGATTGTGTTAAGGAGAGAGGGGGAATCAGGGGGGCTCTCTCCAATAAATTTTTCAAAATTGCAGTTCTAGAAACGCAGTTCTTGATGATAAAGAGGATGTTATTCGGGCGTTACAGTGGGGGCGCTCCCCAAAACAGATGGGTCACACACAGATACTCTGAGACAGATATTTTTCGGAAACCCTCAAAAATGGATTCTGCTATTTAGCACACATCGAAATTCAGAATTTGAGAATTTTAACGAATCAAATATCCTTCTATGCATCTGAGATATAGAAGAAAGTAAAAATGGTTTACGAAAACTAATTAAAACACCTTAAGAACAGACTGTTCTGCTTCCACCAGCGAAAACCAACACCACTGAAAGTTTTAATAAAAATCATCTAATGATAAATTGAAACAATCAGTTCAAAAATGGCAGAGAAGATGATAGTAAAGTGAAATGAAAAAAATGCTACATAAACTTAAGATAGTTTATGAAGGAAAATATAGTAATTGTCGATTGGAGGGATTAAAAATATATTATGCGTAAACTTCACAACTAGTTATTGACGATTTTTAAGGTGCAAATGAATCAATGAAAGACTAGAACATAGTTGTTAGAATTATTGCAAACAATATATAAAGGAGAGGGAAAAACTTTTTATTTTAGTCATTTTTGATCTCTCTCCCTGTCATCACTGGCACACGTATTCATCATGCAGAATTGTGCTACTTCCAGAAAATTTATAATAAATTAAAAAGAAAGCAAATGGTCTGATCCAGCTTTGAAACCGACATCAACTCCATCCCGTCTTTGATGTTCCCTTTATTGAAAAGAAGACACTATCATTAAATTTTGAAAAGAGTGCATGAAAAAAGAATTACTTATGCATCTATCTCTTGTTGAATTAGTTTTTAAATATTTTTTCCTTCGAAAAATAAAAAATGTCATGTTCTAAAGAAAAACAAATCTTTTGGGAAAAAAATCCCCCCCCCCCCAATGTTTATGGCGCAATTTGCGCCACAATCCCCTCTTGGGGGTAACCCTGTCTTCAATATGTTTCTATTAAAATACTTATTTTTATTATATTTAAAAAAGATTAATTTTCCAAGAAAAAAACAGCCGACCTATGATTGCAACCAATCAATTTTACGATTTATGTTCATATTTGTAACCATGTAGTGAATAAATAGTGAAAACAAAGAAATACCAATATTTTAAATCACACATGTGTATGTAAAAGAAGCAGTCAAAAACTTTGTACAATGAGTAGTACACATGATTAGTGTTTTTTTTTTTCAGGCTTTTATTCATAGGAAAAAAAGGATCTTTTTTTTGGGGGGAGGGGCGCAAGAAATATGTGAAAGAAATTTTATTAGGTATTCCAGTGTTTTAAAACATTATTTTGAACTTTTCTCTATTTAATAATATTTTAAACTATGTAGGTGTCTGGATTAGTCACATTTAATGCGAGTGATGGAAAAACATTAAAAACCACTCCCATACTTAAGCACATTAAATTGTCTAAGCGACAGGAAAAAAATGTCTCTTCCTGAGCCCCGTATATGGCAGGCCTAGCTGAGTTTTCCAAATCAAGGTAGCATGCAACTTCTTTTGGCGGGAAAAATGCGGATGATTTCAGGTGTGACGACACTGGACTAAATTCGGTCCTGGTCACAAATGCAGAAAACTTTTAGAGATAGGGATGTCACCATTTTGAGCAGAAACAAAGTTTTTACTCTAACAGTATGATTTTAAAAGGTTAAAAATATAATGGGTTAACTTTCAACTAGAGGTTGTAAATATTCTTTTAGGTAAAACCGAAAAACAGTTCAGATAGTTTTTTTAACGTATATTTCGAATAATTTTCCTTCTAATATTTGTTTATTTATTTTTATTTTGCCATTATTTTTATCTCCTTATTTTCACGGTATTTCAATTTCATATCATCTCAGTTAAACAAAACTTTTAGTTTCACCGGGAACATCTAGATCATGACCGCGCATTTATTACGGAAACTTCTTATAGGATTCCTCCCCCCCAGCTACTATTTGTTAATTTTCCTTTCTGGTGAACAAAACTGAGTTTTCTTCACATTTCACCCCTTGTCTGACCCTTTCTCAGTTGGAGTAAGTAGGGGAGTTGTTGTGTGTCAGACAGCGCTGTACTAATGCCGAAAGAATGTATAAGTTATTTCCAGCGTGGGCACTGTTCACTCCAGGGTCCCCCGAACCAACCACTATGTTTGTTTTAACCAGTTGAATGGGACATTGAAGACAGCTTTGATTTTTTGATCCAAACCAGAAGCCGAGCAATCACTGGTTCAGTACCCCCAGAGTTATCGTTTCACTTCGAGTACTTTGTGACCACGAGTATATTTAACGTCTCTCCCCCTCAGTCACCATTAATGAAGACGGTAGAGGTTCGACCGGCTAGGATCGAACCCGGTCACAAGCCTGATGCCTTACCGATCATGCCACCACGGCCCCTCTAGCGTAGACAGTTGAAGTAGCAGCTGAGTATAAATGCAGTAATCCAGCATTTCGTAATATATCAGCGATATTTACTATTTTTTTTTTATATATTTTTAAATTTTTATAAATATATAATTAAATTGAAAAGAATCATTGAATTATCATTACTAGCTCAAAAAAAAAAAAAAAAACATATATCAAACAGTTTTTGCAATGCTCTCACAAAGCGACGTACACTTTTACTAACATACATTTTACTAACACATATTATAGTTATTGCTTATGATTGTCAAATTTACTACTAGTTAAAATGGTTAATATTTTTTTAAGTGATTGTACTCCAGCTGCAGTTCGATTATTCCGAAACGCAAAATTCGTATCAGCAGAAAACATTACATTGTTATAACCATGAGTTTCGTATTATTTCCGTCATTCCTTTACACCTTCCGGTAAATGCACATTACAAATACTACATGCAGCCCACTCGATCTTTAAAAGTCTTCCTTTAAAAGCATAGTAAATGTTGCGCAGGATGAACAAATGACATCCGCCTTAATATAGTAAGCGCATGGAATCGGAAATTTCAGTTACATTCCTCAAGCCAGCAGAAATGCGATTATTCTGTGTTGCCAATCTTTTGGGAATCGAAAAGTGTAATATAATTTATTTCCAAGAGTAATGGATTTTTGAGACTATCAGTCTATTTCGAAATTTCTAGTCCGGAGTTCTGTAACGGGAAACATGGAACAAAATAGAGAATAATATGTATACAAAAATAACAGTTTTTATATTAAAAATAATATTTTATATTTGTTTTAGTTTATTTACACAGTAAGTCACTACATTTGCTTTTTAACAATTGGACACGAATATTCTCAAAAATAGGATTGTAAAAAAAACAGGATTGGAAAGTTTTACTGTTGGCCATTCACTTCCTTGGTTTGACACGAATCTAATTTTCCAAAAATACATTACAATGTATACGATATTAACTGCTACAACAAAAAGGTGAACTGATTCAAATTGAATTTCGGTGGTGAATGAAGGATTTTTAATTTTCCATTACTCTCTGAAGATTTTCAAGTATGTGTGTATTTCAGTTTCACAAATTTATTTCTGACTGATTTTTCCTATTTTGTTGTAAAAGTTCTTCAATTGCACACGACATTTGCATTTTTTCAGTATCATTTGGTGATACCGTTTACTTATTTAATTACTTACTTATAACATTTACTTTTTAATTCTTTTTTTACTCGAACTCCATTTTTTTTCATTTAATATTCTATCACGTAAATAATTTTTCCTTTGTCATTTTGTGTCGTGGAAAGTGCTTTTCTTCGCAAATTGAAATGTTTTCTCTTAGTGTTTTGCATTTGCAAAACGTGTGACCCTTCGGAGTACTGTGTGCCGATTCCTAGAATTTCAAAGGCAGGGGGAACCCGTACCCAAATTCAGTCTTCATTTCCAGGATTTCTCCAACCTAGTCTTTATTTTACATCACTCTTTAACAACCATATTCACCAGTCGAGATTACAACCAGTTAGACTTGCGAACCACCAATTGAAGCCTTCTGATTATTCGAAAAAAAAATTCAACAGATGGTTCGAGTGTCTGACTGAGGTTTAACTTAGTTAATAAATGGTATCCAAATTCGCAGATTGACGTTGATTAGGTACTTTGAGGCACTTTGACATTAAAAAAATGCTAAAAATATCGAAATGTGCTATACTTTTGAATGCATCTTTTTGTTGGTTTTGGGAAGGAAAGTTATTTTAGTCATAAGATAAAAACGTCTCGATTATCAATATTAAAAAGAGAGGTACGAGCATAGCAGTGCCTCATTCGGATAAGCATTAAAAATTACTTCGAGTATTTTTCCAAGCGTGTCTAATGAAAGAAACACGCATGTAAAGTGTTTCTTGGTATGCCATTTATCTTTTTGTTTTACCCTAACTTTCACGGATCTTTTAAAATTCCTCCCCCTTTAAATACAGTTGACTCCCGCTACAACGCGATCCGACTTACGCGAAAGTGCTATTACGCGAATTTTTTACGAGTAACTAATTTTAGAGCTAACGCGAGTTCCTAGTCGACAACAAGAATTTTTTTTTTGGAAGGAAGTATCAGCTTGGTTATTGGTTACTAAATATTGATTTCGTGAAATTTTATGAAATTTCTTTAGCATCACCCAACACCGAAAGTTATCACACCAAACTAGTCTACGCATCGTGTTGTTACAGCATCAAATCACCACTCTCTCTCAGCATCTTTCATTTATTTATTTTTCTCATTCAAATTATTAAAACTGATGAAATATAATGACACAGTGCACTGTTTCATCCAAATTTTAACGATGGGAAGAAAAAGAAAGTTTCTGCCAAAAAAAAAAAAAAGGTGAAAATTCTCGATATGTTTTAACAACTACAAAACGCCGACGGTAGCACGAAAATAAAAATGAGTGAATCTTCCTCATACAATTATAAAGTATGTATATATACGTGCAATTAAAAGTCAAAACAAAAAGATAGCCGTAAAAGTTCAGAACTTAGTTTCTATATTTTAGCTTTGCAGAGTAATTGTTGAAACTGAAAATAGAGAATTTAAATAGAATATTCTCAACGTTTTGTGTTCATGTTTAATTACTAACGCTGTTAAATTATTAATGTTTATGCAAATTAACCTTGTTCTATTTTCCTAATACCTTTACTCTGGTGTGGCAAACAGCGTGTTGTCTAATGTATAAAACTGCCGGTGTTGTGATAGTCAGGGCTTGTTTTTTATTTTTCTTCACACGCGTGTGTAAACGTTAATTATATTTTTAATTTGTTTTTAAAAAATAGTTTTGTTGAAATCTAGCGCTGTCTCTCGACTTTAAATTTAGTAAAATTATGATGAAGTAAGACTTTAGGACATTGAATCAAATGTCCCGTACCTGCAACAAGTTAAATAAGTTTAGATTTAACAGTTGTGTCTAAGCGAAGCAAATATGTGTTACAAAAATGGAAGCTTCTCTTGTACTGTGGATTAAAGAGATCAGGAAGAGAGACTGTTGCATAAATGGAAACGTTATAAAAGAAAAGGCGAAGCAGTCGTATTTAAAAATGTATTTAAAAAGAATAACGACCTGATTATTGTTGTAAGGAAAGGTTGGCTTACCTTTTCTTATCTCTTACCTTTTCTTAGGCAGCGGTGTGATAGTTGAGTTTTCTGAACGCATGAAGAACATTCAATAGACGAGTAGACGAACAACACGCAAAGATTTTATTAGGAACGACTAAAAACTAAATGTACACATACTATAAAATATATTCCATACGCCACAAAAACAGATACACAAACACTATATCAAGAGAACAAAGAACAACCTATTGAAGAGGGAAGAAGGGAATTGTGGGAAGGATAAGTATGACGTCAGAGTGACCTTGGCTTTTCCAGATTGTATCGCTGTGGAGAAATGATTTACCTATTTGAATATATGATTAGAGTACAACATTTCCCCCCTTAATCGTATATTCAAATTACAAAACTTAAACTAAATGTAACTTATTTTTAAAGTCAATAAACTTGGACTTAGGCAAAGGTTTAGTAAAAATATCTGCAATCATACAGTTAGTGTTACAATAGGTTATCTTAATTATTTTATTTTCTTCCATTTCCCTCAAAAAGAAATATTTCACGTTAAGATGCTTTAACCTAGTATTCATTTTCCAATGTTGAATTAAAGAAATTGTTGATTTGTTATTCTCAAACATTTTAACAGGCAATTTTTGAATTAGGCCAAAATCTTTAAGTAGATCTAATATCCATTTCAGTTCTTGAGTAGCAGTGGCTGCAGAAATGAGCTCCGACTCGGTTGAAGATAATGAAACACAAATGTGTCTCTTAGTGGACCAAAATATAGGATTGTCCCCTAAGAAAAATACAGTACCCCTTGTTGATTTTCTAGTGGCAAGGTCAGGTGCGAAATCAGCATCTGTGTAACAGGTAAGAGTTGGTGGGCTGCTAGAGTCAATTTGTAAATAAATGTCCTTCGTTGAGTCCAAATTTTTCACTATAACCTTTTACAACAAGGCGCGCTTCGCAACGTGTTACTGTTCCGTTTTCATTCTTCTTCAGCTTAAATACCCATCGATTTCCAATGGCTTTCTTTCCAGGTGGAAGATCAACCAACTCCCAAGTTTTATTCCGGGACAAGGATTCGATTTCTTCATTTATTGCTTGAAGCCAATTTTCTTTTTCTGCTGGATTCATTTTAACTACATCTTCGAAATTTTCAGGAACATTTTTAAGTTCATCGGCAAGAAATCCTAAGCGATCTGGTGGTTTTCCTTTGGTTTTTCTTTTTGATCGTCTAGGCTTCTCTTCGGGTATTTGCTCTTCTTTAGATGTCATTTCGGATTCATCCACAGATTTATCATCATATTCTTCATCTTCGAGTGAATCTTCGACTGGTGGAGGAGATGAAAGTTCAACGCTATCAGTTACCGAGCAGTCTTCGATAAATTTTCCGCTTCTACTGACAATTATACGATTACCACCGGTGTATATTCTGTATCCTTTAGAACGTTGATCATAACCAACGAAAGTTCCTTCAATTGCTTTCTCATCTAACTTTCTTCTGTTTTCCTTATATACGTACGCATAGGCTGTGCAACCGAATTGTTTCATATGAGCTAAATTAGACCTTCTTCCGCTCCAAAGTTCATATGGCGTCTTCTCGCAAGCTCTAGTTGGAAGTCTGTTCTGAATGCAATTAGCAGCAATAATAGCTTCACCCCAAAATTGAATTGGTAGTTTACACTGGGACAGCAGGCATCTAGTCATCTCTGTAAGACTTCTGTTCTTTCGCTCACTTACTCCGTTTTGAGCCGGTGAAAACGGAACGCTGAGTTGATGTTTGATACCGTTACTAGATAAAAAATCTTCCATTTCACTATTTATGTATTCACCGCCGTTATCAGTTCGGAGAGTTTGTATAGTTCTTCCAAATTTATTTTTTGTCATGCCTACATAGTCCTTTAATTTACAAAGAACTTCGCTCTTTTTAGCAAGTAAATATATGACGGTGTATCTAGTATAATCATCGATAAATGTGACAAAATGATGCTTTCCACCAATACTAGGAGTGGGCATAGAGCAAACGTCACTGTGTATGAGTACCAGTGCTTTACCTGAGCGCGCATCAGAAACTTTTGGATATGGAAGTTGCTGCATTTTATTTTTAATACATTCTGGACAATTGTTACTATGACAACAATTATCCAATTTAATTCCATCAGCAAGATCTTCGCGTACGAGTTGCTTGATTGCGTCGTAACTCCTATGACCTAATTTTGAATGCCATATTCGGATGCAGTTTTTATTTTTACATTCAACTGCAATATTAGCGTTTTCTGAGTGTCTATTTAAAACAATTTTGTATAAACTGTCATTATCGGAATGTGCATGCATAATTATCTCATTATTCTTTTTCACGAAACAATGTTCTTTTTCGAAAAGTACAGAGAATCCTTTGCTTGTTATCTTCTTCACGGATATTAAATTACTTTTTAATTCTGGATCAAAATATACATTGGTCAAACTGATATTTTGCAGACCGTATTCATCATTCAAATCGAGATTTACAGTTCCAATGGCCTTTGACTTCAAAATTCTTCCATCCGCTAAAACTATATCAGCTAAGGATTTGTTATAATTTAATTCCGAAAACAACACCTCATCTGAAAACATATGGGAGCTAGATCCAGAATCCAAATAAAGAATTATTTCATTTGTTTTTTGTTCGGAAAAATGAATCGGATTTGCAATAAAGTTTCCTTCGTTTAACCTTGAGACGTTTTGATCTACAGACGCCGCGGAAAAATCTTCGTGTGGTTTACGAGATTTTGTAGAGTCAGCGATCATGCAATGTCGAGCAGGTTTTCCGCCATGTTTGGTTCCATGAATTTCCGATTTCTTATGATTGGAATCAGCTTTATTTTTGTTTTGCAATTTAAAACATCGATCGCGTGTGTGACCGTACCGCTTGCAAAAGCTACATAATGTATTCGAATTCTTATTATTATAATTTCTTGCATTAATTGCAGTTTTAAAAGCAGTTGAAGCGTTAGGATTTCTATCCGCTTGTTGCTCTATTCTTCGATTATATTCATCTGTTAGTTTCGTTTTTACTATATCCGATGTTATAAGTGCTTCATCTCTTGCTTCTAAAGCAGTGATGAGATTGTTGTAAGATTCGGGAATCGAAACTAATAAAAGAGCTGCTACATGTTGATCTGGGATATTTTCACCGATAGCTTTTAGTCTTTCTACTAAATCTGTCATGTGAGTTATGTGTTTGATCATATCAGCATGTTCAGGCATCTTTATAGAATATAATTTTCTCAACAGATATAGTTTACTGCTTAAATTGGATCGTTCGTGTATCGTTTTAAATTTTTGCCATGTTCCGGCAGTTGTTGTTTCATCTTTTACGTGAATAATTTGTGAGTCGTCTATACATAAATTAATTATAGCTCGCGATTGTTTATCTTTCTTTAAAAATTCAGCATTAGGCGGGGGCGTATCAAGAAGATCATCCAGCCCGTCACGCATTAAGAGCATTTGAATCTTGAATTTCCAAATGGCATAGTTGTCGGAATTCAGTTTCGTTATTTGAGAGGAAATTTGCTTGAGCCATATTTATTTTTTTTCTCTCATTAAACACAGTTCAATAGAAAATTATATATACAGTCCTAACTTTGTTCAGAACTTCAACATATACACTGTTAGAGAATATCAGTCTCATAATCAATGTTGTAAGGAAAGGTTGGCTTACCTTTTCTTATCTCGATAGGCAGCGGTGTGATAGTTGAGTTTTCTGAACGCATGAAGAACAGTCAATAGACGAGTAGACGAACAACACGTAAAGATTTAATTAGGAATGACTAAAAACTAAATGTACACATATTATAAAATATATTCCATACGGCACAAAAACAGATACACAAACACTATATCAAGAGAACAAAGAACAACCTATTGAAGAGGGAAGAAGGGAATTGTGGGAAGGATAAGTATGACGTCAGAGTGACCTAGGCCTTTCCAGATTGTATCGCTGTGCAGAAATGATTTACCTATTTGAATATATGATTAGAGTACAACAATTATGGAGCATAAATCATCACCATCTTTATTTTTTAACTCATGAATATTATTACTGTATCTAATGTGCAATACTATTATATTGCAGCTTTTATTATTACTACATACTGTGCGTGCCGTGCTGTTTTATTTTATGTCTTTCAATCCCATTGATCATTTATTTTGTGCATCTTAAAGTATTTTATGTTGAATAAAATAGCTTTTTTTTAATTTTTAAAAACAGTAATAGTTCAGCTTTTTATGTAAGAAACTGTAATATATAGTTGAGGAACGCTTTAAAGCAGTTTAAGGGGTGTTTAACAGTGTCTAGAAGAACTTGGTATGTTTCTTAAAAAAATTTTATGCGTACATTTTTCTACAACGTAAAATTTCGGAATATTCCAGGATCTGACAGCACTTCTGTAGGTAAGTTTGAGTAGGGAGATTTTTTTTTTTTCAAAAAATTTTCGTTGGTGTCCTGGGAAGTATTTTGGACTCAGGTGTACATCCGCCACCTGGTGCATTTTCCTGCTGTGAAGTCATCAAAGATGGCGGCCGCACGCTTTCATAAATATTCATATCTATGTTAATACTTGATTGATTTGACTGAAAATTCTGTCAGTATGATGAAATTGGAGTTTTTTAAGGTGAATAGCACTGTGTTTTAACTATTGCTATAAAATAATAAATTATTTTATTTTTTATATAAGATCTATTTCGTTACAAATGGTAAGAGAAGACTAAAAATATGTACTAAATACGTCGAAGCACGTTCAAATTTAAAATAAAAAGTATAATAAGTGGAAATATAATATTAAATAAAGTCTAAAAGGTATATTTTAAAAATATTGTTACAATTTGATAATAACCCTTTACTACGCTTGGGGAAAGAGCGACAAGTTACTCAATTTTCTGTACAAGTTCGGGAGAGTTGGTACATTTTAAGCAATTACATGTCCCAACGAAATTGGTTGGAAATGTGTGTAAGGTCTCTTCTGGCACCAAATCATTTTTACTACTGAAAAATTAAATTTATATGAGTTTCAGACAACAGACCACTGGCCGGTATCATGTCGTTGAAAATATGTGGAAAAATAAGATCTCAAGAAGTAACCATTATCATTTCTGCTATTACGCGGCAAATTCTCAATGTTGATTTTCATTGCTTAGCCACAATCTAAGATAAATCTAAAGATCTACAGAATAACGCTCTTTGTACACTAGCACTAATTATTTTTCTGTCGACGTAATACTTTGTCCTATGTAATTCCAATCAGACGTTATACCAAAATTCTCCAAATATTTTATAGATGCATAATGAAGGGTAGCTTTTTTTCTGAGCCAAAATAACTCATGTTATCTGATCATAATAGTGCATGAATGGCTAGAAGCATTGAACATAACTTTTTGCTATTTTTTCCCGTGAATATCATGATCAGCCAAAAGTCACGTGGAATTACTCATTCAAATGCAAAAAGAAGTCCAGTAAAAATAAACTAACACCGTTTTTCCTATATCAGAACTAACAAGAAGGATTTTAGGATACTCACACAGGGATAAATGTTTTAAATGTATATTTTTTACGTTTTCTTCCTTAACTGTCAAACAGTTTTATTCCGCGTGGTTTATTTGCTTTCTACATAGCACTGATATACAGTTGTACAACACTTCACCTTCTTCATCACCATAAAAGTCTTTAAAAATTTGGTTGTTGTTACATAGGGCTTGTATCTATGATGTGGGTGGTATTACATAGTGCATATATTGGCAATGAACACCAGTAAAATAAGTTTGTTTCTTGATGATCCCCAAAAAATTGCTGAGTTGGATATGTATTGGAACAACTTAAGAGATCTTAACGACATCTCTGTCCCTGCACTGTCTCAGATGTTTTAAGAAGAAAAGTGCGATGGCATTTTTTCTGTGATGCTTCCAATACCTTACCAAAAAGCAGAAACTTCTTAGACAAAGATTTTCTTTTCATTTTCCATAACCTTTCGGAAATATTTCAAGCGTCCACTATAAAACAGATTTTTTCGTCAGACATGAACACTGTGTCATTGTCATCTCTGGTGCTAACATAAGAAACGTCTAACCCAGTGGTTCCCAACCTTTTTTGGCCCATCGCCCCTTTCCGAAGTTAAATTACACCTATCGCCCCCCCCCACACGTTCTTCCCTTAAAAACACAAATTAGGTGGCACTGATTTTAGCGAAGATTAATGTTACTGAAAGCCTAATTTTAGTTTGAAGCTTCAAAAAGTGCATAATAAATCAATACTTAGCTTTGAAACTGAATTTTTTATTTTTAACCCCTTCCCCCCCCCAAAAAAAAAGAAAAAACGTAATTTGAAGTGCTTTAATTAACCAACGTCATTTACATACTTAGCAAAAATAAAATACTATGTTTTTCAGTAACATTCTTTTTTTTTTTAAATTGAAATCCAGAAAAAATTAAATTTTAACTGTTAAGATTTGTTTTTTTTTTTACCTTTTTAATGGCTGCCTTGTGCTTGATGGAACTCCGTTAAATCTTTGATGTCTGGCTTTATATTAGTGAGATTTAATCTGAGGTCCACTTTGAGGCAGATGTCCAATCTATTTCTTTACTTCGTGAAAAGTTGCACTATAGAGCTAAATATGTTGAGGGGAATAAGATGAGGAGCTGCTCAACTTTTTTCAAAGTTGTGGGTAAGTACCCATAAGCTTCACCCAAGCAAGTTCGTAACCGTATTGCTTGAAAGTGATTTTTGATTCACAATCAAATTTCAAATCCATAAACTCTGTCTGCAAAGAGTTTTCCAGTTCATCCACATATTCAAAACTAAATGGGTCTAAAACCCAGTCAGGAATTTGTAAGGTGATCAAATCTGCAAACCTTGATTCCATGTTCTTTTTTAACTGATCAAAGTGATCAATAAAAATTAAAAATTTTCTTCAGGAAGTTCATCACCCACGATTAAACTTTTTTTTAGAGTCGGAAAGAGGATAAGTTCTTTACGGCCAATATTTGCCTCGTGGATTTCGAATTTGGCAATGAATGCTGAAATTATGCTTTTGGCCTTGATGAGGCTCATCTTGTTTCCTTGAAGCTTAATGTTGACCTCGTTCATTTTTTCAAAAATATCTGAGATACGCAAGTTCCAATTTGTGCTGTTTCAAATTTTCACTTAAAGCAGGATCATGCAAGTCGAGAAACTCAGCTACAGAGTCGAATAATTCAAAGAAATGGCGCAAACAGTTTCCTTTGGAAAGCCATCTCACAGACGTATGTAAAAGCAAGCGTTCGAATTTTTCATCGCTTTCATGGCAAAGCTCTCGAAACAGGCGATCATTGAGAGAATTAATTTTGATCTTGTTAATACCAGTAATGACTAATTGTAAGATTTCATGTAAAACACCACTCAATTCTTTATAGCCAAGTTTTGACGATGAATAACACAATGGATGGTAATCACTTCTGGCACTTCTTTTTTAAGGTATGCAAAAAACCCAATATGACGACCCGCCATGGCAGGGGCACTATCTGCTGCGCAAGCACTTACATTTGTCAGTGGAATTTCTTTTTCTTCAAAATAATCCTTCACCACTTTAAAAATCGACGATCCCTTTATATCAGTAATCAAAGTTCTGGCGAACAACATTTCCTCAGTTATCTCTTTCAGCTCATTAATAAACTTCACGTAAGCTAATGAAATAGTTCTGTTATCTGTCACAGTTGATTCATCAATCTGTAGTGCAAATTTACTTTGTTTCAGAACATTTATGAGTTTGCACTCAACGTCAGCAGCCATTTCATCTATTTTCCTGGAAACTGTGTTGTTACTCAGGAGGAGAGATTGACTTATCTTTTTACTGGATTCCTCACCAAGCAAAATTTCAACTTTTTTTGGCAGCCGCTAGAATAAGAGATTCACCAATCGTATGAGGCTTACCACATTTTGCTATCAAAAGGACACTTCGTAAGAAGCAAGAAGCCCTTTGTCAAAATCTGTTGCTTTTCTTCTATGTAATTCACCCACCTTTGGCCGTTTATCCGCTTTTGTTTTGAGGTCTTGAAAATAACTTAGAGGCTTATTTACTTTGTCACGATGTACTCTTGACAAATGCTCTTTCATTCGCGAGGGCTTCATCGCTTCATTGCTAGAAAATGTTTTAATCGCACAAAAGACAATGCGGAAACTGCACATTTTGCGATGGGTCACGTGAAAAAACCAAATGTTTAAAACTCTGCTGAATACTGCCGGCACTTCTTTTTTGAATTCATATCGAGCTTCCACACTACGAAACATGCACAATTAAACAGAAATTCACTAAATTAAATCAAACAATAGAAACTACGTAAGGAGGTTTATGCGCTGATTACAAGATTCTGAATGACAACTGATAAGTAAATGCACAAATCCATTCTTACACATATCCATCCACTTTTCAGGCGTTAAATATATGCTTTCGCCAACGGTCAGACAGTGCTTACAAGATTTTTTTTCTTCCTCGTGAAAACGGCAATAAAATAAGAGATATTATTTTTCGCTTGGCAAATTGCAATGAATTATTGAAATGGTACTTTTGATTACTGTCATGTGTTTCGTGACACTCTCAAGGTTAAGACACATCGATTGGCGTAAGAATTACCAAAATTGGCAAAGGCGTTTAGCCTGTAGAACGCCACATAGAAACGGACATACATACATAGACTGATAAACACATTACCCTCCTTTGCGTCGCGCACGCGCAGTCGGGTAAAAATGAAGAGGGATTGTTTTTGAAGAGTTACGTTCCCACGGCTCGATGCAGAATAAGCTCCTACATACAATGCATTAATAAACGGAAAATTGCAATTTTTGGACTTGCGTCCTTCTCGCTCTGAGGTACAGAACTTACTACCCTTTTTATTTGGAGTTATGGCTCCATTACGCGGAAGGTGCGATGTAATTTTGCAAGTTTAATCATTCTCGATAAGCCTAAAGTTTCGATCTTTTGAAAATACCAGACTTCACATCATATCGTCGCTAAAAAGACGAATGGATGGGATTGAGCTGTAAATCATACATGCCTTATTTTCTTGGAGCGACTTTCTTTGATTTGGCGTGCCATATGCTTGGTTCGGAATGACACAACATAGGTATTCTGAAACATATTTCTGAATTCCGTACCGATTTGTTTTAATAAATATAGTTTTTGAAAGGTCAAAAATTTCCCATTACCAGGTATCCGAATACTGGTCGCCCTCCTATCGCCCCCCAGAAATTTATCCCCCTTTGGGGGCGATCGCCCCCAGGTTGGGAATCACTGGTCTAACCCTTTTCACAATGCAGTTTGTTTGTGGTTTTATCATTAAACGATGAACAGTATATAGTTCATACTGAAAAAATTCTTGAATATCATATGAACTAGCTTGAGCTATTTGCATGATGCAGTGAGATTAACTGTTCGACTTCTTTTTAATAATTTTCCCAGTAGCACTTAAGTTTTGTGTTTTGTTGCGATGGAATGATGGATATGAATGGTACTTGAGATTTTTACTGGTGTTGTGCTTTGAGCAGTGTACAATACATGTCTTCACCGGTCTTTAATACGTTTAATACTTTGTTAGTAGATTGCGCAATGTATTAGAAAACATATCAGATGGGTTACCGTTTGGTAGTATAAATATAAATCCTGATGAAACAAACCTATGCATCTAATATGCGGGTTTGCTTCTAAGAAAAATCGTGGCGAATGTTTAAACCTTCGACAAAGTAATAGAATCTGTTAGTTCTCGAAATGTATTTTATCAGACGATACAAAGGGTGTTCCGTTTTAACCTGCAAGACCTTTATTTTCGCAACCGTTAGTCCTAGGTGTATATTTCCAATTGCAAAAATGTTCAAAATCAGATGCAGAGTTAAGGTATTGAAAATTTAAAGCAAAAATAACAATGAGTTACAAATAAAAAATTAACTTTTTATATGGGCCCTAGGTCCCCTAACTAATATTTAGAGAAATAATCTCCATTGAAAACTGTTACTGCCGCAAAAAACGCGATATATATGCAACCAAAACTCAAGGAGATATTCCAGTTTAAAGTTTTAAGGGACCATACGGAGGATGAGTTTAAATCTTATTTATTAAAACGACTTTTCAGAAGAATGACAGGTCGTCAAAGTAAGAAAATCAAGGT
Organism: Uloborus diversus; assembly: GCF_026930045.1. NCBI lineage: Eukaryota > Metazoa > Arthropoda > Arachnida > Araneae > Uloboridae > Uloborus > Uloborus diversus. The sequence continues at coordinate 104,944,622 of NC_072735.1, forward strand.
GTTTATATTTTTCATTGCTATTCAAAAATAAATATGAATGTTTTACCATGATACGCTAAAACACACGCCAAAACCTAGAACAATTTGAAAAATCACACTGTATACACGCATATAATTGACGGCCTGTAAAAAAATGGTGTAAGTCACAAAATACTGCGTTTCATATCTCGGTGAATATTGGTCGTAAAACTTTTTGTGTTGAAATTATTTTTCAATGGAGATTATTTCCCTAAATATAAGTTAGAGGAACTCGTATAAAAAGTTAAATTTTGTATTTTTTGACTTATTTTAATATCATTTCAAACTTTCAATATCTCAACTCTGCATCTGATTGTGAACATTTTTGCAATTGGAAGTATACATCTAGGACTAACGGTTGCAAAAATAAAGGTATTGCAGGTTAAAATGGAACACCCTGCATATTGTGTTATCCCCCATTCTGCTACAAACTTCTTTTTCTTAGTATGCCCTCACATGCTTATTTTTGTTTCTTTCTCACAATCCACACTCTGCAGCATTCACTACACTTCATATAACTATACTTGGAAGAACAACAACGCACTCTATTGCTATTGTGGGCGTCGCTGAAAAGGGGGCGAATAACAAATGTTTTGGTTGATCAGTTAGTCCCACTAAGTGAAAATGGTAAATAAATATTTTTTACACAAACAACTGCTGGAATACCGTTTTTGAGCAGTACCCATCAGCTGTCAGCTGTTGATGGTTGAACATGGTTGAACACAAAAACACTTTAAAAAAATTTTCAATTTTTTGGGGACATTTCCGTTCGCTTAGCTAAAAAAGAAACTAGCACCAGACAAAGTAGTATAAAAATGTGCAAGTTTCATCACGGTCTTCAGAATCGGTCAAGTATTAACATATATATGAGCATTTATGATGGCGCGCGGCCGCCATCTTTGATGACGTCATAGCAGGAAAATGCACCAGGTGGTAGACGTCCGCTCAAGTCCAAAATTCTTTCTAGGACACATACTAAACATTTTTGATAAAAAATTCTGCCTACATGATTTTTCTACACAAGTGCTGAATATTCATGAGAGCGAGTGGCCGCCATCTTTGATGACGTCATAGCAGAAGAATGGACCAGGTGGCTAATGTCCACCCAAGTTCAAAACACTTTGTAGGACACCTACTAAACATTTTTGAGAAAATATTCTCCCTTCTCAAACTTTCCTACAGAAGTGCTGTCAGATCCAAGACTGCGTTCCGCTGACGGAAATTTCGTGTTTGCGGAAAGTAGGGTACACCATATTTTTAATTCCTAGTCACGTTCCTTAGTTGAAATTTCCCTTATTTTCAAGTAACAATGAGGAAATAAGTGATAAATAGCTTCTAACTCGTTCAGGATGGCAACATTTTCTCCTTAGTACTCTGCACTCCTAACTTTCTTTCCGATAAATACGGTTGAATGAATGTATTAGGGAAAAGTTATTGTACCCTTTTCTATAAATTGCAAAGTAATCATCTATTATATCAATTATTCTAGTAAAGCGAAGGAAAAAACCGAATGCAAAACATATTACACCAATAGCTACCTTTCAGTTAGTTTAAATACAAACCACATTACGAAATCATTATTGATGAACACACGCCACTTGACACAATTTTTATTTTCCGAGGTCAACCGTGCAAAGCCGAGCGACGTATATCTACACAGTCAGATCTTGTTTTAAGTGGAAGTACTGTGACTCATCCAAAATATTTTTTTTTCTTTTTCAAATGAAAACTTACGAACCTGCAGAATAAGCTAGGTTGTGTAAAAGTTCAAAACATTCCAGGAATGAGCACTTGATTGTATTTATTATTTTCTTTTACTCATATATTGTTTTTTTCAGTTTCTGTATTCGTTTTTAGTTTACCGAGGACTTCAGATAACTAAGATTGACAAAAAATAAAAACGAATACGATTAGCCACAGTACAGTAAAATATAAGGCAAAAAAGTAAAATATTTGAACTTGTGAGAAATTTATCAACGAATGAATCCTGCTAAAATGAAAAAAAAAAAGAACCTTATCAGAGTTCACTATTTGGGAGACAACTTAAATCGTTTATCTAATCACAGCCAAATATAGAAATAAAATACAAAAACTATTTGATAACAGTTTCAGAAATGAAACCTGATATAAGCAATAGTTTATCGAAACGATAAATGGCCTTTTCACGAAGTACTACATACCAAAGAAATACTAAAATCATTAAATTATGGAAAGGAGAAACTAATTGAAATAAAATCATGTTCTTGCATCTTTATCTAATCATCGTAGACGTTTTAGAGAAGATTTTTTTACGTCTGTTTTTGCACATAAAATACGCAATTTTTAATAGTTTCTTACCGTTTTCGTAAACAATTTATATTCTTTTCTTTACTACAGCGTTTATTAAATTGTGTTCCGCTGAACCCCAGGGTTTCGCGAAGTTCTCTCAGGGGTTCCGTAATTCTTGCATGTTTTCATTCCATAGCTTTCAAATTTGTCACTTAAAAAATCGACAAAAACGCTTTCCCAAAATTAAAAATAAATAATATCCTAAAGTAGTCTACTGGACATTTAAAATATTACAATTTATGAAAAGGGAAATTAATGCAAATATGTTTGAGCTTTTCAGTTTCTTATCCGGTGAAGATTTTAAAACAAGAATAAACACGCAAATGATTAGTAATTTTCTTGCTCAAATATATGACAAATTAATTTTGTAATACAAGAGCGGTTGTTAGTCCTCTTAAAAGCTTTAAACTTGATTCCAGCTTGCATCGCTTGGAAGTGTTAAAACCGCATTTGTGAATATTTTGCATAAGTCTTTTTATACCATCGAAATAATCATTACTGAATTTGTTCCACACTATTCAGAATGTTATTCTATGTTACTATACTTATGTTTTACTTTTACTGTTACGTACTTCTAGCGCAAGGTTTCTTACTTCTGGGAAATTTTTGTTGTGATCGGAAGGATTATTTTCCTCGAAAGAAAATTATTTGATGATAGATTACGAAAATCGTTTTTATATTCGCAACTACACAACATATAGTTCAGAACAGAATATTTTGAACGATTGTTCATTAAAATAAATATACATTAAAGGATGCTTTTCCATAAGTTTGGTTACGTGGCGACAAAAAGCTTGGTGACATATCGCTAAGTGTACACCAAGTTATAACACCAATTGAGTTTGCATTGAAATTAACTGATTTTCCCCAAAAAGGTGTAAAAGACCCACTTTCGAACATCCGAATGCAACCAAAAGGAAAGGTGCACAACTAAACCCCACTAGGATTCTACATACCAAATTTAAACTTTATACAGCACACCTTTTTTGAGTTATGCAACTTTTGTGCATACGAACGTCACGACAAAACTCGTTGTAATTAACTCGGGGATCGTCAAATGGATATTTCGGGCGTTCATACGTTCTTAGGTATATAGTATGCACGTGTGGTCGGGTCGAAAAAACAACCCAACATTCATTTGGGAGTGAGCAAAAATAGAAATTAAGGCCAATATTTGAGTGAAATTTTTTTCACGAATATATAATTCCTTTACTATGTAAAAGAAAGTAAAAAATAAACAGTCTAATATTTACCAAAACTATTATTTATAGAAAATAAAGACGATATATGGCCAAAAGTTAGCTTTTTTTTGTACTGTATAAGCTTCACTTTTAGCATTCCTGTAATATATAAGCAATGCATTAAAAAAAAGAGGTTTCTGGAATGTAATTTATCGAAAAATGCCGAGTGTCAGGAAATGCATTTAACAATTTCGATATGCCAGTAAAAGCGTCAAAATATCAGTTTTTGTTTGTTAACGGTTAAACTATACATTTCAAAACTGTAATCTGTCTTTTCAGAAATTGGCTTACGATGGATGCTCGATGTTTCTTTTTAAAGTTAGGCATCGCTAAAATGTTATCGGATATCGGCAATGTGTTGAATTCTGAATGACTGCAGAGCTTTAGAGGCAAAAGTGTAGAATTTCTAAGAACTGAAATTGAAAACATAAACCATCTTGTCACTTCTTAAACTCGACATTGAGAATTTATTATATTTCTGAAATGGAAAAATGTGTCACAGTTTCTTATCTATATACTTGTTGACGTTAAAATGTAAATTTTTAAACCCTCATAAATCGAAAATATTTTTTCAAAAAAAAAAAAAACTTATTATGAAAAAAATATTAAAAAAAAAATGTGTGTGCGGGTTTTTTTTCGTTTGCTTGGTAGACTGGTTTAAATATAACATTGTGTGTCTTGTTTAAATACAAAGTTACTGTTTCATCATTACAGCAGATATATTTCTCTAAAGCTCCAAAAAATGTACACTTAAACCTGTTTTGTGCTACTTTTTTGTGAGACTTTTTTTTCTTTGTGCGGTGTGCGAAAATTTTAATAAGAATGGGATTCAATTGACGAAATTATTTATAAAAAGAGTGAGGGGTAGTACCAACGACGACAGGGGCACTACAATGGGAAGTCACTGTGATCTCCGAAATATTTCCTTATTAGGAAATTTTTTTCTGACTATTCAGCAAAGCTATCATCACTTGGTTTACTTTTAATTTCGTTTAAAGAAGCAATTCCTACTTATTTCTTAAGATTTTGGGTTACTTTCTAAGTGAGATTTTTTTATGCGGTCTCTATCCACCGCATAAAAATAAATATATAATAAAAAAAAATCGTGAAGTTTCAAACGATTTTTTAATGCGATTGTTTCTGCCGCACAAAAACAGGTTTGGATGTAATTTTTATATAAAAATTTGAAAAATCTTCGACTTAAATGAATCATAGCTAATTGACTAACAGAAGGAACCAACCTCCCCTTCCCTTCTTTTATTTTTACGAAAATGCTGCACCTTTAAATTTTGATGAATCCCGCAGGTCAGAATAAATATAAAATTTTAATATGCAGTCAAACTTTGCTAACGTGAAATTCACGACACTGATGACTATTTCAAATTAACCAGATTTTTTCTCAACCGATAAATAAGTATTTCTAATACATCGGCACTTCAGGTTAAACGATTTCGCGCTAATGAGGCTCCACTGTATTTAATTTTTACTAAAAAATACAATCACACTCAAATATTATTTTTGCAAAGTTTTCTTAAACCTAAACACTTCCTTTAGAAACGGAGATGATTCTTTTAAGATTTTAGATCACTGGCTAGAGCTTGAATTTTTTGTGGTAGTAAGCTACAAATTATCTCTGTGTTACCGTTCTTGTTACTTCTGGAAACTTGAAACTTCTCAACTGCTTTTTGTAGCAACCAAGGCCTTGACTGTTGGCGATTTTTTTAGCTGAAATAAAATTCATCACAAATTCAACTACAGCTTGGGTTAAAATATTACTTTTAGGCAATATGTGTAAATAGTAGGGTTAAGCAAATATGCCGATTATCAATTAATCGGCTTGCCAATTAATGAGCATAATGCTTATTTTTAATGCTAACAATTTCTTCGTCCGTGTTTCTTTATTTTTTATTACAAATGTGGAAGTAGTTAATAGTTAGTTTCTGAGAGACGAGATTTTTTTTCTCATCTTTCCTTATTTTCTTTAAATGATTTCAAAATTTCATCCAGTTTATTTCAACCAATCTTCTTATTATTGTTAATAAAATAACATAATATTAATTACACGCGAAAGTTTAAAAATATCAGGGGCAGCCTGTGGTCAGCGGGCTAATCTAAGAGCATTTTAATTTAAATTTATTTTTAAATTATTAGTAGTCATTTAATCCAAGACTTTTATTCTGTATAAAAAATTATAAGGATATCTAAAGTCACTATTTTCAAGGAAAAAAGTATTGACACAGGAAAAATGCTGCAACATTGTACTGTCTGACCATCGATTACATGGAAAGGCTAATATCCGGTTTATAGACGGAAATGGACGTATCTATTAATTTATAGGGGTGTTAGTTGGTTTGTTACAGATATGCACTTTTGCCTCTCTATTATATAGTCTTAGTTTTGTAAAAATGAACATTTGCTCTCAGCAACTTTTTTTTAATCTAAAGTATATTTGATCTATATTCTCACGCCAAAAATGAATTGATTTATTTATTCACAACAAAGTTTGAGCTTACCATTTTGCTTTTACGTTCCTGAACGAAATGAAAATATTTTATTTTCTTTTTGTTGTTTCCATGGTAACTATTTTTGTTTTCCCTTATTTTATTTTAGAAAATGCAATAAATGAATAAGGCACTAGTGACATCATAAAACGCGTACATCAAAATCCCATCGTTACGAGTATTTTCCCTTCTCCTCTGCTAGATTCATTCAGATAGAACAGTCTTTACTTGGCGGATTTCCAAATTACGTACAATTCGCGGTCAAACAGTATATATGTGCTTTTTAATCAAAAAAGAAAAGTTAAATTTAAAAAAAACATTGCTTCAACCATCGTTTTGAAAAAAATAATATATATATATATATTCTTTATTCTAATGATATTAGAAAAAAACAACAAATTCTTTAAGGAATCAAAAATTAAAATTTTAAAGAGAAAGCTGTAAAATATGCGCTGTAATCATATGTATGATTACAAGGAACAAAATAACTGAAAAAAAAATCAAATTGTGCCATCAAAACCAGGGATGAGGATATCATTACATAAACTTTCAGTAAATGATCCTAATTTTCTTTAAAGAAAAAAAAATCATTTAGAAGTTGCATCGTTAAAGATTTTTTTTTCATTTCTGTTACACACCTGTCCTTCAAAAGATAAATAGAAATAACATGAATAACATAAAAGCAAAATGTATCTGCAAGGCAGGTGATGTTGAATGAATGGGGCAGGGAGCCTACAGAGGGATAAATATTTGTCGCAATTCAATAATTATTCTTAGTAGAGTCATCTGAATATAAGGTGTGAGCCCTATTCTTTAATATTTCATTTCGTTTTAAGCACTTTCTAAACTGTTTGTTTTGTAATTACGCTGCACACATTTATACTGCATTCTACAGCAGTGTTTGCAGAAAATTTTCTTTATTTTTGTTATACGATATATTCATTATAATTTATGTTGAAAGTAAAAATATTTGGAAAAAAAGTTTCGGCTGATTAATTGGCAAAATTGAGCAGATTATAAATAATCGACAAAACAGCCGATTATGACCGATTAATCGGCACATCCCTACATACTAAAATAAGCTTCCATTTCTTCCCGATTCGTGTGTGTTCTAGTTCTGCTAATACCCTGAGTTTACTCGGCACTTAATATACGCTTGTGCATAAATTAAATTCACTATCACTATCACTTTTGTGTATGTTCACACGTTTGAAAGTAATGTATGTGTGCAGATACATACAGGAAAACCGCACTTCATCAGATACATGTTTTGTCTCAAACTATTATTTTCTTCAAAACATGTCTCATTTTTTACAGTTTATGTACAAAAAGGAAACATCCAAAGTTATTCTTAGTATTCTATGTCCAATTCTTGAGAATTACATGTTGGATATGTTTTTCGCCTTTTTCGGCAATTATTAATTATATTAAGTCCAAGAGTGTTTCTTTCAGAAATAAAATTTTAATAAAATTCAGGGGATTCTGTCGACAAAAGAGCGATGAAATTAAAGAAAACATCATATGAGGCAGAAAAAAGCAAAGGGATGTAAATAACAAAATTAAAAATTTGGAGATAACCAGTACAAATGGTAGGTGAACCTCTCCTCTGTCTTGGGGCAAGATATAGTTCTAGTAGCTCTGGCAGGTGCTGATATACAGCATGATTTAGAAAAAAAATTGAATTAAAGTCTTCCTTGGATTTTATTTTTTAACGCGTTTTACGCAAAACTTGAAAATGTCCACTTACATCAATTTGCTTTTCACTGCCCCATATAGTGGTTAAAGAAAGAGAAAAATTCAAGTATGAAAAAAGTGACGCAAAAAAGAAAGGTATATATATATATATATATATATATATATATATATATATATATATATATATATAACATTAAAAAACGATAGTTTAAAAATTCATAAACTTTTGCGATGAATGATAAAACTGAGTTGTGACTTGTGGAAGCTTCTCAACTTTAGCTTAGTTCTTTGTAAACTTGTAATCCCTTGTCTGAATTATTTTTACAATCAGTTTCATATACGTTTTCAATTTCGATATTCACTGGTTTTGTATATTATTAACCTCAATATTTTTCCTAATTAAAGCAGGATAAAGAGCAGAGTTGCGCAGCATGTAGTCAGACGAAAAACCGTTGCGGTAAGTTCATCATTTATTTTTCCTTCAGTAAATTTCATAAATAAAGGACGTAGCAAAAATATAAGAGTATTTGAGGATACATTATCAATATCAAATATTCACAAGTCGTACCAAAGCATTGATAAAACTTCATTAGTTAATTATTTTAAATAGTAAGGAATTAGACATTACGTTTTTGCTGCAAAAGTTACAATGATTAATGTCAGGGGTCTTTGTTCACGTATTATGAATAATTTATAGCGTCCACAGAGACAAAAACAAATACAATTAAACCGAAATTAATTAGTTTGTTTGAAGCAATACGTGTAGCAAACAAGACACTGACAGATATAAATTTGTGATGTAATAACATTACAAAAGACATTTATCGCTCATTTCATATTTTATTGCCTTTTTCCACTCACTTTCGTTATCTCATTCTCCTGACAATGTTGATGGAAAATTATAAATAAAAATATTTATTTATTTATTTTTTTTTTTTGTAACTTTTTTAACAGTCAATTGCAATAAGAATACATAATAACAACCGAAAGGTAGAATTATCCTTGATAAAATCAAAAAATGTTTCTAACTTGTTATCAATAAAAAAGAGAGCTTTTGGAACCTGAGCTTCATTGTTAAATCTAATTACATTGTTTGCTACGTACAAACATTTTACATTTAAAGCAGCTTTTAAAAAATCTAATTTGAATTCTGAAACTTTGAATTCAAATTATGTTTTTCGCAATCACGAGTTGCGACAAGACCCTACTTATTAGAGTTATTGTTTCAAGAAATGGCTCCCCCCCCCAAGCATGTCCCTCCTCCTGGGTAGTTATGTGTTTATAGTTGTGTGTGTGCAGGCTTAAGTGTGTGTACGTAGGCCTGTGTATGTGTGTAAAGGCGCTCACGCGTTGGAGAGTGTGTATGAGGATGCGTGTGAAGGACATGGACGCCACCACCCAGCAGAAGTGGATTCCGGGGGACAGTGCTCAGGAACAGAGCAGCCGTGCCGCCGCCGCGCCGGTGGGCGGTGGTGCTGCTGGTCCAAGCTGAAAAATAATCCCAACGTCAAGGACTGTCAAATGAGAACAATAAGCAATCGTGATTGCTCAAAAAAAAACAAATAAAATATATTATATATTTTCCTTGATTAAAAATAGTAAAGTAACTAAATTAAGTGGAAGATTTGAAAATTATTCGTTTGCTTTTATTTATTTTATATTCATGTGTAAGTGCATCAAAATATGACATGAAGGAATTTTTGAAGTAACATTCAGAAATCACTATCAATATCCACACGTATATATCATACACAGAGATAATAGTCTGCGGTATAGCAATATTACATATGTAACTATTGAACATCTCCTTTAATTAGATGTCAAAATACCTTGTAGTATACATGTGAACAGGAGTAAGTAAACTCAATAATATGTATTTTCAGAAATGATTATAACATTTGATTTTTAGCAATATAAATATTTAAGTATGAGTGTTTATCTTTTGTAAAATATTTCAAAAACTTGCATTATTTGCATTTTTTGTAATTCTTTTCAAAGTGCTCTCACGTTTTTAAGTTGACTTTCAAATAGCTTCGCTAATTGATAAATATATTTCCCCAGGTAGAAAAAAAGTAATCAACAATTTATCTTCCGAAGAAATTACTACGGCAATGTAATTATAATTTCAAACACCCACTATATTTTTAGCATCTTTTCTCCAAATTTCCCTGGAGTAGTGACAAAAAAGTTTGCAAGTGTTCATAGCAAGTAACAAAATCTCTAAACTACATTATTTACTTATATTTAATTAAAGTTTTAGAACTAGAAACCGTCCAAACCCAACCATCAAATTACTTTAATGTTTTAGAAGATAAGTTGTTTTTATTTATATTAGACAATTTCTTGACTGCTTCAATTAAAAAAAAAGATAAATGAGATTTCATTTTTAAATTAATTAAAATTTGTACATACTATTATTGATTGGCTCACATATTAGTAAACAAGCTGATGTGTGCATCACATGACTCCCTTTTACTCCAATTTAAAGATAATAGTACCTCGGAGAGAGCAAAGAAATACTTTAAATATTTTCACCCCAAATTCGTCGCCAAGTTGGCAACAAAACTTTGCAACCAAAAGCTTGGCCATTTATAGCCAAGTGTTTGCCAGATTATAGCACCGCTTGAGTTTACATTGAAATTAACAATGATTTTACCTCAAAAAGGTGTAAAAGACCACCTTTGGAACATCCGAATGCAACCAAAAGAGAAGGTGCACAACTAGATCCCACTTGGAGTCTATGTACCAAATTTCACATTTCTAGGACATACCGTTCTTGAGTTATGCGAGATACATATGCATATACATACATACACACATGCGCACATACGCACATACATACGTACATACGGACGTCACGAGAAAACTTGTTGTCATTAACTCGGGGATCGTCAAAATGGATTCTTAAGCTGTCTATACGTTCTTAGGCATGTATCCACGTGTGGTCGGGTTGAAAAAAAAAATCAATATTCATTCGGGGGCGAGCAAAATGGAAATTAAGGCCGATTTTTGAGTGAAGATTTTTTTTTGCGAATACAGTACTTCCTTTTTTTGTAAAAGGAAGTAAAAAGGACTAACAGATGTGTTTTTTAAAATTTAATACTAAAAAACTAAAAATCGGCAGTCTTTACGTTTACAAGCACGAGTCCGCTCATGTGGGTCGCTCTGTAGTGTCACACTGGCCAGGCACGCGCAAAGCATCTTTTGTTTCATCGTAGGTAAACCCCTTGACTGGTGTGTGGTGTCGGCTCTGTAGCCGGGACCCGGCCTGCGAAACTAGACGGTAGAGACTGACCCGGAGCAGTATAACGGCCAAGCACTCGCATGCAGTGCCGAGTGACGGGTCAGGAGTTTCTCTAGATTTACACATACGTAACATCGTATGTATTTTGAGAATATGATCCTAGCATTGAACAAATTGTCTTTTGTGAATTTTATTTCACTTATATGACTTTGGACAGCAAAGCACTTCCACCTACCTTCATGTTTGGATCGATAATAAACATTTGAGGAAACACAGCCCTTTTTCATTTTCAAAAACACTGAATATACCTTTTTCCACTTAGGAACCCCACTACTTGAGTCCCCTTGGAGCTAGTTTAGAACTCGATGGAATTCCCTTCCGTGATGAACTCTTGACCAGTGTGACAATAAACTCTGAGATTCCGACACTCGTGAAACAGCTGGTTCTGTCGAATATTTATTAAACTCCGCATTCTTCTTTGCAGATCTTACAGATAGTACAGGGCCTTCGCGATTCATTGGTAACTCAATCGGGAAGGCCCCGGATGGTAGTGGAGGTGATGGGGGAATTTCGGGAAGTGGCGTGTACCTACCTATTCCAACCGGAGCTTTGGAATTAAAATTTAAAAATCCAGTGTGCAGTCCAGATGGAGGATACATACCAGGATATCTAATCAGGATTTTGACTAATAATCGTGCAGCATCTTTTTAATTGGGGTTTGGTTTATGATCAGACTAGTCTGGACATCTTGAGTCTTCTTCACTGACTTTCACCCAAACACACAGTTCACTTCCAGGGAATTCCTTCACATGTAGGAGTTTAAGGCTATGAAAGAGCCGACTCCTTGGCTAGGTCTACTGCTGCGGAGGGTCTGAGTCCTACAGGGGATCACACCTTTTGCGAGATTTCCACCAGTGCAAAAATAGAGTTAAATATAGAAAAATGAAAGCTCCTCTCACTTAGGGTAGGCCGGGGCACGTTTACGCATTGGGTAAGTTTACGCAGTGCCCTTTTTTCAAAACGAGTTATAAATGGAGAGTCAACAGTCATACCAGATTGATGCTACTCCCTAGCAAATATTTTCACGAGTATTTGAGCATCAGTCGAGCTTCAGTTTAGCATGCAGATAGGAAAATCTGTTTTCTACCGAGCCGAGTAAATTTTGTGTTTAACGTTTTGAAGCTTATTGTGAATAAATAATACTTTGTTAAAAACAAATAAATATTTTAAAAATAGCAGAATTTTATCCTTTTTTTTGAGAATTGTATTTATATCGGCAGAAAAATTATTAAATTTTGTTGCAAGTAAAAAAAAAATCCAAACTTACCGACGGGGCACGTTTACGTATTTTCATCGGGGCACATTTACGCAGATTCTTAGTGTGTCTTACCACTCTGTCTTACTTCAAAACGGAAATCGGACGCTTTTTTCGCTCTGCACACTCTCTCAAACCTTTGGTATTTTCAGGTTATTTAGTTTTGAAAACCACGATTAATTTTTAATTAACAGATTTGTATCATATAGCTTACAATCATATAGTGTTGTCTTCATATCTGTTCAGCTTTAACGTTACACAATATTCAGCCTGTAATACATTTTAGTTATTTTAAAGATGGTAAGACATTATGTTCAAAACACTAACAGAACCACGTTAAATGTCAAATTAATGAAAATTCTTATCATTATTTTGACATCAAACGAGACATCCTAGTGGAGATAATCCAAGTATTTCTCCCACTAGGCCTTCCACATCGTCACATATGGACTACTAAAACTGAGACCATTTGAAAAGTAGGACCAAAGCTTAGGAATCAGGAAAGGATTGTGAGCATCCTCTTTTTTTCCCCCTTACTGATACTTCAAATAAACAAGCCCTCAGACAAAAGCAGTTACAAGCTACAAAGAAAAAATCAAAATGGGCAGAGCAAAAAAAAAAGAGAAATTACTTTAAAATTTACAAGTTTCTATTGAAGCAGAAATAGAAGACATCAAAGAAAAAAGTATGAAACCAAAACCTGCGACAGGGAAACAGCGCACTCTGTAAAAAGGAAATAAATGAACGATTCTGTTACGAAGTAGAAAGTTGTGCTTGCATCTATTGTTGGAAAGCACACAACCAATCGGAAAAAGGACAAGACAGGATTCAATAGGTCTTAGATGTTAAAACGCAGTTCCATGACAAGTATGCGAAAAAGAATACTTTATTTTTGTTGGTTAAATGTAACAGTGAAGATGACTAAATAGTTTCTGTTTTTAATTAGCAATTAGCCCTATGATTTTAGTTTAGCCCATAAAATATTCTTTAATTACTTATTTGTAATTTTCTTATTTTTATAGTGTTTTATGAGAAATACAACATTTAAATTTGTTTAAATATCTATATCACTTGGTATCAATTTTATTATGCGTAACCGTGCCCCTCTCAATGCGTAAACTTGCCCCGAAACCGGGGCAAGTTTACGCATCCGACTTGGACTTAAAAAACATTTTTTTTACGGTTAATAACACAAGCTGAGCAACAACTTAATATACAATTTTTGTTTTCATTAACTGCTTTTTAAAACCACAATATCTAAAATTTCCTTAGTTCGAACATAAAAATTAGAAAATGCATCGAAAAAAATCCTCGTAAATGTGTCCCGGTCTACCCTACTCATTTAGGTAGACCGAAAATCAATTTTTTTTTTAAAATTTCGATGATGGGTAGAGCGGAAAAGGTGCCATTGGTGGAGCAAGGTGTACATAAAAAATTTGATTTTTTTTTTTTTTTTTTTTTTTGCACAATTTCTTAATCTGTCGCAATTGGGTCGAAGTTTAAAAAAAATGCTGTTTGTTCCATTTTTTTAGTCAAAATCAGTAAAAAAAGTGTATTTCTATTTTCGATGATGAGTTACGCAAAAAGGTGCCATTGGTGCCACTAAACTCCCATAAAATTTTTGAGGTGTGTGGTATAGTTCTTTCCTTTGCCACAAATGAGTAGAAGTTTTGGCAATTTTCAGTTTTTTCAATGTTTAAAATAAATTTTCTCAAATAGTACAAATTTTGTCTTCGCCATCTTTCTCTGCCATAAATATATTGTTTTATCACATGTGATGCATTTTTAGATGCGTGGTGTGACATAAATTTACTATTTATTGCGTATAAAATTTTGAATGTGTTATTCGAAAACTTGGTGCAGCTGCGTTAAAAATTAAGGTTACACAGTACAGAACTCAAAACAAAGAACTAAAGATGGTGTGGATGTACATAAAATTTCTGCTTGTAAGCTTGTACTTTGAACAGAGAGTTTTTATCTACACTGTTTTAGGTAATAAAAGCTTTTTTCGAGTTGAATTTTTGCATTTTAGCGCTTTTTCTTCTGTTACAGTATTGCTACAATGAAGACATCTTTTCCTTCGTAGCCATCTGCAAATTCCGTGCTATTTTAGTAGTATTTCTATTTACTACACACAACTGGTGTATCACTTCAGGTTTTAAAATTGATTCGGATGCTATGTTTATTTCAGTTTCTTGTGACGAAAGACATTTTGTGATTGAGTTTGGCTGATATTGGTTCAAAACCAAACCGAAACATATCGTCGTATTCAGTTAACCTGAAATTTAGTTTTGGAACCTGAAACCTTAAACACACGAATGTCTTGATCCTTGTTTCTTCTTTTAATTGCTATGTATTTATTTAATTAAAATTCATCATAATGTTTCAATACCTTGGTTTTTGTCAGTTTCCACTGCTGTGGTAGCATTGTTGTGAATTCTTAGGATGGCCGTGTTATTTACTTTTTTAAATCCTTTTTGTGTACCCTGGTGCGAGATATCGTAAGGCATCTTTGGGATTCGAGGTACTTAAGTGCAAGCAAAGAGTTCTGCAGGCAGCTGAGAGACACCTAGACTACGTAATAGGCCCTGGTTGGCTGTCCTGAAACTTTGGAGAGCACAGTCTAGTTGAAACAGTATTTTTCTTTTCTTTTGCCAATGTAGAAATACATGACATAGGTAACCTAGAATGATAGCATAATTAGGTTTTCGTATGCCATCAGCTTGGCTTTGATTGTGCCGTAGAAAGTTCTTAGGTTCAGTACTTTCTTTATCTTATTTATCAGGTGTCAGACCGAGAGTTCGTTCGTATGAAAAATGTACACCAAAAACGTTGCAGTTCTTTATTCATTTTCTTTTTTTTTAACACCTGCAATGGCACCGTTTTTTTTTTTTCTTTTTTTTTCCATGTTCCAGCGAGAGTGCAGTTTCACGCGACTGTTTTTTGTTAAGAGATAATAACTTTGTTCTTATCATCATATATATAATATTTAATTCACTGATTGAGTAACGCTCCTGACGTCACCAACAATAAACTCGCACCACGGCGTGATAATTTAATAACATTTTTTGATAATGTTTGATATGCAGTGAAAGGCTTTATTCTGACGAGGCTGAACTGGATCCGATAACTTAACTGTTATACTCTTAAGACTGAGATTTCGGGGAAATGAAGAAACGAAAAAGTGGTCAACAATGAACGCTATCTACTGGAGTTTAGGGTTAATCCACTGGAGTTAGGTTGAATTTCAACTATCAAAATATCACCAAAAAGGCAATTGCTTCATTAAAACGTGGAAGCAATTTTCACCCATCTTATGTTGACGAGCGATTTTTTCAAGTTTAAAAAGAATTTCCAGTGATTAAGAATGAATTCTGCTTTACTCCTGTTCATTTTGAAAGCAAATCAAACAGTGAGCCGCACTAAGTTTTCTAATAGCATATTTTAAATAAAAAAATTATGTCCAATCAGTAGTTAATTTTTAGTCATCACATGTGATAAAAGTGAATAGTTATGACAGAGAAATATGGTGAAATGTTTTTTTTTTTTACTATTTGAGACGATTTATTGAAAATGTTAAAAAAAATGAAAATTGCTAAAACTTCTACTGATTTGCGGCAGAGAAAATAACTATATGGCACACCTCAAAATCTGTATGGGAGTTTAGGGCCACCAATGGTACCAACTCATCATCGAAAATAGAAACATACTTTTTTATTAATTTTGGCTAAAAACATGAAGAAAACAGCATTTTTTTTGAATTTTTAACCTAACTGAGGCAGAGCAAGAAATTGTGCAAAAAAATTCAAATTTTTTATGCCCACTTTTCTCCATCAACGGCACATTTTCCGCACTACCCATCATCGAATTTTTTTTTTTTAAACAAAATTGATTTTCGGCCCACCCTATACCTTGTGGTATTTTGCGAAATGTCCGGGTGAATCTTTCAGACTCAGACAGAGATCCCGCCCAAATTACCTACTCCAGAGTTTTGAGTGGAAATACGAGAGACCTCAGATTTTGTGAGGATCATAATACTTTTCAAAAATGCCTCTGATGTTCTGTTTGTGAGGCCTCACCAGCTCACATTTTAGTTTGCTTGGGATTTGCAAAGGATTAAATTCTTTGCAACCTACAATTGTTTTTGGACTTTTTGGAGATATTCGGATTCATGGGGACTATCTGGCCCTGCTAGACAATTCCAAGTTATTTAGCTAAAGCAAATTTTCACTTAGATACATTAAATACATCGTTGAACATTTCCGGGGAAAAAATAGTTAAGCCCATAAATATTAACTCGTAATTCATTATTGTCCCATAAAATATCCACGCGTCCCTAAATTACTATATTAGAGCTTCCATTAATGACATTTCCCGACAAATGTAGGCATACTTTCAAAAGGGGATAAGAGCGCTTTCAAAAATCATTCAATGTTTTGTAGGCCAAGCGCACATCATGTTAGATGGTAGTTTGTTAAGAATTAAAAGAGAATCGAAAAAGCCATTTTCTAAATTTTTAAAAAGGTGCTTTTTGCATAAAAATGTTGTTTTGAATTCTCACTCTTAAGTATTGGAATTTTTGAAAAGTTTTAAAATTTGAAATTGTTTTTTCAATGTTGTATGCATTTCAGTGACATAATAAAACGCGGGAGAAAACCAACAAACAAGAAGTTGAGATTGAGTATCTCAATTTAGTTTTAAAAAGGTTTTGTTCATTTAAAAAAAGTGCAAAACTGTTACCTAAACTGTTCTTTAGTTATTTACAAGAAAATAAAATTTCACGAATCAGGCAAATATTTTTGAAACTCTAACGTGGACGTAATGTTATTCTAATTTTCTAAATATTTTTTTTTCTAATTTTAAAAGATTGTAACTGGAGAAAAAATCTTTATGAGTAAATTTAATCCTTAATATGTCTGTTAGTCGCATTTTTTCAAAAAAATCTACGATAGTCATGTGAAAAGCCCTGCCTGAGTTGGTTTAAAAATATATTTTTTGATTTATCCCAGATTTCCATTTAGGAAAAATAAGAAGCTTTGTCCAATGGTTTATTTGTGAACCAATTTCAAGTATTTTGACCTCAAAATAGAAAATAGAACCCAGGAGCTCTGAAATGATTCATGTCAAAAGGAGATTTATAAAGCGGTTAGAAAGCTCACAGTTTAAAAATAGAAAACAAACGGAGCAAAAGTTCAAAATTAATTGCCAAGCCAGGTCAATATAAGTAAAGGAAAATTATATTTCATACAGAAGAAAATCCTGGGTTGAGTCTAAAGAAAAACCAAAAGGAAAGACTTTGTTTGCTTCCAGTAAGCGACACTGGAATAACGACAGTTAAGTACTTGATCATAGCATAATTTGTCGATAAAACCTGCAAGAGAGATCTTATTTATAAACGCATTCATCTTAAAGAAAGAGTAAAAGAAATGCCATAAGATTTTAGATAATTATACCAAGCAATTTAATTTTTTGGGCAAGTGATGTCAATTTAAGATATTCTGCAGCGCAGTTTACGTTTTCCTTTTTTTTCCTTCCAGTTACTTGTTTCTGTCGAATCTTTCATTACCTTTCACAAATAAAGGGTGATTTCATGTTGTGCAAATAAAAATAGGCTATTCAATCATGCAAGTCTAAAAATTTCAAACATTCATCCTCATTCATTGCCAATACAGTGACCGCCGCTTTTTGAATCTTGTTTGTTTTAAATGGTTTTGATTTAATAGAGCAAAAATGTGATTTTTTTTTTAAATGTGGATTTTTACATACCATTTAAAATAACTTAATTCAATGTTTAGTAAAATAAAACAAAGTATCATTAGAAGTATGCTGTTTACTCAAATTATATATTCTTTGTAATTTAAATACGTTTATCTTAAAAGAGTGAAAAATTAATTCAAAATGTATACTTCAAATTATATGCTTCGAAAAATATACCTGCTATTTATTGCTAAAGAAAGGGAGTAATTAATTCAAACACTATGTTTTCAAACTCAAAAATATGCCTAGAGCTGTAAAAAAAAAACTGAAATTGTAAAATGTTGACTTTCAGCGGTGATTCACCGAATTAATTCGAACTTTCGCGCTGTCTTTGTTACGTGAATGATGATATTTACCATCGAATGTCGACATTTACCTGATATCCGAGTTTCACAGTAACATAACACGATTTGTGCTATCTTCAACCTTACACTAAAACTGAGGGATAAATCGAATTAGTCTTTTTTTAATAACAATATTTAAGCTATTAAAAATAGGCCCCTCCTAAAAAAAGCATGCATTAAAAACACATTTATTGTTAAAGTCTCCTTTTGCATACCATAGTCATACGTTTGTGCTCTTATCCAATCAGGAAATTCAAGAATAATATAGATAGAATTATCGACATCCTGCAATTTCTAACCCACATACAATTGTTCACATGCCTAGAATATGTTCGAAAAGGCTATCATGCTTTGAAAATAATCTCTTTTGGAATGTAAAAAGACATTCTGAAAAAAAAAAAAAACTCAAGTGAGTAGGAGGAAAGGGGAAAAAAAGCTTTTACATACAATTTTTCCTCGGATTTTGCAATATAAATTATGCATAATGTACAACTGTTTTCATGAGAAGTAAACCATGCTCAATAAACAAGTTAATTCTTGCAAGAAAAACCCCAAACACATATATCATGCAAAACCTTACTTAAATAATTTATTGATGTAGAGGCTTAAATTTTTTCACGAAGATTTCGTCATAAACTTCTTGATTTATTTGTTTAAGACACCAAGGTATTTTAAATTTATTTCTTGGAGAACAGACTTTGAATCTCGCAGTATTTCATAGAATTAAATATGTCAGTAAATTCAATTTTGAAAATATTCTCGCATCACTGAATTATTGCGTTATATATTTATGTATTTGTTTTGATTTCTTTAGAATCGAAACACATTTTTTTTGTAATTTTAAAGGGATGTTGTAAATTTGGTGCTAAGCAATTGAGAAAAAAGTACAAAAATCTATTTAAAAGCAGATTTTTTTATTAATATTTTTCCTGTCAAATTTGAAATGTTTGACTAGATAGACGAGAGGGAAATTTTCAAAACTAATTGAAAACAAATTTAAATAAGCAGACT
Source organism: Uloborus diversus (assembly GCF_026930045.1). NCBI lineage: Eukaryota > Metazoa > Arthropoda > Arachnida > Araneae > Uloboridae > Uloborus > Uloborus diversus. The sequence continues at coordinate 104,964,076 of NC_072735.1, forward strand.
ATTTATAACAGTATTTCTTAATTTATATGTTGTGTACATGCTCAGCCCGAAACTGCTTGTTAAATAACATTTTGGACGAAACGCAACAACTATCTATATTTTATCCAATTTTCCAGTATGGAGAACGAACGTTTAAAGTAATAACCGCGTCAATCGAACTTTGAATTTATTTGTTTCATTTGTAACCGAACGACCAAACATGTGTGTGCCATGTTTCCAAATATATATATCTATATATATACATGCAGGGGCGGACTGGCTAACTTTGCCCCAGTCGGCAAAATAGTATTTTGGCCCACCTCTGTAAATTAAAAAAGTTGAATTAACCAGTACCGGTTCTCAATTCTTCCGAGTCGAGCAAAGACATTTAACTACCGCTATAGTTCCTATTTCCCTTTAAGTTTCTAAATCAAGTTTTAAAGTTCTAAAGGAAGAAAATTGTGAAATGTAAAATAAAGCTAACACTGACACATTTTTTATGTGCCTTCAAAGGATACTAATGGTATAAGTCTGAAAAGGCACATCTTTATGCTTCTATACTGACAACATAGGAAGGACACGAGGAAAGGGAGGAATCAGGTAAATTCCCCCGGAAATTTTTCGAAATTGGTTGATCTGTATAGGCATACTAGCTTATTACCCGGCGTTGTCAGGGTGCTTCTCAATGCAACATATCATTTAGATAATTAAATGGATGAATTATATCTAAATGACAGTAAAAAAACTGCATTCAGACCACTCTAGGCTCAAATTTTCAAAAGACTAAATAGCACAGAAATTTGAGCATTTGCAGGAAAAATAGCATCAAGTAAAAACGAAAAAGCAATGAGACATGTTATCGGGGTTCTGTCAACGATATTCTTTGGTTCTGCCGTGTCCACTGGCACGTTGTCTGCGGTTGAATCAGACGGGCAGTACATCCAATGTCTTAATGCACAGAGACAAATGATTGTCTTGCATATCTTGTGGGACAACCTTTTGCGTGGTGCTTCGAATACGAAAACCGTTGTGCTGCCTTTGACGGTTTTATATACCTCAAGACATTAAAGCATGCTATAGTACTCTTCACATACGATCACATTTCCCTAGAAAGAGCTGTTAATAAATTCAATGGCTTTTATCAGTCGCAAAAATATGCAAAATATGCCACCGTTACAATATTTTCAGATATGAAATTCATCCTCAATCAAAAGCTAAACAGATAGTCCACTGTACAGAAAATAAGGAATTCGGTCATTGTTATTAATAGTCGTTAACATTTCGTTTTACGGAAAATTGGCGGGGTTTTTACTTTCAAGGTTTCACGTGTTAGGTAGACTCATTTTATAATTTTTTGTAAGTGTTCAGGAATGTAAGCACATTCCGTAGAAAACGTTCACTTAGTATAAATAACTTCACAAAATGTGTCTGTTTGCCCTTTCCGTGGCAATTTAGTAGCATGCCATGGAGTAATATTAGATAAGTGTAAATTGCATAAAAAGACGTACGTCAACTACATTTTATTTCCCATATTTATGTCAAAGTTCTATTTTCGTAGGTAAAAATGACAGTTAGATATTAATATTGGTGTCTTGCAACGATTCAAAATTTGTCTTGATTAAAATTTCATTTCAAATTTTTAAAACCTCACACTTGCCGTAAATGTTGTACATGATAACTCAAACTGATGCAAGTAGTAAGATCACTTATTTAAGTTTCCTGCTCTGAAGTATTCCTTTGAGAATATCGAAATTTTAATTTGCAGAGGCACAGCCGTCATTAGGGGTAGGAATGGTTCCACTGAATAATAGTTACCATAGAAACAGTTACAGTTAGTATTTTAATATACATAAAGCATTAAAAATGGAGTACGTGGACGCGAACTTATGGAACGAACTACATAAAACCCGTCAATTGAACTGCCTTATAGAAAAAGAAATAGGCGTGCACATTTTGGTCACTATCCGCGTCGTTTTTTTTTTTTTTTTATTATTATTATTATTTATTATTTGCAGGCCAAGAAATTGAAAGAAAGAAAAAAACCGTCTTGTTTCTACTTACAACTGTATAATAGACAATTCTTTTGTTTATGTTTTACAAAAGCTTGTTGCACATTCTGTTCCCCATATCCGCAGCTTCAAAACGAAGGAAATGTATTTCCACGTTTAGAAACGTTAATCCAAGTACTAAAAAGTTAAATTATTCGAAATTTTCTAATTCTTAAATTTAACTCAAATCTTGCTCCTAAATACAATTTTTAGCCCCCCTTCCAGCAGCAAAATGAAATACATTTTTGAATGAACCCAATCTTAAGCATGCAACATAAAATTATTTATATGGGAAATAGGTAAATTTCACATGCATTTAAAGTATTTAATCGCCTGCCCTTCTAACTTATTGATCGTGATACAGAACTTAAGTCTCACTGGAGATTTTAATTTCTTGAAGTTTAAAGAATAATGTATTGCGATTAGCGGATGTACGTGAGATACAAATTGTTTCACTGTGAACAGAGTTGCTTCTATAACACTGATACGTATCCATTTTTATCTTACAGCATTTTTTCAATGACGGTTGAATTAATTAGTGGTAGTTACAAACAGTAATATTTTTCGATTGTTTACAGTAAAAGTTATCGAACTGAGAGTCTTGTAACTGGAAATGGAGCTTTGCTCAACTAATTTCACGATGAAGACTAAAACGAAAAACTGTATAATGTGGCGTAATATTTCATCATGCCCATTTCAGTAGCAATCTCTTCGTGTCAAAAGTTGCCTCATACCCGCTAACTGGTTTAAAATTATTGCTAGTCAGCGAAGATGCTCCTTCAGGTGTACTATTGCTTCGAGCGTTAAAGTAATATAAAATTTTAAACGATTAAGAAATTTGTTTACGTAAAAAATGGAGACATTTTATGCATTTTAAAAGTCTAAATGTAAATTAATATTTCTTTACATTTTTCAAACTTTAAACTTTTACCCTTCTAAGACTATGAACTCCGCCGTATTAAATTTTCGTATGGTTTTGAGTCTAAAGGTGCACAGCCCTTTACTCTACCAAAAATTAGCAATCCTAGTATGATAGTTCATGTACATGTAATGAACCCCATGACTATCCCCCTCCCCCTTGAAAGATAATTTCAATCTACGCTACTATGCACAAAAATGATTATTTTGCGATTCATTAGCCATATTAGTATTTTTACCCCTGGTCTCTGATAACCTGGAGCGATTTCTGTGAAACTTAGGTGAACTGAATTAGGTAAATCATGGAATAGTATATATAACATATACATATTGATTTGTTTGAGGATAATACAATACTAAATTATATTTCCGATGCAATGATGTCGTTTTAATATAAATTTAGTATTCTAATTGTAAAACTGTTGAAGATTGTATTTCGATAATACCTATCTCATTTTGTTGTTTTCTGTGCTGTTTATGTATAGAAAATACAGATCAAAATTTCGTTTACTGTTACGGTATTATTACTTGAAAACTTATTAGCGAAATGCGTAAGCAAATTGAAGAAGAAACACCGATGGTGATTTCAATGCATCCCTGAGTCTTTGCAGGGTGCAATTTAAGAACTACTGAAAGACAGCATTTCTTTTTCGTTCGGCTTTCTTGTCAAACATGCTATACGTTTGTCGCTAATCTACATTAACAGCCATTGTTGAGGGTACTTTTTGTGTTGATTGCATTTAAAATATCTCCTGGTGGTTATATGTTGTTAACCATTTTCATTTGCTTTGAACCAAGGTTCACAAATACCGATATAGTTGAACCGAATTACTTAAAGATTCGACGTAAATCAAGCAATAGTATAAAGAAAATTTACAAATTGCAAATTGGTTTGATAAGGATCATAGAACATTAAATAAAATTTCTGTTGCAAGGATAAAATAGATGTGGTTTTAATAAAAGTAGTCTAATGTTAAAACAATCGAAGATTGTACGTCAATATTGAATGCAATAATATTACCTTACTCATGTTTGTATTTTCCTGCTATTAACGGGATAAACACTGATCAAAAATTACACGAAGCCTTACTATTGTGGATTTTATAATTAAGCAATATTTAAAAATTATAATTAAACGGTAGCATTCAAATTAAGTAGCACCATGAGTAGCATCAATGAACCCCTGGGGCCTCGTAGGTCGCAGTTTAAGAAACGATGTACAGCATCATTTATTATATCTACGGCTTTCTCGCCAAACATGCTTCAACGCTCATCGCTAAACAGCATTGACGGCCATCGTTTAGAATACGTTTTGTGTTGATTGCACTTAAAATAGCTCCTGGTGGTTATATGTTGATAACCGTTTTCATTTGCTTTGAACCAAGGTACACAAATTTAACGATTAAAGTCAATCTTTGAAGAAACTTCATCTAGGGCAGTTTTTTACAGGCTTTTCATTTAGACTAAATTCATAACTATACAAAAATTAGTTCGCGCAGAAAAGAGCAATTTTATGACTCAAAATATGAAATAAGACCTCTTTGGGTGGTTTTAAAATTCCAAAAACTCGCCTATATAAATTCCGGAGCAACAATTTACCTTTGTGCCAAATTTGGAAGAAATCCGGCGAAAACTGTGGATTTCTATAAGAAACATACACACATACCCACACACCCACAAACATACATCCATTTTTATATATATAGATAGATAGAAGGAGAAAAGAATCGGGAGAAGGGGTTCTAGAGTTCCCTTCCAAGCGATATTTTCAAAATTGATGTCAAAAAGAGTAATTTTACTATTTGCGGTACCGTTGAAGACAGGAAAAAGAAAGGGCTCCCCCACGATTTTGTTTTCTTAAACTTTTTTTTTTTTTCAAAACTGAAGTCCATTTTTGGCTATCTTTGTTTACAAAAGAATGTCGAGGGCTCTTCCCAAAAATTCTCCAAAATGGGAAGTTTTAGAAATAAAATTTTAGGTTAAAATTAATGGAACAGGGAAGCATCGGGAGCTCTCTACGAAAACGTTTCGATTTTGAACTATTAAAAAACGAAAAACTATCATTGGTCACGCTTGAGAGAGGAGGAGGCTCAGTGATCTCATTTGGAAGCATTTAAAAACTGAAGTATACTCTACCCAATTTTAAACTGCATTTAGTTACTATAGGGAATCCGGCGACTCTCCTTCTTAATTTTTTGACATTGGAATTTTAAAAACATAATCTTATAATGTGTTTGAAAACATTAAAAGGAAAGGGGACAGGTTTCTCGAGTGTTTCCCCACAGAAATTTTTTTACGAAGACGCTGTGCCCTTCCGCTTTTAAGCTAACTTTTGAGCCTTAACTTGATCATCCCTCCTTGCCCCTTAAAAGTTCAGACAAAACTGCCCAAAAGCTTTTTTTTTTTTTTTTCAAAAGGTAAAGATTCACATAAACCTGTCCTTGAAACGTCACATTTTCGTTTCAATAACATATCCACAAGAATCTGATTAGAATATATCTGAATATTTTTTGCGTTATCTTTAAAACTAAACATCAAAAAGCTTTTCAATATTTTAAAAATAATTACTATGGAAAACACTTGAACATTGTATGTACCTAGAAAACCAAAAAGTAAAAGAAGCACCTTTTGTGTTTTACTAAACTTCTCTAAACAGTACCCTTTTATCTGAAAGCGCACTGCCCTTTTTTTGGTATGGGGGGAACACTGGTTCAATCAGGCCATTTTTTCTGAAACTGAAATCAATTTTTGGCTATAGTGCTTTTAAAAAGGTTACGGAGCACTCCCACGAAAATTTCAAAATGTTAAATTTTAGACTATCTTTAGTGATTTTAAGGGAACGGCGAAGGTTCGAAGATTTTGTCTGGCAATTTTTCGATATTTAAATCTGAAAAACACAATTGAGGGCCTTGATGCAAGAACCAGGTAAGTCCATACTTACTCATTTTTGGTAAGACCAACAAATAACATCAGTGTCCGGTAAAAAGGCTAATATCTTTCCCACATTATTTACTAGAAAGCAGAGTTCTGATCTTACATTCGGTTCCCGTTGTAGCACCAATCAAAACTTCTATACTATCGGCCACACGCACAAATGAATTAAAAAAAAAAAGCTTGGACTGAATTGGTTCTTGCATCAAAGTCCTCAATTGTAGACTTAAGGCTAATAGTATCGTTGGTGACTTTTAGACTACAGAGGGACCTCATATCTGAAATACCTTAGGTACCCCGTTAAGCATAAATCTAGCCCTGATTACAACCAAGGACTAATTTATCAAAACGAAACATATCCAGTTTCCAAAAATGTGGTGGTGAGAAAAACGAATTAACGTTAAGAGCAAAATAGTTTTATCAACTTCTCTGGGTACAGAATTGAGCACAAAAGCACAGCAAATCAAAGGGCCAGAGTAAGAAATGTTTTTGTAAAAAAAACAACAAGGAGATATCGCATCTAAATTTTGGATATGTGCCCTTTTGAACGAAAACATGGATGTTGAAAATTCCAATTTCAACAAAACTCTAATATTTCACCTTCTCATATTCTCTTATCGAAGTACGTGAACTTAAAAGTAGTGGATTAAAATTTGAGGATTTTGGACATATGTTCCTTTGAATCTAAAAGTCCTCGTACTACAGATTCTTTCAGAATATGTCCCCTTTTATTCAAAATAAAACGTGCAGAGGACGGATTTGTTACCTTTTGATCAAAAAGCCACACTTAACCCTTAAATAAAATAGGATTTTCCACGTTCGGACTTCTTGAGAGAAAGTGATTGGATAAAGGTTGTCTGAAAGATTTAGAAAATATTATAAAATGAATTTTTCTAAAAATGGGACGTTCGCCAATTAAGTTCGAAAAATCTTCCAATAGATTTCGCTTCAGATTGTAAGGCCGTAAATCAAAGGAAGACAGAAAATTACGTCATAGTTTTTCGAAAAATGTTTCTAATAAACAAAATTACACAACAATATTTTCAATGCCTGCCGCCGGCTGCAACCACCTGTCGCAATCAGAGGAGAGATTATTTTTTGACTTAGAGGCTTACTGTCTGCAGCGCCATCTATGGAAAAAAAATTTGAACTAAAATTTGGAGCTCTGGGGGACGAAACTTACGGCCCACCACATGAATTTTCTCCAAAAATTATTTTTTTTATCAATAACCATTTTCCCGTTTTATTTAAAACAGTCAGTCTTTTTCAGGACACCCTGTTAGTAGAGGCATATCACGTCCCAGGAATGTGTGATTGGTGAGTAATTGATATGCATGAAAAGCTTGGGAAAACAAGTGGGAACACCGCAAGTCTTTGGCTGACCTTGCACACTTTGTGGGATCGAACGTCATCCTACTGGAAAATACCTTTCTATATTGGATGAGTTAAAACTAGAACAATTAGCAGTTTCACGTCATTGGCTTATCTTATTAATGTCGACGTGATAATTTACATCAGCGTCGACTAACTGCCGGTGAATTGCGTCTATTAGTTTCATTTTGATTATACACATAGTAGGCAAGTGTGCAAGTTGCTTTCGGTCATCATCATGCAAACCCTCTTAGATAATGTATAGTCAAAAGATTCCTGTACATTATATAAAATATCGAAAGAATATAATGCCATTAGTTTTTCCTTGACCCATGAATTCTCGCTTTCTCTTCTACTTTTAGATGACTTGATTTTTCAGAATGATTCAAATTCATTAAGATTCTGTTCATTGATAAATCTTGAAGAAACCCCAACTAGAAACATCTACTAGTGCATTTTAACAACGATACAATGGGAAGACCAACTACCTGGATTAAGTTAAAATTTTGGTTCCTCATAGTATCACCAACCTTTGCTTTAGAAAGGAAGTTTTTTTTGGAAACGATATGTACGCATTTGTTCATCTTCGGGAACGTTGAACTTCCTCAGATTCGAAAATCTAGAGTAGCCAAATGTTAATTCTGACACTCTTTCTCTCTGTCATTTTCTTTAACCCTGAGCTATAATCATGAGTAGTATACAATTAATAATATGTGTTTTAATAATATGTGTTTTAATAATATGTGTTTTAATGATATTTAACATGTGTAGCGTACAATTTAGTTGATCAGCAATAATGATTATCATGACTCTAAGAAAATATAAAGCATAATCTGATAATACAGAATAGACGTCTCACCAACTTTTAACTCAAAAACTTTACCCTCATATTTAAACTCTCAGAAGTCATAATATGAGCACTACCAACTAATTATAAAAATCAATAGTTGTTCAACCGATTACAAGTCTTTCCAAAATGGCTACTGTGTGTCTACAATATCCTCTTTCAATATAAGTACCTTAATTCCCGGACAACACGTTGCATAGCTGGCGGATGTTCCTAAATTATGAAATTAGATGCCACTAGACTGAATGAGCCAGAAGCTTATAAGCAGGATGTTTCATATTTTACTCAAATATAGAGACTTAAGTTTGAATCTTAACAATAATAGCTTTTCATTGACATATTAAAGCTAACGGTAAGTATTATGTTACCATTGTCGTGTCGTCTCAGTCTAGTGGGAGGAATTTAAATTTTAGAATGAATGTATTACGCTGATATGTTTGTTCTTTGTTAAAAGGACAGGGAACGTTTGGTTATAAATTTATATGAAGATTAATGCCGTTAGTATGTAAGGTGAAAATACGTCCTGTAGAGCTGCTTCGAGGTTCAAACGTACTTTGTATTTTTCCGTTTAATGAAAGCTATTTATTACAATTAAAGTATAGTCTATCAAAGAAATCGATGAACCAAGAGGAAATAGTCAGAGAAAAAAATTTACACAGGTGGACACATTGATTTAGGAAAGTGATAACAAAGTGAAAGCGAAATTATAGTTTATTACGGAATAAATCTCAAATGGAATGAGGTGTTATTACTCTGTTGGGAAGTTTTCTTTAACTTGAATGCACAAAGCGGTAATGATTAGAAAGGCGGGGGAGGGGAGGGGCAGGATTAAGGCTTAAATGTATCTAACGATCTGCAGTTCCATCTCGTTTCACATTTGCTTTAAGGACGACACTAATTTGATCAATCTCGTAGTCTGTTCAACGCACCATCCAAAGTTATGCCAGACATGGTCAATCTGCGACAAATCTGGAAATCTACAGCAGACCAGACAAATGTGATAATGTGGAAGAGGAAGTCTCCTGATACCCTTGCTGTGCATGACCGAGAAGTATAGTGTTATAAAAAGGATCCTGGCAGCTCTACCATGAATACCAACACTTGGGTGATTCTTCAAAAATCTGACATTTTCCAATCACAATTTAAAAAACAAAATGCTTCAAAATTTCTGAAAAAATTATACTTACTCTTTATTAGAAAATCACGAGAAAAACAAAAGGAACTACTCCCTCCAACTATGCTAAACCACTCAAAACAGGGGTTCGGATTTTCACACACCAGGAGAGTGACAAAATGAATTTCATCGAAGTTTATCATAACTTTAACTATAATAATAAACACATAACTGTAACCTATATCAAAAAGTATGTTCTTTGCATGACAAAAACACAATCTATGTCAAACATCCCTTAACTGACCCTCCCAATTAACGAACATCTCTTCGAGTCCCAGTCCTTTTGCATAGATAGCTTGCTCTTCGAGTCAATCGGTCAAAAAATTATTGTGTTAGGCTCCTGGGACATAATGCTGTTAGGATTTTGGAAAATCACCCACATGTGGGTTATTTCATGTGAAATGAACAAATTAGCTGAAGTTAATATGTCACAGATTTCAATGAAAATTTTTATTTAGGTAAATCATACATATCCATGAGATAATGCAAAGTATGAAAGCTAAACTGGCTGTTGCTTTGTTACTGAAACTAGAAGTTGATGCTTATGCTAAGCATAAATTTTCAAGAGTTCATGGCAGCCAGTTTGTGACTCAATAACTTCTTAATTTATAAACATACATTTAAAACAAAAATATTTCCGCACTCTATGAACAAATATCTATTAGAAAACATGAAAGTAAAATTAATTTTGAATCTGAGATATTAACAAAGATTGAAAACGTGGCAATTTACTTTAAATTTCAAATTAACTCTTCTAGTGCGTTTAATGAAAAATTGCAGCAAAAATAATTCAGATTGAAAAAAGTATTTATAATTAACTGTCATGTATAATTTAGCAATAAATCCTTGATAATGAAATCGTACTTTAAACTAGTATGTTGTGGCCATCACGAAACTTTCTTCTATATTTTTCTTTTTTTGTCTGATCCCTCCCCATGCTTGACGAGGAAGCAATATTCCCAACAAAAAAAAATTACACATGCAAAAACTTGACGACCATCCCAATGTCTGAATTATTGCAAAAGCAAAGCCAAGAGCGAAAATTGAAAGTTATTTTAAAAGCCTTGCTTGATTTAATTACAAATATTTTATTTGTTAACGAACATAAGATGGCAACAGTTAAAAATTTTAAATCATTGAGACAATATTTCAGATCATTTCCATACAATTAAAATCACGAGAAATACGGGGACGACAATCTATTACGATTTGTTTTTCTTATTGTTTCATTAATAAAGCTATTTTTATTCGCAAAAAAAAAAAAAAAAAAATCAACACCTCTTGGAGCGACTGGCGTCAAAATTGAACCAAAGCCTGTTTACATATGGATTCACATATATTCCAAATTTCAACCAGAACGTAGCATTACTTCTTGAGATAGGGCACTCACAATGGAAAAAAAGAACGGGCGATTGCGCTACCCCCTTTTTAGCTGTTGACACCAAAATAAAATCAGCTCTTATACCCACTAAGGGCTACTTGCCGATAAATTTTTCTTTCATTCCGTTCATTATTTCTTGAGATACAGCAGTCACAATTGACGACGAAAAACGTTCTATAGCTCAACCCCCGTTTGAGTTATTGACACCAAAATTAAATCAGCACCTATTCCTGTAAATGGCAACACATGGACCAAATTTTGTTTGATTCCGCCAGTTACTTCCTGAGGAATAGCAAGCACGCGTACCTCAAAAAACGTCCCATTGCTTCACCCCCCTTGGAGGAATTCGCGCCAAAAACCAATGGAAACAAGTTCACATAGGGGCACATATGAGTACCAAATTTCGTTAGGTTTCATGCGGTAGATTTTGCTGTAGAGGGGCCACAAAAAACTGGTCATACACAGAAGTGACACACAAACACACACACACACACACACACACACACACACACACACATGCACACACACACACAGACAGACACACACACAGACAGACATTTTCCAAAAATAGTCGAAATGAACTCAGCACACCTCAAAACGTTCGAATCCGTCAAAATTCGAAATTCGAAAATTTGCACGAATCCAATACTTTCTTCTATATATTAGATATAGAAGAAAGTAAAAATGAACAAGTTCCGAAATTTTCTTTTTTTTTCACCATTTCAGATGCTTGATTGAACATGAGGGAATGCCCTTAGTTTACTCAATTTGTTTTACGTAACATATTGAAGTGTCATTTAGATAATGCTAAATTTTAACTATTCCATTCAGCGTATTTTTGTCTTTGGAATAACTGGAACTAAGGTACACTTTTATTAGTTACAGCTATTTTTTATAAGTTCGGCAAGACTTAACCATTTACTTCGTCAAAATTATCAATTGACCAACGTTTTAAAACACAAGAATTGTATTGTTGTAAATATTTACAATTTTTGTGCTTCATAACGTTGGTTAATTGATTATTTTAATTTTCAGCACAAAGGTATTTATTCGTCATTTGTTTCGTGTTTCATTTTCTCAAACGTGTGTTTATTAAGTACTTGCTGAAATGTTTCCTTACATACTGTGAATTATATTGTATTCCAAGATGCATAATTATATTTAACTGTGCTACGGAAAGTTAAATTTTCCTCACCACATGTGATGTAGGAGAAAATAACCAGAAAGTTTCAATAAAACCTATCATATTAGCGGAACTAATAGAGCATACTGAGTTTAAAGATGAGGACAGAGGACCATCTTCTCTAATTCTCAATAACATTTGAGATTGGACTATGAGTTTGGGGAGCTTTGTTTTATTCATTAATAAGTATATTTGACGAAATACACTCATTTATTTCAACTGCCCTGCTATGTCGTTCGTTACAAAAGGATTCCTTTGGTAACGAAACTCATCTATTTTAGTTACAGCTTTTCTTTCCGGAATAAAAATTGCCACATTTGCCACAATGTATCTAATATTCAATGGAAAGCTGATGGCTTTTCTTTTTAATATCAATGGCGAAAGTGCATAATATGGCATTGATGAACCTTTCTAAACTTTTTTTCTTTACATAAATAAAATTCAAATTAAATTTGAGTTTCGAAAGTATTTGATGGAGTAGTTCGTTAAAGACTCTGTTTTAAGAATACACTGATGGTATTTCTAGAATATAGATTACAAATTTGTAATAAACAATGCAAGACAAACCTGCCAATTACTTGTTGAGTGTTCATTACTAGTCAAGTACCCCACAAAGTTTAAACATGATTTCGGATAAAATGCGATAAAACAGTACGTTGTGCTAATAACATTTGGCTCAATTTTTAAAAAGTGTATGTTTTTATTAATGCGACTTATTAACTACTGCAATGTAAGAAAATGTTTCTTTTTCTACAGTTAAAATATTGAATTTTTCTACAATAATATTTAAAAAAATAGTTAGCAGCTCATTCTTTTGCCTTATATTTATTAAATTATTATTTTGTATTTGAAAAACAAAACTGAATTTCAAAACCTTTTACCATGCATTCCCACATAATAAAATTACGAAAACACTGTAATCTTTGGGTATTTCTTATGGTAAAACGGTTTCAAAGCTGCTGTATATTTATACCTGAAGAACAGGTAAACATTTTTGATACAAATGAAACTTTGCAAATTCGCTTTATTTCATTTTTACAGTGTACTTATTGCAACACATCTGTAATTAGTACAATAACTTTTTATTAATTGAAAAAGAAGGTAAACACCTAATAAGACCAGCAAATTCTGAAATGATCTAGCAAGGATCAAACAATAAACAACGGAGCAATAAATCATGTTTTGTTTTCGGGGGATAAAAATTATTAAGCTGTAAAACACAATTAATACGATCACCAAGTCATCCAGTTAATTACTTATGATTTAATTGTTTTTTTATGAGAACGGAAATAGCATTGGCTTTATTTATTTTTTCTTTTTCGCTCATTTTTATTCAGTAATTGGATTGTATACTTTTAACTTGCGATGCACACATGGACCACCTAATAATCACAGCTTTTAATTACTACATATTTCATGTTATTTTTTCAAAATTTTCCTAATTAAAAGAGGTTTATTCCCTTGTTTTCATTGTTTTTCACTAGCAAGGTCTTTCAATTTTATTTTACACATTTATTTTTTTCAGAGGAAAAAAAAAGTCTTTCATTCACAATATGTATTGTTTTACTGTTTGTGGTATAAAATTATGTAGGGCAAAGGAAAAATTTAGGTTTTTTATCTTTTGTAAAAATGTGATATGCGAAGTATACTTTAAATGGTGTACTATAGTAGCATGTAGTGATGTGCCGGATCATCAAAAAAGTAGATCCGCGGATACGGATCCGAATACGGATCTTTAGTGTCAAGATCCGCGGATACGGATGCGGATACAGATCTCAATTTTTTTTTACCCAGTTCAACTATCCAAGTGTTTAATTTGTTACGGAAGGTATTCCCGTCAGAATAATGGCAGTTTCTTCAAAAAATGTCATCTGCGGCAAAATATAATCAAGACTATGATTTACTCTTTAAGGAAATCTCCGTTAAAATTGAGGGAGAGTTGGAAGGAACGGGTCAACGCTGCATTAATGCTTAAATAAAATGTCATAAATTATTTCTAGCTTGCTCTGTAGATGTAGGATACAGGAGCAAGAGTGCAAAGCTGCTACTGGACAGGCTAGAAATATTTTTCGCATTTTTTTTAGCATAAATGCAGCACTGACCCATTTCACTCAACGTACCCCGACCGACAGAATAACAGAGCCGGGAACACCTTTACAAACAGTAAATACAGAATTTAGTCTCACTTTCTTTTTTTTTTTTTTTTTGAAGAATGCCGAGAAAAACCAAAATGAAGAATAACATTACCACATAGAAACCCCAAATCAATAACAGAAACTAATATTAAACTTAAAAAAAACATGCCACCTCATACTGAGCTGGATTTTGCGGGTTAGAACACACATTGTTAACAAATATAAAACTGACAGTGGATAGAAATTTTAAATCATTGAGCTTTTCTCCTTATCCGACTATGAAATAGCTACCGATCACAAGTAGGCTTTGAATTGCATTTAAAATTTCCTTAATACGATATAGCTTTTACTGTATATAACTTGGAAGTTCCAAACTAATATCACACGCAGAAAACTTCGTTCTTTCAATTAGGGCCAGCATTTTTAACGTACGAGTAAGTTTTTACTACCCTAATTGTGAAAAACGTTAAGTCGGTTTTTCATTAATATTTCCGGTAATTCCAGTCCTGCAAAAACGAGACCAAGCTAAAAACACTTTCGATCAAGTCACCTTTTGAACGAAAAAAGAACTATCAAAATCGGTTTATCTGTTTAGGAGCTACGATGCCACAAATAGACACAGATACACTTTTAAAACTTATTACCCGTTTCTTTTTGGAACGGAGGGTACAAATTGGCTTCTGAAATGATACCTTATAATTTAAATACGGAATAAAACCTAATTTAAACGGAATTCAAGAGTCTTATTCAAAAATTTAAGAATTTTTAGAATAGAAAAGATCCGTTTAAGATCCGTCAAAAAAGAAGCGGATACGGATACCGATACAGATCTTTATTTTCCCTCGGATATCCGCGGATACGGATGCAGGTATCCGGAACATCACTAGTAGCATGCATTTCTCATCAATACAATTTTCAACTGATGCAATAAAGTACGAGCACAATAAATCTTTGGCTCTAAATGTTTCAATATTTTTAAACGTACTACATCTTTGATGGATAAAGTATGACTTCAGCAGTTTTGGGGGAAATACAGTTACTTTTTAACAAAACTATAGTTTAATTTTATGAAATAACAATTATGAATCCTAAAAATAATTTTATGTGACTAATTTCAGCTATCACAACAGCACATCTTTAAATGAGACAGCTAGGAAATTTTAAGGTTTGAGAAATTTCTTTTTTTTTTCTTCAAATGATGGTTTTAGAACTAATCTATTCAGGCTAATGAGATCAATTTATTGTATTTCAACTTAAGGGGAATAATTGCTGCAAGAATCGATTCATCTTTGAACCAGTAACTAATATGTATTTGTATAACTACAAATAATACGTGATTTTAAAAAGAAATATGAAAGTCGTCTCATTAATATCGGCAGCTGCTACTTTTACTGAAATATCAACATACACAAATATCAACATATACAACAAATCACAGGGAATCGAGTTATGATATCAGCGTCTGCAATACACCAAACGGGTACTGCGTCATGAGGCTTGGATTTACTCTGCCATGGCAACCCCAATCAAATTGCTATTGCAATTCTCGTAGAAACTGAAGATCAAAGTTTCGATGAAAAATATACCTACTTGCTTGACAGTTCAAATTTTTTAGAGTAATAGAGAAATTTTCAGCTTTAGGCTTCAAATAACCAACAATTTCTACTAGAAGTAACCTACATTCAAATAAAGCGCTTTTAAAATTAATATTGATGGAATCTTATTTAAATATTACCTGAACAAATGTCAATTAAATTAAAAGATAAAACAAATCCAAAAATATGCAGATATCCTAATGATTTTGTAATAATGGTTTTGAAACTAAATCATTATTTTTTTTTTTCCATTTAGAACAGAAATCAGCCAATTGTTTTCAAACATCATGTTCAGTTACATGAGTCAGTCATTTAAGTTTATATTATAGTTTATTACACTTAATATTTAGTTTTGAATTTATTCAGTTATTTAAGTTTATAACTAAATATTAAATCATAAGCATGCTTTCCATAAAGAACATAAATCAACCAAGTGTTTTTAGGTTTCATCTTCAGTTATTTGATTCAGATTATATTGACTTTATTTGGCTATTTTATCTTCTGTCATTGTACCTAATCCTTGTTCTTTAGAATTATTGCTCCCCTTGAGCAGATAATACAGATACTTCAGGTAATGACATACCTTCTTGAGTTCATAAATGAACGAATGACGTCCATGAAGATTTCAAGCGCTGCATAAGGGTTTGATAAGAATATGTATAAATGTATGTTGTTTTGAACTGCAACCTTTTAAAGCCCGTTGATTGCCGCAGTGAACTGGGAAAAAAATGACTTGAAAATGTGTTCCAGCTGCTACCTTCAACGCGCATACATATAGCGCTTTGTTTATAAGAAATCGCTAGGCAATTAAAATGCAGCAAACCGAGGTCATAACTGGTTAATTCCGGGTACGATGCTAGTCGGTCGAAGATCACCCGTATTTATTGATGATGACTCGGGCACGCTAATTATGTCGTGATCCTAAAGTACTTCGTGTGAATCAATATCTCTGGGAGTGCTGAACCAGGAGTTTTTCTGCTTCTGGTTTGGTTCTGAATCTTGTGATGTTGATAGATGGTGCTTCCATCTATCGAGTGTTATCTCAGCTAATTCGGTCTTCCACCTAAATAGGGCTCGTTAAAACGGAAACCATCCCTCACTGCCTTAAATCGACTAACAAAAGCTACTCGGACCGCCTACCCTGGCCAATGACCAGAGAAGACTGACTGCGGTAGGGAGGTCACACGTTCGAATCCGGGCATAGATGTATTTTATCTCTCCTGTCATTGTCCTTTCTTTTTGTGAATATGTTCTTATAATGTGAATGGTTGCCTATCCTATAAACGGGTCCTTATGGCATGTGTGTACTGTGGAAGTCGGACTTCACACCAAATAACGGTACAGTTGGAAACCTGAAGCAGAGCACCCCAAATTACCAGACTAGCTGGTCAAGACAACAACAGCAATAACAACAACTGTGGCAAAGAATCCGTGTCATAATTGGCCAGCTCGATCTTCTATTAGCCGAAAGGTTAATGGTTCAAGCCCACCCCAGTGAATGATATGTTTTTTGATATTAAAAAAAAGGCAGTCGCGGGACTGGCAGACAAAAGCTATGCTTTTATTGAATAACATAAGCTTATAAGAAGTTGATAATGTTGAATTAATAAATTTAACTGCATTAACTGAAATCTACTCCAATCTGCTGTTTCAACATATATACCTTCTACATAAAAAGCTTATGTTATACATAAAAAAATAATAATTTGAATCATGAAACTTTGAATTCAAATTATGTTTTTCGCAATGGGGTTATTTCCTTCAGTCAAAAGTAGTACTTTTAGTCACTAAAATTGATAGAATAAACAAAAAATAATAAATAAATAACATTTACCCAAAAAATATTAATTTTCTCAACAGTTATTTTTTAATAATATTTTTTAATGTTCGATTTTTCAAACAAGGCGTGGTCTTTATGATGTAACAAATGATGCACTTTACCTCATCTTTCTAGGCGTTTCCACGTTATGATAATCAAGAAGCGAATGAAATATTGCACTCTACGCTTGCCAGCAACCGTATCGTTGCCAATACACATGCGTAAAGATGCGAATTAAATATTTTTCTCCGTGAATGGCAACACTGAATGGCATTTCATCATGTGTGATGTCATCGGCAGAAGCGTAAATAGTGAAAGCGCAAATATTTAAGTATTTTTTTTAAATACTAAACTTAAACAAATTATTTAAAAAATGGTCCGTTCCTATGTTTTTAAGCATGCTCTTTCAGGAAAAAATATTTTAAAAATTTTAGAAACGACCCCATTACGAGTTGCGACTGGACCCTACTCATTGGAATTATTGTTTCTAGAAACGGCTCCTGTCCCCCCAATTCTGCCCTTCCTCTTGGGCGTTTACTTGTGCATAGTTGTGTGTGTGTAGGTTTGTGTGTGTGCGTATACCAGTGTGTATGCACGTAGGAGTTCGTGTATGCACGTGGGAGTGTGTGTATGAGTGTGAAGGCGTGTGTGTGTATGAGCATGCGTGTATTAGGACATGGACGCCATCGATCAAGAGAAGCGGAATCCGGGGGACAGTACTCAGGATCAGAGGAGCCGCGTCCGGTGGTGTTGCAGAGGCCCCTGGTCCATGCTGAAAAATCAGCGTAGCGTCAAGGACGGTCAAAGGAGAACAATAATCAATCGTGATTGCTCAAAAAAAAAAAAAAAAAGCTTCTAAAGCCCTGAATTGTCGTATGAATTAGCAACACGTTTGCCATCTTGGGGGCTGTGGACCTTCTTAAATCTTGATTCATGGTGTCAGTAAAATGTCACAATGGTGAACGTATCGCAACTTTATTCAACGATTTAGGGTGTTAAACCCCGTTACTGCACTTTTATTTTTGAGCATATGCAAAATAAAAACTCTAAATAAAGATTCAGGAGACGATAATGATCAACACTGAAATTTTCCCTGAATGAAATAATTCATTTTCAACAGTAAAAAGAAAGGGCATATGATTATTGCGAAGCAGTGAATAAAATGGCAATGCATAGTTTTCTCATATTTGTAATCTTGCTTTTTCCAATAAACTCATTTTAACTATACCAACGGATAAAAAGTAGGGCTTATCGTTAGGAGAAAATAGCAATAACAATATCCATCTTGACGGAAATAGATACCTAGAACCACTAACGAAATCCACTTACAGTACAAGAAAAAGGGAAAAAATAAGGAAAAGTAAATCAATTATTTCAATTCAGACTATATTGATACTGCAGGTACGTAACTGGTTATTTTAATTCTAATAAGTAGTGTACTCAGGTTTAACTATTTTTGCTATTTTTTAAGTTTTGGGGGATTTCGTTTTAAGTCAGAAGTTTGTGTAACGCATATAGAAGAATAATTTATACATATGAAATAGTGAGAAGCAAAAGGATTAATTTTATTTACAAAAAGTTCAGTAAAATGAGTTCAAAGTTCAAATCCTATGTAAACTTTCATTGAAAACTCTTTATAAACCATGCTGTATTTATTCTAGTTGTCTACAAATTTTAATTTTAATGAAGTATAATCTTTTGCCCTGAATTCTTCGTTCGCTATTTTTGCGACAACTTCAAATGTGAAATGAAATGCTGTTAACAGAAATGAAATGCTGTTAAAGGCATAGATGTAGATTTTTTTTTAATTAAAGGAGATTACCTTCTCTAGTAAGTTGTGTTTATGTTTACATAAAGAGTATTACAAGAATAAAGATTCACATTGTGCTTAAAGTGTAAGTCTTTACAGTGCTTACAAAGAAGCAATATTTGTTCTGTTTAATGCTGTTTCTGATGCCCTTTGTAGCACCGGGTGTTCGTCCACTGTGGCGTTCGATAATGCACTCCGGAATGTGCCGTTCACCCGCATAGCGCCTGATACGAATCCCATTGTAGCCGCAGGCGGCGATGGTTTTACGTGAGAGGGATCATGTATAAAGGAATCCTTGCGCACAGCCCACACTGCAGCAGACGTCTCCGAATTGATGAAGCACACTTTGAAACACCTGTAGCTGTTGACCACTGTGCTGCCAATTGTCTAGAAGAAGCAGTGCGGTCCGTCAGCGCCATACGCACCAGGTGTCTGTCATCGCGAGCTGACGTCACATTTCGGGGTCCACTCCCTGATTTCCGAGCTGTCCGACTCTCTTCCGTCCACTGCTTCCAAACACGCATGATTGTGCTGCTGTTACGCTGCACACGAACGGCTACTTCACGATAAGACAATCCAGCTTCACGAAGGTCGACGATTCTGCCCCATTCAACTCCGAAATTTGCTCAAATTTCGCTTTTTTTTCGTCGAAGAGGCATAGTAAAGATACAGTTAACGTTTACTCTATCATATAACCACCGATAATCATACACGCCTCGCTAAAGCCGTCTATTTGTATTCGGTTCGATCCGCCGTTAAGAGGACGCTGTTCAGTATACGCATGCGCAACCGGTCTGCAATTTTAATCATTTGCATTTCATGCCCTACTTTACATTTCCTGCAATTTTCAGCTCACTCGCGTAAGTTTTTCGTGGAGTTGCAATTTTCATAAACAGGAGTGTACATTTTTTTTTTTTTAATTTCTTCATAACATTGCTAGTTAATTTACGTCCTTAAGTTGGAGAAAGGCACACTCTTCTTAAATGACCAATTTTCATTATTTCTTACAAATAAATTAATTCGTTATCAAGGTAAGGGTAAAAGTCTCTTTCCTGTCCCTTAATTGTCAAAGTAATCCGAAGAACAATAATACTTTGAACATCTATCCCAATTGATTAGAATCCAATAAAGTAAGTCAGAGCATTCTTTGAGAACTTATTGGTCTTTTATGTAGTCAATTTTGTATAAAGATCTTGAAGGGGAGGAGTAGAAGAGAGAAGAAAAAGAAATGTAGTTACTGAAAAGAAACCAATGAATAAATGATGTAAGGATTATCCAGCGAATTTCCGTATTTCATTCAAAATTTAATATTGCTTTTAGTCGTTTATCATCGAAACTGCTTTAAACCTTTCATTATTTGTTTTATATTTTACGAGAAAGAGCTCCCAATAATGACTTGAAAATACGTTAACCCAAACAGTAGGTATACAATGCATAAATTGAAAAAAAAATATTCGGAATAAATGAATACCCTATGTAATTTTGATTTTGATCAGCATATATTTTGTTTAAAAAGCAAAACTCAAAACGGATGCAAACAATAATATGTTATAAAAATTAATGTGCAAAGGAAAGTATCTTTACGGTTTTCTGTTACTCGGTTTTTTTTTTTTTTTTTTTAAATTTAAATACAGGTTTGGTGAAGTAAAATAAAATCTACATAAAACATGTAGTAGTGGACAAACTATTTGTTTCATTACCGTTCTGTTTTTTTTTTTTTTTTTTTAATAAATATTTACATCGTAAAAAATATTCGCTGCATGAGGTTGGGGTTATGAAACCTATGGCGTGTAACCCCTGGCGAACTCTAAAAATGGCGCCGTCCGCCGCACCATTTTAGAGAAATTCAATAAGATCAAAATCATTTGTAGTTCAAAATAAGACTTTTGAAATGTTTGGTCTTGAATCATAGACAGGATACATTTTTCAGTTATCTTAAAAATAAAATAAAATAAATAAAAAGTAAAAAAAAAAAAAAAAACTTGATTTTTTTTTCAGAATTCCTTTAAATTTAAATTTGATGTTAAAAAACACTAGAAAAATATGCATAATAGTTAAAAAAAAAACTACACATTCACACACAATAAAAGGAATAAAAAGAAACTTCAAAAGAATATGCAAATACAAATAAGAACATTGCGATGAGTCCATTATATAAAAGTAATTAAGGTGGGTGCTGGTTAAGTCTTGTCGGCCATCAGGACTTAAGACCATCCGCGAAATCATTCGTTTGCGCGGAGCGGTTGTGCAACACGAGTAATAAAAAGTCGTCCGACTGAATCAAATAATTTTTGTAATATCACTGTTATATATATATATATATATATATATATATATATATATATATATATATATATATATATATATATATATATATATATATATATATATATATATATATATATATATATATATATATATATATATATATATATATATATATATATATATATATGTATGTATGTATGTATTGAGCTACAGTTTTCTGTTTTTAATGCTTCTATCCATCTTTCATACCTGAATAATATTTATGAAGAAAAAAATGTATTTTTGTGAATTTCTTTATACACGATGTGAGCGGCTAATAAGGCCTACCTACTTAGACCGTACTACTTATTACACTCCTTTGTTTTTGTAACAATGTTTGTCAATTTTACATTTTATATTAAATCTTTCTCAATATATAATGGATAGTTAAAAGTTATTACGACCATTTACTAATTGGTTCAGTCTTAAACTAGTATCTCAAGCAGATCTTCTGAAAGGCTTTACCACATGTTTTACGTTTCGCGTTCAGACAGTGAATAAGCCAATGTGCGGTTCGCGCCATTAAAAAATACAGCATTTCAGGAGCTTATGCCTACATAAGATGAGAATATAGTTTCACTTTGCTTTTCAGTAGCACTTTCAACACTTTTTCATGCTTCTGAATTTTAACTTTTACACTCGAATTCAAATCATGTTGACTGCAATACGTGGATTTGTTTGTAACCAGTTTCTAACCAATTTCAAACTCAGATCACGTAATTCTGGGCCTGTCACCCCGTTTCTAAAATATTCTCACCCATCCAAAAAATTTGGCTATTACTCATTTTTTTGTTCGAAACGTCAACGTTCGGTGCTTCTTACTATTCCTCGAAATACATTTTACTGCATAAATTTACTTATGTACGTTATCGTTATACGATGAAGAAGTTATCACAAATTAAGTGTTTTTGCTGTGAAGTTACACTTTTTTTACTCTGATATTTTCATGTATGAAAAATTGTTATTTAATTTATGAAAAGGAGTTTTTTAGCTGAACTACAGAAATTTACTTCCAATCATGAGCGGTGTTTCATCTGTAAAATTATTTTTAGCAAGGAATATTTGAAATGAGGAAATATGAGTATTATGGAATGTGGGTGTAAAATGAAAAAGTGCCAGTTCGGTGAAAGAAAACATGGTATAAAGGAAAACACACTCCAGTACTACCCTTGTGGTTTTGTTTGAAACTAAATTGTTGGTAAGTGATGACTAATAAAAGTGATTGCGTTTCTTGGATCACAATAAACATCTTAATTTTTACTTCATCTTACAAAAAAGGAAGTATTGTATTCGAGAAAAAATTTTCACTCAAAAATCGACCTTAATTTCCATTTTGCTCACCCTCGAATGAATGTTGAGTTTTTGTTTCCGACCCTACCACACGTGCATATATACCTAAAAACGTATAGACGCCCGAAATATCAATTTTGACGTTTCCCGAGTTAATTACAACGAGTTTTCTCGTGACGCCTGTATGTACGTATGTATGTACGCATACGCGTATGTATGTCGCATAATTCAAGAAAGATATGTCCTTGAAAATTGAAATTTTGTACGTAGACTCCTAGTAGGGTTTTGTTGTTCACCTTTTTTTTTTTTTTTTTGGTTGCTTTTCTGTGTTTCTAAAGGGGTCTTTTGCAGCGTTTTAAAGGGAAATCATTGTTAATATCGATGTAAACTCAAGTGGTGTTATAATCTGGCGGACACTTGGCGATGTATCACCAGTCTTTTGGTTGCCAAGTTTTGTCGCCCACTTGGCGACAAATTTGGCGATTTTTTTTTTAAATCTGGTTTTTATTTGGCTACTGTTGGTGATATTTAGATAATTAACTGGTGAATCACATTAAAATTGAAATAATGGGGAAATAACATTCAATTGGTGTAAAAAGAAGTTATTTGATGCACACATCAACTTGTTTTTTTCTTAAATTACTATTTAAAAAAGTATTTTCAATGTAGAATAGCAGAGCATTGGTATTGCTTCAATGCAACAAAATAAGCAAAGTTTTACCATTTACATTCACGGTATTGTCTGATCAAGGTTTGCATTTTTACTTTTCTTGATTTAAAAAAAAAGTTATAATTTTTCCGTTGATAAAAATATGTTTTTATTGCTCTAAATGAAATTTTAATATTTAAAAGAAGGCTTTACACTGATTGTAAAAACTTGGTATTTTTACATTTCTAACGCTTTTTTAAGTAGTTCTGACGCTCAGTATCATATGATGGGGCATCTTTGAACCAAATGTTTTCAAATTGTTTGGTACTACCATTGAACGAATAAATTTCATAAGAAAAAATATAAACGTATGTATTTTCTACCTTTCGACCCTCTGTCCACCTACTTATTATTATTACTATTATTATTATTGCGATGATGAGTCATAAACTTATTTTTTACATAGTTGTTCCGTGTCTTTTGCCTATTCTGTTAGTATAGTACGAGTAAAATGATTTTTACGAAATTGGTCTTCTCTAAGCTGTGCAACCAATTAGAGTTAATTACAAAATATAGCATTAAATATTGTTAGTTTTGTAGAGAATGTAGTGTTTTTTTCTTGTAAAAATTTTCTCTGTTTCAAATTTTTAACTATTTAACAAAGTACCAATCAATAAAGAAAAGTAAAAACAAAATCTAAGTAACGACATTTTTAATTGAAATGCTTGAAATAACTTAGTAACTTTTAGATCTGCTTGCACAATTCATTTCTGACATTGTTTACATATGATGGTAGAATTATGTTTAGAACGCTAATTTTTTTTTTTTAATGGCTATCTGATTAATACATCGAATAATTAAAGTGCTGCTTTTTTAAATTATTACTTAACATGCAGCTTTCGAAAAATAATTATGCTTAAAAAAGTTAAATGCGTACCATACAGCGAAGCGTGACTTTGGAACATTAGCTTTGATACATGTGACATCATTAAGTAATTAGCGTTCTGAATAATTGGCATCTAATGCACTAAGTTAGTTCTCGGTGCCATTTCAAGGGACAAAACATCATTTACCATTACATAGCTAAAGATCTTACTTTTACAAACCTTACAAGAGTCAAATTAAACATCATTTTACAAATTAAAGCAAGTGTAAAATTTACTAGTATGTACGCATAAAAAGTCTTTTTTGAAAAATAACAGAACTGTTACAGCATTAAATATGCATCTTGAAGTTTCTATAAATCTACATAATGATTAACAAAAAATATATTAGAAACATTTTCTATTACTCCTCGTGCAGGCGCTGCTTTTATAAACGTAGAAACAAAAACATTATTTCTTATCGCTATTCAAACTCTGAAGATAACTGTATGGTTAATGTCCAAAAATATGTGCGAAAAATGCTGGTAAGTACTATTTGATTGAAAGCTCTTCTAGCATCATTTTAGTTTCAAACACTTCGCTTTAAAAAATGCTTCAGAAATTGTGGGTCAATAAAAATATTTTTCCTTATTTTTGCACCCAACAGTCCTGCAAATGTTTATTAAAACAGCCTCATTCTTTAGATTAGGATTTAAAAGATTGTTTCATCACGCCATGATTTTAAGTTATGATTTTAATATGAGCTTTATCCCTTATATTGTCATTGTAATTAGTGTATTTATTGTTCGTTCAACACACTCTTAAGTCATGGCAATTAATTTACCTCCGATACTAACGAACGGTTACATCAAACATTCCGTAATGGAGGGTTCCTAATTGTGTGCCTCAAAGAAAGACTAACGCAAGTCACATTATGATAATTTAATAGTAGAGGGGGGAACTTTCTTCAGGCGTATGCAAATGATGGGACGGGTGCTCTTGTACCCTGGTAAAAAATGATTTTTTTTTAAAGAATTGCGTACACATATCTCACTGCGGAATAGGCTTCTACATACAATGCACTAATGAACAGAAAATCGTAATTTTTGGACTTAAGTCCTTCTGGCTCTGAGGTACAGAATTTGCCTTTCAACGAGTAAAATAGATATTGAGATGAAACTAAACGAATGACATGCACACCAGACAGAAATAATTCCACTGATGGCTTTGGGGATGTAGAAATGCAGCATTTTTTCTGGGAGTTCGGTTTATATTCGCCTATAAGAGGTGACTATAAACCGAACATATATATAATATGTGACCGATATAATATGTGACAATGTCGGAGTGAATTGCTTGGGAAAGAAGAAAAAAATCTTAATATCCCTGTGTTTAAAGCAGTTAAATAACTGCAGTCAAAATCGAAGTGGCCCCTGAATTCCCTTTGAATTTTTGAATTGAATTTTCTAATTTTACTATATTATTGTATAGCATTGTAAGCAATGTGAAAAAGGTTTAAATTCAATGTTATTTGTGCATGAACATCTCTGCAGTCGTTGATTTCAGAAAAATAAAGGCAAACTAGAATGGTTCTTTATTAGAACTTTTAAACATAATTTTATACTGAGCGTTTTTTTATTAATTAATGTACATATTTTAAGTAATAGACAAGGATGTATGTCCAGAACTAAACGAGCCTACTTTCCCGTTTACCTACACAGATTTTCTAGCATATGATCAATATTCTCTTAATTAGCTGAAAGTGCAAATAATGTCAAACATACCTTATTAACATTTAAAATTAATTTCTAAAAACATAATTAGGATTTTTCAGCTGATAAAATAGATCTGTAAAAAATCAAAACACAAGAAAATACTGTAATAGCACATTTAGAACATTGTAGCTAACAAATTCTTTCTGAAAAAAAATGTTTCCAAAGAAAGGAAAAAAAAAAGAGTTTCAAATAAAAAGCACATAAAAATAAATACATTTTATTTCAAATAAACCTGTTGGTTCTACAGTCTTTTTGGATACAAATAAAGAGCCTTGGAATTTTATTTCCTCCCGTCACTAAAAATTGGAAGAAAAAAACTTAAGAAAATAAAATAAAAATAACTCTCTTAAATACATTTTTTGTCAAAATCGGTTGCAGTGTTTTCATTTTTGTAAAAAATAAAGAACTTCAAATTTCCTTTTAATTTAAATTATCAAAAATCAAATAAATTAATTAAAATTTTAGAATGAAAATAAAATCAAAACATCTCAACAATCAATACTTCACATTAAAATCCAGAGCTGAAGAGTCGAAGTAAAATTTGTAAAGTCATAGTGGAACTAGTTTTGGGGAAAAGAATCGGAGTCGGCATCGGGAGTAGCAGACTTTAAAGTTCCAGTTTAAGTCGGAGCTGGTCATTTTCCCTTTAAGTCTGTATTTTTGCCAACGGATCGGAGTCAGAGTTGGACTGATTTTGGAGCACTGGAGTCAGAGTCAAAGTTATTTAAAATTATTATGTTAATTGTGGCAGGCTTAAACGAACACAATTCGTAAGTCAAAAATACAAATAAAAGAATATACATATAATACTAAATAAAAAAGTAATAGGTAGTAAATTAAACGATGAAATAAAACAAAACTATTCTAGCATCTCAACAACAGAAGTCGAAATAGAAGGCCCTAAAATTTTAGGAGTCGGAGTCGGGAGTTGGTCATTTTCTCACCAACTCCACAATCCTACTAAAAACATTTGTGCTTGAAATTCATTTTGTTTTGATTTTGTCACATTTATCTCTGACTTGCGTCAATGTTAAATATAGTATTTTGATTTTTAATACTATTTTCTTCCCTATTACTACAATCAAAAAGCTGAGAAAATATTCAAAATCTATTCAAGGCTTCCCAGTTTTCGTGACAAAAATAGTCCTTCGCATTGTCGTTAGAGTTAACATTTTAGAAATTGCTCAACAGTTATCCTTAAAATATCTAAGTGAAAACAAATCGCTCTAGTTAAGTTTCTTTTTAAGAACATTTTCCAACAAAGTTTATTTGAAGCAAATCCGCCTTTAAGTGCGGGATCTATATTGACCTTAAGTTTCCCCGTAGGAGCTAATGTTAAGTTTTTTGAACTGTTCATAAGTGAAAGAAAAATTGTTCAAATCAAAAACATCTTTTTGTTTATACATGTTCTTCATATCAAGTGGTTCTTCCAGTGAAATTAGTCTGAAGTGAAGATGCCTTTTATTTCGGGATTTATATTTGCCTTAACTTCCCCCAAAGGTGCAAATATATATATTTTTTTTCAGCTGTTCAAAATTGAACGAAACATTTTTCAAATCAAAAAGATACTTTCGATCCTCGTTATTCATCTAGCGCTTTGTCCAACGAAGTTTGTTCGACGCAAATTCACCTTGAAGTTCAGGATTTATATTTGACTAAAATTTCCTCGTCGGTCCTAATGTGAAAATTTTTAAATGGTTCAAATTTGAACGAAAAATTGTTCAAATCAAAAAGCGAAATATTGGATTAAGGTCTCCCCTCCGAGATCGTTCGGATTTGTTTGTTCAACGCAAACAAATCACTCAGAAGTTATTGGAGGGGGAGGGGGAAGACGGACAGACACACATTTTGTAAACTCAACCCCTCCTTCAAATTTTAAATTTTTTGATAGTTGTTCAAATATTTATTTATTTTGATTTCTTTTGTTTTGTTTTTAGATGTATTTTTAAGATACATCAAGCTTTCTTTAATGCATTTTTCTTCCATATTTTATTTTTCCGGGCAAGAAGATTAATAAAACAATAAAAAAATATAATTTGTTTTCAAACCCCTTCCCCCCTCTTGCTTTCTCTCTGAATCAGAATAATAAAACGTTGCACTTTTTGTTGGAAAGGTAAGGAACAATATGTGAAAGGATTACTTATGTACGTGTATTGTAACTTTTTAAACGTTAACGTTTTTTTTTACTGGTTTTATTATTTTTTAAATGTTCTAGATTTTCTGGATAATTTTCTCTTAGTTTTACTATACTAATCACTGCAAACTAGAAATGACTTTATGTGCAAATTTGCTTCTAAAATGATTAAAAAAAAGAATTTACAATGTTTTAAAATTTGAATTAAAAACGTTTCACATTGTTAAAAGTTAAACCCAAAATTAGTTAGTTACTTAGGTGCTAAAAAAATTATACTCTGTATCAAATTTATTACTATATAAATTAAGCTCTCATGTTTCAGATATACTAATTGTACTCATTAAGTAGTTTATTCTTTTTTCTTCAAACATTCGTAATTATACTAAGAAAGACTAAGTTTTAGATTATCATTAGCAAAGTAATTAAACATGATAATTACTTAATTTGAACTGTGAAATTGGCGTAATATTCGCTAAATTTCTGTAAACAGCAATTAATATATAATATTTCATTTGCCTAAGGAAAATGAAATAAATTACATTACTCGAAATACTTTGACAAAATATTTAAACTAATTTCTTAATAAAATTCTTATGAGGGAAAAATAAGCATTTAATTTGCATATAACTATTCATATTTAAGGAAAAAATCATTTTCATAGAATATTGAAAGTAAAGAAGAAAGATAAAAGAAAAATCTTCATTATGCTTTGCAATTAAGTTTTCTGGAATTGTGAAAACGATAAAATTGTTTTCTTCATTCATAAAAACATAAAAATACATTTCAACCACCAGTGGAGAATTAAGACGCAGAATAAAAGATTACTTCTTTTGTCCTAAACTATGTTATTCGAGATAATGTTTCTATTGTAATATTTTCCATTTAAATTTTACTTCTTTTTACTCCCACATACATTATTTTTCTTCGACAGTTTTATATTCTTGAATTAATCTTTTCCATATAGGAAATTGAAAAAACATTCTTTTAAATCTTAGTTTCTTACGTCTGTTTAAGAATATTTTTTGAAATGGAAGCATTTAACAATCACATTGGATCAGGTGCAATGTTATTATAAAACTTTGCTCTTGTAAAATTAAACCGAAGTGGCTTAAACCCAGTAGCATTATTTAAAAAGATTTGACTCTTCGCTTGATTTTTAAGTAAGTACATGAACTCTTTACAAGTTTTAGAATAATTTTATAAAGCAAAAAGCTAAAATGAACTTTAGAACTTTAGTATTGCTTCAATGAAATGAAAAAAATGTAAAAACGAAAAACGTAAGCATATTTTAACTACATTAAAACAAAATTTTAAAGATTATTGGTTGGTTGGTTCTATTGGGTTATATTGCGCAAGAGGCATAATAGGCCATACTACACCATAAATATTCTTGAACTAGGCAATATTAAAACAATATCCACCCGATAAAAAAAATATTCGACGCATTAAAAACGAGTTGGTCGAATGAAATGAAATTTGCTTAAGTGAGGGAAATATTGATATACAAAAGTGATTACCAAATGAAAGAAAAACGATCATTTATTACTGGAAAAATCTCAAATGAATGGAGGTTTGAGTACCCTTTTGAGCTACCTCTAGCGTGAATGCACGAGGCGATTCAGTCGGTAGTTAAGGCACTGTAGTTTTGTGAGCTGTCGTTCGTCATCTCGTACAACAGTTACTTTAAAGGCCCCGTCACTAATTCCATAAAACTCACAAGCTGTCCAATTTACCGTCTCAAGTGATGCCAAATAAGCATGATTTGTGACAAATCAGGGTACTGCGGAGGTCAGAGAAGGTGGTAATGTGGAACAGAAAGTCCCCTAACACCCTTGTTGTGTGTGACTGAGCATGATCTTGGTCAAATGTCCTGTTAAAATCCTGTTCACTTCTTTGGAGCCCCGCCGTGAGTGATTTTACATGTGCCTCAACTAACGTAGCGCTGTGCTGTCATGGTACTAAGAGGGGTGACCATTAAGGTGGGTCGATTTTGACTTTTTTTTTAAACCGAAAACGCCTGTGGTGGAAAAAGTTGTGTATTGGCATCAAATGCTCGCATAAAAAACTTTTTGGAAATCAAAATATATTTAGATCCCTCGCTAGCCCCTTAAAGTTTGTCCAAATATGTAAAAATTGACATTTTTTAATTTTTTTAAAAAAAATCTTATGTATAATATTTTTTATCGCCTGTGGTGGGAAAAGTTGTGTATTGACATCTAATGCTCGTATACCTTTTTTTTTGGTAATCAAAATATGTTTAGATCCCTCACCAGTCCCTTGAAATTTCACCAAATATAGAAAAATTGACATTTATTTGTTAGTTTTTAAATTTCTCATGTTTGATTTTTTTAATCACCCGTAGTGAAAATGATTGCCAAGTAAGATTCTTCACTCATAAGTAATAATAATAATAATAATCAAGCTCCGCTCAACCGGTGAAATTCGGAATATTTTCATAATTTTTCAAATCTTGACGTTTTAAAGCAAAAATTTTATCTTAAAAATTTAAGCATTTTTTATACTTTATTTTTCAATAATAACACTATAGAATTCCTTAGGATTAAAACATAGGTATAAAAGATTAAAGTACCAGAAGTCCGTCGTCGCAGTTCCCGAAGTATTTGGGGAAAATGACTAAGAATTCACCTCGGAGTTTTTTGTAATAAAGAAGTTTTACACCTCATACATTGCTTTGTTCTGAAATTTTGGCATTAATTTTTGGGAAGCCAATGTTGTACGTATAAAGCCATCATGGCGTGTTGCTCCACAAACAAATAAAGATGCTTTTGTCACCAACCTAGCTGCTCTTTCTTCCGCTTGTGTATGACATGGTAAATTCCACAACTCACTTTCAATAACGTCACCCGTTTCAGCTACTTTCTCATGTTCCGCATTGGGTATATGTTTGGTGAGAGGAGGGTCTGCAAGGACACAATTTTGCCAATTTATGAATTCTGTATAGTCGTTTGCTTGAAAAGAGGTGAAATGACAAAATCACGAACAGTTTCATGAGTAAAATTTCCTTACTGAGGATCGCGTGCCGTTGATCATGGCTATCAGCAGGTTTTCTGGATGACCAAAAAAAACCATTTCTTTATATAACAGGGTCAACTACTGATTTCAGATCATCGCTTAGATATCTTGAGTAGTGGATAACTTCCCAAAGATGCTGTGTACCGGCTGTGCATGAAGGCTCAGTTTTAATTAAAAACCAAACTTTTGCATACACTTTTATAATGTATTTTACAATAATCCCTATTTCCAGCGATAACTCTTTTGTACCAACATACAAACGAAGTACTCTGTTTGCTGGTGTAAGCCACCTAGCATGAGATAGCTTTCCTGGTGATTTGGTGGACGGTGATGTTGAACAATTTCCTGAACATATTGCTTGACATATTTGATACAAGTATTTTTGGTCAGTGCGAAGTCCGTCTGTATTAACTGTTGACAAATCAAAAGCAATTTTTTTTAAGTTGACAATCGGTAGCTGCTTACATGTGCCAAGAAGCTTTCCTATAGGACCATTATATGTAAAAGGACCTGTAGTGCTTCCGTCAAGATGCCGAAAGATAGCGTGAAGGTAGCTCATTGGCGTGCAATTGACATATGAGCCACTGGAACAGCCTTTTTAAATGTAGCTCAAACAGTCTTATTACACCACCTTTCACACCAGTATTGACTGCTGTTCCATCTGATCCTACTGCAATTAAATCCACAGTAGCTACTCGGGTTGTTTTTAAATAGTCTAATATGCTTGATAACACTTCATTCTCTGTACCAATTCTTCTGCTCTGAGTTTTTCGTTACGATTTCTATTTGGTTCACATATGCTTGGCTAATTGCCAAGAACAGACCGATTTGTCAGACTGGGGGATGGGTGATTTAAATAGTTTCATTATATCACAGAGAAGAACAAAAATAAACATTCGGTGGAATCACACCATCTGTCTCTTTGACAGTTAAAACTAAGCAGAAGGAGCAAAGAAAAAAGGCAAAACGCGCAATTTCAGATTCCCGACCGGGGTGGTATATGTACTATGATATGATAATTATTTTGTTCACAAACAAAGGGTCTTACTATTTACTATTTACACCACAAGTGATTAAATAAAAATACATAAGAAATGAAAAAAAAAGTTTTAAAAAAAGCCAATTTTTACATATTTAGCGAAACTTCAGGGATCTGGTAGAAGGTATAAATATATTTTAATTACCAAAAAAATTTTTTAATGAACATTAGATGTCAATACACAACTTTTCCCACCACAGGCGATTAAAAATATTATACATAAGATTATTTTTAAAAAATTTAAAAAATGTCAATTTTTACATTTTGGCCAAACTTTAAGGGGCTGGCGGGGGATCTAAATATATTTTGATTTCCAAAAAAATTTTTATGCGAGAATTTGATGTCAATACACAACTTTTCCCACCACAGGCGTTTTCGATTTAAAAAAAAAAGTCAAAATCGACCCACCCTAGTGACCATGTTTCGTATATGAAGTAGGTCCCAAAACCTCCCCTCAGCTGAGAGTACGTTGTGACGAATACCAGTGCCCGTAAAGTTTCAATGTGTTTCATATAGAAGCTATTTTTCAACATCTTTTTCTTCTCAAAATGAAAACGTTGTTTTAGGCAACATATCTGTCAAAATACTTTTTAAAAGTATTTTTATCAGGATATAACTTAAGAGATTGACAGAAATTTTGGAATTTTTCAAATAGTATTTGCTGTTTTTATTTCTTGTGTAGGGGGAGATTTTAGTCAACTTCAATTTTGAGCAAAGTTTTCATTGTTAACCCGGGTTCTTTTTTTTTTTTCAGAACCTTTAAAACATGGTTAGTTTTTGCTCAAAGAAAAGAAAAACGATTTATTCAAAATCTGGTAGACAGTTGAGAGCTACAATTAAGTAACCACAAATTTAAAAAATAAAATGAAACAGAATATGTATTCACTTTTGTTAAAAAGGTCTGTTCGAAAAACGACATTAATGCTTTTAGTTAAACAAAATTTAGAAATTTAATAACATGAAACCCAGAGGCTTTGTGGTGGTGCTTCCACTCCTCAGATCCAGGTTTTATTCCCGTATTGAGCACGGTCGACTTTGCCTTGCATCCTTTCAGTGGGTCGATAAAAGGAGTTCCGAGCGGGTATGGAAACTAAACACTGGGGTTCCTCTTTAGACTGATGCCTTGACCAAAACATCTGCATGTCAACTCAAATTCATCGATCACTAAAATTGAGATAGGCAGAGTAGACTTTCTGAGATCAGTTTAATAACATCTAAATCAAATCTTTCTATTTCCCAAAAATCATGAAAAGTATTAATTTTTTGAGGTTTTTTTTTTTTTTCAAAACAGTATGGAAAAATAATTAATAGTGCGTAGCTACCTACGAATTTTCCTGTTTTAGCTACGCATAGGCATAGGCTGTAGAAAAGCCAAACATAGCCATGCTACAAATTTGTATTACTAACTACATCTTTGTATTACACACGTGTGTTACAGGGACATAAATAAAAAAAACATCTACCAAGTAAAATGTATGAACTAGGAGAATAGATATAGTTTTCTATAAACAAAGCCATATCCTACTTCTAAATTTAATTAACTATACTATTTTCTTAATCCCTAGTTTTATTCTTTACACAATGCGTTTAATGAGAAATAAAAAAAAAAGTTTAAAAAAAATCATTTCACCCATCAATAAAGTATGCTCAAAATTTCAGCTCTAAAAAACGTACGTCGTGTAGCTTTATGCTGCTGACATTTACGAGACGATTATTTAAGTCCTTACGGCGATAGTTTTCGTTAGTTGGTAATTTTAAAAGTTAAATATGTTTTAAACGATACGTTTTTAATTTTCACTCTTTAAATATTTATCTGAAACACAGTGTTAATGATATGACTTTGAAAAAAAAAATGCGTTCGGGATTAAACTGGAAGAATGGGATTAAACTTAATTCATTAAAAAAAAATACAGAGATAGTTAACATTCATGATACAATTATTTGCTCAAAATAAAGAAACATAAATATGTTTTGAATGTATCACGGCGTTGATAGATTTATTAATAATTACGTAATTCCGAAGTTATTTTTGCTGTAAAATATGTGTACGTGATGAAATAAATGACTACATCACTTTGTTTGATTTAAGAACACGAAATGCTTCATTTTTTTCCCGTCCAAGAAATAAATCCCTATGACAAGAAAACAACACTTTCTTCACATGCATATTTTATGAGTGTGTCAGCTAATATTAACTTCTGCGTACTTCTTATTTTTATGTTACTTTGAAGAATCTGTTTGAAAAGTAATAGTCAGTAATTTTGTCTTTTCTATTTCAAGGCAAAAATAGCAATTTTAGAAGTAACAAAACGTAACTTTTGTATCTCGAAAAAACTTTGAGTTACGCATTGTAAAAAAATACTTTAAAGCATTGAAATAAGGAGAGTCCCACTATAGTTTAGGAAATGTTTTTGCATTATGAGTTTTTATACCTCCTTTTACAAAAAAGGAAGATTGTATTCGCGAAAAAAAATTCACTCAAAAATCGGCCTAATCTTCCATTTTCTCTCACCCCTGAATGAATGTTGAATTTTTTTTTTCAACCCTACCACACGTGGATTAGAGCCTAAGAACGTATAGACCTCCGAAATATCCATTTTGACGATCCCCGAGTTAATTACAACGAGTTTTCTCGTGACCTCCGTATGTACGTATATATGTATGTGCGTATGTGCGGATGTGCGGATGTATAACTCAAGAACGGTATGTTCTAGAAAGTTGAAACTTGGTACGTAGACTCCTAGTAGGGTCTAGTTGTGCACCTTCTCTTTTGGTTCCATTCGGGTGTTTCTAAAGGGATCTTTTGCACCTTTCTTTGGGGGGGGGGAATCGTTGTTAATTTCGATGCAAACTCAAGTGGTGTTAAAATTTGTCGGACATTTGGCGATATATCGCCAGTCTTTTGGTCGCCAAGTTGTGTCGCCAACTTGGCGAGCAATTTGATGATTTTTTTTTTTAAATCTTGTTTCAATTTGACCACTTTTGGTGATATTTAGAGAGTTTACTATTGAATCACATTAAATTTGCCAGTCATGGGGGAAATAACATTAAATTGGTGTAAAAGGAAGTCATGTGATGGACACATCACCTCGTTTTTTTTTTTAACTCTCTGCCTGAAACATTGCGTTGAAAATCGCAATCCGTGTCCTATTCAGCAGATTTGTTTTTCGAAATCACTTAAACGCATACACACAAGCCTTAGAAACGTTTGGGGAACAAAATAACAGTTCATAATATTTTTTTAAAAATAATTTTGATCATTATAAATGGACAAAACACTAAAACAAATTAAATGAAGTATGAAACATAATATATAGAGTAAATTTTACTGCATCATAATTCAATAAATGTACACATCTTTAAAAAGCTTAGAAACTGCTTCAGCAACTGCGCTGTGGGCGTATGTTTTTTAAATAATAAATATCAGACGTAAGAAGCTCCCAAGATTACATCATTAAAAACGAAAAATGAAGAAAAATGACGTAATGGCTCGAATTACGAAAGTTGTACATACGGTGGGGGAAATGATCAATTAGGTAAAGTGGTCATAAATGAAAGAATGAGGGTAATTTTTTATTTTAGATTTTAACAATTGGGAACTATTATTTTGAGTTCAAAATTTTGCTACTGGCAGTATTTTATTTCGTGAAAAAAATCGTTTCGTATGCACATGAAACATTTTAAAATCTGAAGCTTAAGAGGGAAAGGCGAGGACTTTTGGGAAATTTCTCCCCTCCTTAGGTAATTACAACTGGCAAAAAATTCAGCTTGTCACTAATTTGTTCCGTCATTAGACTATTTTTGGTCTTTATTGACAGGGATGTATTGGACCCGCAGTCAAAAGCCCAAGTATTCCCCGTGTCGGAGTCGGAGTCGTTCATTTTCCCTCCGACTCCGCACCCCCGATTAATTCCCCACTCTTAATTACACTGCGGGTCAAAGTTATTGTGCCATGGCCAATTTGCCTGTAGTGTGAGTCTTAGAGCAGAAATTATAAATGGAGGGAACAAGTCCATTCATTGGCTTAGCAAAAGCTTGAGCAAAGGTCCCAAGCGACGTGACTTAAAAATGAGGAATGGTTGACTCGTTTTTAGTGAAACTAGAGAAATAAATATGATTTCTTCCAATGCTTTGTTTTTACGAACATTTTCTTTTTGAATAAGTTTTTAAATTTCAACACCATTAACTGCATTTCTTTTAATTATCATTATTATTATTATTACTATTATTATCATTTTTTGTTTTGGCACTAAACATTTTACAAGCAGTCAAAAGACAGAAATTAAGATTATTTTTCTTTATTTTTTTCTCTTTTATTATTTTCATTATATTTTTTATTGATTACTTTTTATGGAAATATTTTAATTTCTATATAGTTTTTTTTTTCTTTTCGAACAAAACTATTATCTTCTGCACACATAAAAATTGAATGTTACCCATGTGGGTTGTTTGTAAATATTCACATACGTCATCCCATAATTTGTTAAATTTAACACTGTTGAATATGTACAAAGTGATAGCGTTTTAAATTAAAAAAATAAATAAATAAATAAACATTCTTCGCTTTAAAATCCGTCACGTGACTTGATGTGTTTGTTTCACGAACGAAAGTCTTCACTCACTCCATTTTATCTCTTCTCGATGGTATGACTATTGTGCGGATTCCAGGAAGACGATCCGAAATTACGAAACAAATGGAACGTCGCGTCGCTTCAAATTGACATTTTAATTAATATTTCCACTAATTAAAGTCACAGAAAACCGAAAGTTACGTAAGCATGGTGTCTGAAAAATTAAAAATCTCTCAATACCTAGTTCGGTCGTCAATTCTCTGGCGTTCGGAAGAAGTTTGAGTGCTATATATAGATAGACGAATACAAAGATACACTCCCTTTAAAAAATATATAAGGCAAAAAATGTTTTTTTCGTCTAAATATTGTTATTATCTTAATCTGCTCTTCTTAATTCTACTTTTTTAATGCAATGTAGGCTAATTAAGAAAAATGGTGGAGTTTGATAAGGCTATTGATTTGGAACATTTAACCTACAGCTCTTTAGTGGAGTTTGAATAAAAGAGAAAATTGGAAAGTTTTGTACGTGAAACACCTACCAATACATAATTATTTTTAAATATTTAAGTAATGCATATTTTTATTTATTTATCTTTCAATCTTATTATTTACTTCATTGAAACAGAAAGAAGTACTGTTTAAGTTTTACTTTGAGCTTCAGAGATTGCTCTAATTTTTTTTTAATGGGTCATTTTCCAGAAAACGTAACTTTTGGACGCAAATATTTTTTTCAATTTCGAAACCTTTTGTTTCCTTTTTTCATTTTTACATGAAAATGTTACCTACTAGAAGTAACCATGAACAATGGCCCAGCTAAGTTCCAATTATTTTACTCATAAATAAAAAAAAATTAGAAAACGCCTTGTTTACGGAAATAAAAGAAAAAAGAAAAAAAAAAACTTTTAATATTTAAAAATCGAGGCCAATTTAGTATCAGAGTAGTAATTTTGTTAATTGTGCAAACAATCAACTATTTTAATGATTAGTGGGAGTATAGTATTAAACTCTATTAATTAAAGTACGGCTTAATTAGCAATTTTCAAATGTATGATAAAAAATAGTATTTAGTAAATTTGAGGATATATTGGCAATTTACAGTAAGTCAGAGTAACCGCACTAAGTTTTTAAAGCAAAATCTATCTTCTTGTTTTTCGATAAAAATCTCACAACTTCAACTATGGCTGAAAATAAACAAAGGGACTTTCTTGTATCATGTAAAATAAAATTTGGTGTCATTACTGCCACGCGTTAATGAGGAATGGCATTTTGTGTTTAGGTAACGGAGGTGAGAATTTATTGTGTGACATGACTAATTGTTCTACTAAAACGGACTTAAAGATAATATTAAAAACATAAATATAATTAAACAATTAGTATTTGAGACATTTGTAAAAGGAATAATAAATAAATAAGTGCATACCTTTAATTAAACAACTTATTAAACAAGTCATAAATAGTCACACAAGGTGTGTGACATGCCACGGAGGTGAAAATGCATATGTCGTGAACCAAAAATGTACTAAAATAAAAATTATTATTAAAATATTGTTGGCAGGTTTAAATAGATATATTTTTGATGAAATTAAAGAGCATTGTTAAATGAATTGTTCCTTAAAATGTTTTCGGTAAAAGGAGTGTGACAGAAAAGTTACACTTTTTAAAGAATGACCCTAAAATGAGCCATTGTAGTAAGCAATGTACTGACGTTTTTCTTTGAACGTTCCTATTTTTGCGTCGTAGAAAGAAAGCCGTTTCTTCAATTGCCTGTAATGTAACTTCCTGTTTGTCTGATTGTTTTAATTCAGCTTCAATTTTGTTGCTAAAAATAACTTTTACTTGTCGATTTTTTAGTTAATCTTTTTTTTTTCATCTAATAAAACGCTGCTGCTACATAATTTAAGTTTGCAAATAAAGAAATGAAGAACAGCTGTTTTCATATTATAATTTCAGTTTTATCAGATGAAAACTGGGTTTAGCACACTTTGAGAAACCACTTATCTGATGCGGATCCTCTCATAATACACGTCTAAATGCAATAATAAATACTTATGGTAAAAAATCTCATTAATCAGTCCACGTTTAAAACTTCATTAAGAAAAATCTCCTTGTATTACTTGTTTAACTCTTTTAGTGTTTTAAGATCGTAATTTAATCGGAAGAGAGTTAATTACGTGCAATAAGATCTGATTTTATAATTTCCTAAAGAGTAATGCAGCAAACCTCTACACTTGAACTATTAATATTCCAACTTGATTTTTTGCTTCCTATGCAATAAAGTATACATTTTGGATTTTTTTTTCTTTTTTTTTGCATTTTACGTTACTATTATTGAAAATATTTAAAACTTGTAGTTTTAAGATTTTTTAAACGTTGGTGACTTTTTGACAATCACGAACGCAACTGATATTACAATTGTATTTTAGCCAAAACTACTGGAAACTTTTTTTAAAGATATGAATGTTTCTTTTAAAAAAGTTATTCAATCAGACACTCAACTTTTTTTTCCAATTGAAAGAGTTTTTATGTAACAGCGCGGGATGTGTAGTCTCATTTTTCTGTTGATTGTTTTAGAATGTGTCAAACGACCTAGTTTGTTGTTGGATAATAAAATATGAATGTTAAAACACAAAACCAGGGAACCATGCGCTAGTGTAGTGATGAAAAAAATTTAAATAAGTAACAATTTAAAGATCATAATCAGACATGTTTTTGGACACATAAATTGTTTACCGCCGTGTCCCTGGAACATTTTGAAATAGGAAACAAATATTTGCATGTAAATATTCTTTCTATAAAGAAATCAACTGTAAAGCAAACATCCCACCAACATCTTGCCAGGAAAGCGTACGAATGTTTAATAATAAAAAAAATAAATAAGTACAGTTTGACCACGAACTATATGAGTTTTGGCAATTAGCCAAGTTAAGACAAATCCATCTGAATATATCTAGCGGGGAAGAATGCTAAATAGCGACGGCATTTTGATGCACGCATTTTACAATGTCACTAGCGCCTTATTAATTTAAAGCCTTCTCTGAAATAAAATGAGAGGAAACAAAGAGTTTCTTTTTTCAACAACAAAAACGAGATGATATGTGCCTCACATGACTTCCTTTTACTCCAATTTAATGTCATTTTCCAATTATTGGCAATTTTAATGTGATTCAGTAGTTTACTCTCTAAATATCATCAACAGTAGCCAAATTGAAACCAGATTTTTAAAAAAAATCGCCAATTTACTCTATATATTATGTTTCATACTTCATTTAATTTGTTTTAGTGTTTTGCCCATTTATAATGATCAAAATTATTTTTAAAAAAATATTATGAACTGTTATTTTGTTCCCCAAACGTTTCTAAGGTTTGTGTGTATGCGTTTAAGTGATTTCGAAAAACAAATCTGCTGAATAGGACTCGGATTGCGATTTTCAACGCAATGTTTCAGGCAGAGAGTTAAAAAAAAACGAGGTGATGTGTCCATCACATGACTTCCTTTTACACCAATTTAATGTTATTTCCCCCATGACTGGCAATTTTAATGTGATTCAATAGTAAACTCTCTAAATATCACCAAAAGTGGTCAAATTGAAACAAGATTAAAAAAAAAAAAATCATCAAATTGCTCGCCAAGTTGGCGACAAAATTTGGTGACCAAAAGACTGGCGATATATCGCCAAGTGTCCGCCAAATTGTGACATCACTTGAGTTTACATCGAAATTAACAATGAATGGGACTATGCTATGAACTTGGCTAATGATAACGGTGCAATGCTTCTTTCTCCAGCACACTAAGCATCGTTTACAGCCCCTAGACGTGGCCTTTTTCAAGCCTCTGTCCATATATTTTGATCGAACCTGTGATACGTGGATGCGAGAACATCCAGTGAACATCCATTACCCAATATAAAATAAGAGAACTGTTAGGTGACTCTTATGGAAAAACTTCAAGCGTGGCCAATATTCTGTGAATGGATTCTCTAGATCAGGAGTTTTACCTATTAGAACAACTGTGATTAATGACAAAGACTTTGCAGCAACCGAGTCAGAATTTTGTAGTCCAGATGAGACTACCAATGTAAACATGCAACATGTTCCGTGTCAGCTGTTCAAAATGCACAAGAACAATATGGATAAAATTAATCCAAATTTCGAGTGATCTAGTGGTTAATTCTCATTAAGTTACGATCGTCGGTTCTATTAATGATTTTGTTAAGGTGGCACACATATAACCTTTGCATAAAAAATGAAAGGCAGAAGAAGGAAACATACTTCGGCAAACGTTCTAATGTCGTCGCCACAGAAAAAGGACACAGAACAGAAAAAACCGCGAAAGAAGGAGCAAAAAACCGCACAAAACAACTGGTATTGCAATATTTGCCTTAGAGATAAAGTCCAAACATGATTTAGTACATGAAATGGCATCAGTGGGTTCATTAACACTGCGCTAAGTTAGCCCAAAGCAAAGGAAATTCTATTGCAAATCCAGGAAAAAGACTGTACAGTTCAAATGTAAGTTATTACATCATTTACTGTTACGGTCCAATTTAGGAAGCGCATGGTTTCCTAAATTCCATGCTTTCCTCCTCCAATTTAGGCGCATATATTCCTAAATTGAACTTTTGCAACTTCGTCGAAAATGATTTTTGAAAAAATTACTGTCATATTTAAAGAAAATGTAAGTACCTATGTCGGTTCCTAACTAAATTTGGCTTCAGATGCCCTATTTTTTACTTTTGTTTTGCTTCACGTTTAGCGCCACGGGCCTCTCTTTCTTAGGGGGTCCATTATATGCGGTCTTCCCCAGCATTATTTGTGTGGTTTCCTTTTCAACGCAACGTTTACATTGCACAAATCGCTAAAATGTCAATGATAGTATCACAACTGTTTATAAACTTTTCTCATTCTTTTAAAAGTCGTAATTGCAAATGGAACTATGTTTTTTCTATGTGGCCTATACATATCATTAACGTTTATTATTGTTATGAATATTAACGAAGAAGTCGTCAAAAAAAGCGATCTTGTTTATGCCTCCTGAGTTGGAGATACATAGGCATTTATTTAACATACACATACATAAAGAAATCTAAGCAAATTCTTCCGAGTCAACAAAATCTCTCGCAACATATTATTTTCATGCATATCTTGAAAAATAAAGTATTATGATAAGAAAGAGATTATATTCGTATGGCGCTAAGAATAATATTTGTTCGATGCTTAGATTTTTATTAGAAAGGCAAGGGCATAATATTTTCGTTGAATAATCTCCCTTTTGGAATTTCTAAGAACACTATAACCTATTATTCCGTGAGCACAAGTATTTCAATTATTTATATCCATGTGTGCTTTGTATTTTCTAACCATCTAAAAACAAATTATTTAAAAGTAAATCAAATAGAATAATAGTTAAAATTAAATGTACCTAAGTGTCTAATTTCTGCTTTATAATCATGTATCTATTGATGAATTTAAATCCTTAGGGAAGACTATGGGATATTTGATCCCCACTTTAGTTTTCAGTTTTTTCTCAGCTGCAAATTATCAGTTTTTTCAAAAAAAGTACGTGAAGAAAAATAATTTTTTCTCTCTATCTGACAGTATTTTTTTACTTAAAATTAAACAAATAGCTTTGGTAAAATAATATTTTTTAATAACTTTATAATGGGATCATCTATCCCCACATCAAGGGATACATGATCCCTTCATAAGGGATACTTGATCCCACTGATAAAATACATAAACTTTTCGTTAGATCAGCTTTATTTATGGATTTCAGTTTTCTGCATAATTTTTCTAAAAAGTAACACTAGTTCTATTTTTTTTTTAAGTTAGATTATAATTAAGTGTACC
Organism: Uloborus diversus; assembly: GCF_026930045.1. Classification (NCBI taxonomy): domain Eukaryota; kingdom Metazoa; phylum Arthropoda; class Arachnida; order Araneae; family Uloboridae; genus Uloborus; species Uloborus diversus. The sequence goes on from NC_072735.1 coordinate 105,006,775, forward strand.
CAAAATAATATTTTATATTCTACTAGGACATTTGACAAAAAAAAATGTACACAACTTCATTGAACTTATGTTTGTTTTCATCAGCAACTTATTCTCCAATACAGTTGTGAACAATATATTTCATAAATAAAACTAACATTTTTTTTTAAGTAGCGTAATGAAACTCAAATTACAGTGAATAAAAAAGGAAAAGGACGGCAAGCACAAGAATCCACTTATTTGCTTCTTGTCTTGAAATAGTTAAATTAAGGGTTTTATCAATTGAATCAATTTTTAAAAAAAGTATGAAAAATAATGAGTATGAAAATAAAAGTATGAAAAGTATCAGCATACTTTTAGAAAAGAACAGAAGGTCTAGCATATATTTTCAAAACCTGAAAAGTCAAATGCGAACAATTCATTTGCTGTAGCTCCTAAAGTTCAGCTCAACCCATCTGGATGTGTGCGACTTAACACATTCATTCTCATTTACTACATTTTTGTCAATTTTTCAGGAAAAATAAATTGATTAAGCATGTTACCTTTTCACTATAGAAAACTTATTTCAAACTCTAAAAATCCAACTTAGCATTCTATCTGCTAATAGGTTTACATAATGGGCAACTAACTTTTTTGATGTAAATCTAACGATGGCAAATTTTTTTTTTTCATTCAAACAAGGATTTGACATCTATTTCAACTTTTTCAAGCTCATTTGGCTGATCAAAACATAACTAATCAGTACAGTTAGTTTATGTTTAGATGTTTGAGGCGTTATGTAGGTTACAAGTGCAAACTGATATTTTTTTTTTGTTTAGCATATTTACTGCATTGATTATATAAGTCTATCACTCATACAATGATAAATTTTATTATGTTTATATGGTTTTGAATGTTTAAAGTTAATGTCAACTAAAGTAAACAGCAGTTATATTGTTTTCGTTGTGTTTATATTGTCACATGGATACTTGATCCCTGGGATCATGTATCCCTCTAAACAAAGGGATCAATTATCCCTAACATGAGATTTTTACAAACATACGTGTTATAATATTAACAATCAGTGGTAATTTACTAAAAATATGTCTCAATTATATAGACAATTATATAGACATATAGACAATGACTGTCTATACTTTAACATACTTCAGTATTTTTTTTAAAAGTTGTATGTATTGGATAATGTAAACTTCAGAATGATTTCTTAGAAAAAAATTTCCTTTGACACATTCAGACAATAATTTCTTGAGCTAAAACAAAAAGGCTAAAAAAAAAAAGAAGTGTTGCCAGATTTTATATACAAGTATAACTTTTTTTAACATAATTCTCAGGTTTCACATCTCTGTTTAATGATTTTGGTACATTTTTGGCTATGGGATCATGTACTTCCAGGGATCAAGTATTCCCAGTCTCCCCTACCCTTTTATGGAAACTTTTTTTATTCGGATTCATATTTTTATTCTGAAGGTATGACATTATTTACTTTACACTAAATTTAGCTCAGTATCAATGTGTTTTGAGACCCATATTTTCACGTTGACAGCAATTATCACTTACATAAGATGACAATTTTACTAATGGATTAAATGATATCCAATAATTATGTTGTTTTGATAATTAAACCAAAAATATTTTTTATTCCTGCCTTTTTGGCTCAGATATTTAAGGAAGTAGTAAAAGTTTGTCTAAGTTCATTTGTGGAAGTAATTATTCACGGTAACGAAAACGAAGAACCCGAAGTTTTAAGATGTCTTTTAGCATTAAAATCAGTTGAATCTATGTTGTTGTTTTTTTTTCTATCTTTCTGTGATTCGATGCTTCGAAGATGGGTAATATCACTCTACAAATTGACTAAGAACTCATCTTGTTAAATGAAAAAAAAATGAAAAATAGCTTAAACCATGAATGCTGTTTGTCTCCTGTGAAAATTTAAAAAATGGATTGAGTTAATTCAGTACAAATCCTATACAAATAATCTCATATGCCAATACATGTATATTGCTGCCATTGTAAATATACTTTAGGAATATTCAGATCATTGAGTAGACTTGATTGAATATTTTTCAGGATCGAACGTGTAAAAAAGTATTTTGCTCAATAAACATTTTTTTTATTTCAGGAAGAAGGCATTTTAGTAAAACTTTAGCTGTACATATAAAAGTTTTTTAGTTAAAACAGGGACCAATATGATTTTTTTTGGAAAATTGTCCTCTAACATGTAGAACTTAGATCTGAATTTTGCTTCGCAGCTCCGGCACGTCATGTAACAATAAATTACTAACATCATTAAATGTAAAACTCATTTAAGACACTGGCTGGTGGCTGCACAACGCATTAGAGTATATGCATCAATGAACCTTGGGATTTTAACAATAAAAGACAACAGCAACAGATTTACCATATCTGTTTCACTGTTTTAATTATTATAAACACATTGGTTTATCACTTCCAAGAACCATGTGCTTCATCATGTAAGGACGAGTTGGAAAGATTGGGATTGTGGGAGGAATGGTATAACTGCATTTTAACACGGAAATAAAATGCCAAAAACCTTTCTCTGCCTTGTCCAGTAGCTGGAAAGTATCAAAATCAAGCTGGAGTCCAAAGCTATTTATCTACTTGACATGCTAGAAATTGTTTTTTCTATTTGTTTTCGGCTTCAATGCAGCGGTTTCATTCCTCTCGCCGTATCATTCTCTCCCCCCCCCCTACTCCGAGAATATAGAAAACGTTTTTTCAGTGCAGAAAAATTTTGTTATCGGGGTTTTTTTTTTTACTTTTTTTTTTTTACACAGCAACATTTTTACAAATCACGAAAAACAAACAAGTTCATGTGTCAGAAAAGTCTTAACAGTAAGTTCTGATGGCATTGCAGTAAGTTTTAGTTGTAGAAAAAGCGAAATTTAATTTCATATACAACATTTAAATTTCGAAATATTTTTTAACTTATAAATCAAGTTAGGTTTAATTTGTCCCGTGCAATCAAATTGCCCTGTTTTTTACATTAGTTGGGATTATGTACTTTTGTTGTTAAAAATGTTTTCAAAAAATAAAGCAATTTATTAGGAGAATCATTGTATAACCAGGGGGCAACTTGTTGTCTATTAGTAACATAACGTACTATATCCTAATAGTTTGTTTAATGTCAAGACAATCATATAACATTTTTTCACCTAAATGCAAAATAAAAATAAATATTTTTTCAAAATTCAGATTTTATTTATTTATGTATTCATTGATTTTGTAATTATCCCTATATTATGCGATTTCGGAGTTTTCGTCGGTGCTAAGTGCCCTATTTTTTACATTACCATTTTTTCCAAAATGGTAATGTAAAAAAATAGGGCACTTCAGTAAAAAGGTAGTTTCATTGTTTATTATCTTCTGAGAAAAAAGAATAAAAAAAGATAAAATTTTATGCTAACAGCCTTTTTCAGCTTTTTACGAACCTTTTGCCTTTTTTTTAATTTTTTTTCAGTCTAAGTTAATTTTAAAAACTTGAAAAATGTTTCTTTCATTTGAGAAAAACACGTGCTTAGAACGGTAAAATAAATTTTTATTGTAGAGATATATTTTCTGTTTCTCTGCTTAGATTGACTTGAACAATTGTTATTTTAATTTTTTTACTTTACTTTTAAACTATGATACAAATAATTGATATTTTTAAATATCCGTAGTAAAAAAATGATGCTCATTCTTTAACTACGGTCTCAGTTAAGATTTTAATTTTGTAAGTAAAGAAAAACAGCTGTAAAAAATGGTACTTTCTTGAAAAGCATTTATCGTAGTATTGTGCATTTAATTCGTAAAATTACTATTAATCCTTTTGTTCATATGAAACTTATTTGAGCTTTTAAAAAGAAAACGTAACATATTTGTAACTAATAATAGAGACTTGCTTAACTGTTTCTTTTGGATTTGCTCGTTTATACTAAAACATCCTGAGTTAAGCAGCAGGAAAGCTTAAGGTATTAGCAAGGCTAGAGCAGAAGGTATGAATAGTGAGGAAGTGAAAGCTTATTTTTTTTACTCAGCTCAAATTAAAAAAAAAATACTTATTTTCTAAACAAAAACAGTTAAATGCAAATATGAATAAAACTTGATTTGTTTACAAAATGATTATTTTATCTAATTTTTCCATAATGGCTTCAAGTCAGTAGGATCAAAAGATAAAGTTTTTTTTGTTATGATTAACTTTGCACTTGTTAAACGTTTTTAACTTGTTTAAAAATGAAACTTTCATTTATTTGACCATTAGGAACAATGTAATATTTTATGGTGACTATTCTGGCTTTATACAATGAGAAAAGGCACTTAAAAAGAATCATTAATTATGAACACAATTTTTCTTACATTTTTACTTTTTAGGAAAGTGATTTCATTGTAACTTACAACTGTCATGGTTTTTTAATACGAAGTTTTGCAAGATTAAAGAACATTATATTAATATTTAAATCATAAGCATAAGAAAAAAATATAAAATTGTGTCAGAACAAAAATGCCACCAGTAAAAAATTTTAATTATGATAAAGCAAAGAAAAAGAACAGTTTTAATGCTCACGAGACCATTACTTAAAAATGCAAATCCTTGCATTTCGTTATTCTATTTCGAAAACGAAATTTATTCGCTATTTTAATTGTTGCCAAGCAACACAATTAAAAGATATTAAACAATGTTAAAAATTGAAAATGAAAGCAAGAGTTTTGTGTCTTACTAATTTGTATGTTAAGTAAAATCAGTGACGGGACAAGCAAAATGAAATTCCAAAAAAATAAATAAATACATAAATGAAAACAAATTAATATTTATCATTAATGTTAGCTTTAGAGGGAAAACCGTTTTCGTGTGTAAATAAGAATTTGACTTAATGAAACGTATAACTACAAGCATAATTCTTGGGATGAATGACTGGACTTTCACTCCTATCTTTGTTTAGTTCTTTAAATATCTTACAAACTTATCTTTTGAACCTTTTGTATGCATAATTATTTCTTCGAGAGCTTGCACATTAACAGTCGATGTTGCTCACGAGTTTAATGTTAATAAACACGAATCATTTTATATAAGAAGTTGGTTTATCCTCAGTTTCTCCGATACTTCAACCCCCCCCCCCCCTTTAATGTATTAAAATATATGATTAAATCTGAAAAACAGGAAGGAAGGTGAAATGTCGGCGAAACTGAGGAGACACCATGATGTTGATTCGCAAAAAACGTACAAAATTAAGTAAAGGGTGTTTTTTTTTTAGAGAACTTTAGGTTCAAATAAAACACAGTTAAATGTTGTTAATTGCCATGAATGCTGCTTTATTCAAAAGATGATTCTTTGCCATTTTTATTTAAATATGATTTCTGGCATATGGCCATCTCGGCTAGCTCGGATAAAGTCCAATTGGAAAGTCCAATTTTCTCACTTTTTGCAGCAATAGAGGCCGTATGTCAGTAATAAGGTGGCGAATGTTCTCTTTCAAGGCGTCAATCGTCTGTGGCTTATCAGTGCAGACCAGAGATTTCACGTAGCCCCACAAAAAGTAGTCCAGCGGTGTTAAATCGCATGATCTTGCAGACCAATTCACGGGTCCATTGTTCGAAATTATTCGTTCACCGAACTTTTCTTTCAATGAATCAATTGTGACACGCGCTGTGTGATATGTTGCACCGCCTCGTTGTCTATTCATCAACCGAACTGAACACAAAACAAGTGACAGCTATCAAATGGCGCACATATCAAATAGTGTTGCCAACTTAAAAATCTACACCTCAATCAAAACCGTGTCTCCGGCAATTCGCCCTCTCCACCGTTTCGCCATCCAAATAATTGACAGGTGAAATCAGGTGAGGCATCATCACACTTCAGTGATTTCTCTACAAAGTAGGTAGGGAAAAGTCGTAGGGATTATTTATTCCTATCACTGAGCTTAAAGAGAGAAAATATTCCTAAAAGTTTTAAGATTTCTTGACCCCTCCCTAGCCCCTTATCTCCTCGTGCGTGTTAATTTGCATATGGATTGAAGATAGGTACACATTAGAAAAATGGCGGTCAATTCGTACGATCTCAGCGCCGAGGGAAACTAGCTTTGTTCCAAGGATATTTATATCGCATCGCTTACAGAAAAAACGAAAAATCATACTGGAAAACCTGCGGTAGCCGTACAGTCCGATTTGTGATGCCATATTCCACATTTTTGGAAGTTATTAAATTAGTAATGTTAAGAGACAGTAATATAGCTCAATTTTCTGGAAAAAACAACAACAAATCAGCTTTAGGGATCACACCACCGAACTTCTAAACTTCTTTTGACCCCCCACATTTTTGGTGCAAATGCCGCCTTGCTTACATCTTCGAACATTTTCAAAAGCCACATTTTTGACACTTAAACGGAGAGTGAAGGGTAGCAGGCAAAAAAATTTTTAGTATAACGAAGGACACACATCCGTTTGATAACCAATTCCATAGTTTGCAAGGTACACTGATCACGCATCAGTTTTAAAGTTTTGGGGAATTTGCTTATGCAGCGTACAGTGCATAAAAAATGACAAAACGTACAACTTCAAATTTAGTATTTTTATTAAATGCTAATGTGTTATATTGAAACCAAGTCTTAAGGTAAAAATTTTATACTAGCTGAAATTTCGACTAAATGGGACATACAAACGAAAACTGACTGCTAGAATATACAGCTCAAAAAAAACTTTATCAACTTTCTTTACTAAGAACAAAACACATTTTATCAGGGGAAAAAATCTGATAAAGTTTGTCTGAGCAACAACGACCAAACAAAAGAAAAAATAAAATAAATGGAATTATTGTATTTATTTCATTGTAAATTGTTTAGTTATAACGTTTTTTATTTATCGTTTGCCAAATTTAGCTTATGTTTAGTCCTAATGTTATTTTCTTACAATGCATTTTGGAAACAAAACAATTTTTGTCTTTTTATTTTTAGAACACCTCATCTCCCGATGATAAAATAAAATATTTAAAACTCAGTGTTATAGGAGGCTTTAGAATTATTATTATACATTTTTTAACAGTATTATACAAAAATGAAATTCTATCTTTTGAAATTCGTGTTATATTGAAACCGTGTAGCATTAAATTAAAATTTTGTCTCGTGTAATATCAAAACCGTGTTGTAGAAGCACCGTGTGATATGAGGGATGCCTCTATACAGATACGCTAGTCTCCGCTCAAGGAGATTAGAGGTCATTCATTAATTATTCAAAGGTGTCGAGGGGGAGGGGGAGTTGGTAAAATTCTACGTACCCTTACTTGGAGGAGGGGAGGGTTTCAAACCCATTCTTACGTAATATTTTCAAAGTCGATATTTTATATCAGAAATCGCGCGGTCAAGTGGTTTGGCAGGGATCATATTTCATTTACTTCTACAAGGTTAAAAACGTATAAGGATGAGATGTTTTTTACTTGTTTTTCAAAGAACTAATAGTGTAAAATATAATAAAAGAATCGCACTGTGTGTTAATTTTAATTAGTATTGCATCATATTCAAAACAAAATTGTCGAAAAAACATTCAGTCACGACTTCTTTTAGTCAATATTTCTTTGCACAAAAATGTTTTTTAAAAAATTTAATAATAGTGAACTTAATAACGTTTCCAGTGATGTACGATTCGTTATTTTATTATTTTGAATAACGAAGTGGAATCTTACGTAAGATGGGGGGGGGGGGTTGTAAATCTTACTTACCCTTACATGGGGGAGGGGGGATGAAAAATTGCCAAAATCATCCTAACGTAGTTATTGAATGGCCCCTTACTTAGACAATAACTTTTAAAACTTATTAAGGGGTCTGCCTGTGTTCGGAGTACTTTTTTTTTCAAAAAAAACAAATATTGGCTAACTGTATATTTTTTTAATCAAAGAGTGAATAAAAGTAAGAAAATAATCAAAGAAATAATTACTGTTTCTTTATTTTTTTAAAAAATGGGAAATTTGAGGGAAAAATAAGCTAATTTTACAGTTTACGCTAAACACTCTATACTCATTTCAAAGCAATGCAGCTACAAATCCTTTCTAATATAAGTTCCTGCACCACTTACCTGTGTTCTGAACTAAAAGTTTTATAACAGCCCCAAAATAAAAAAAATATATGGCAATTTCATTTAAATTCACCGTTTTCCCACTGAAAAATCGTCAATATTTTATAGTTAGATACCTGTAAAATTTTTAAATTCTGACATAGAGCTTAGATTATAGTTCAAAACATAGCTAGCAATATGAAAAACATTATTTGAAAAATACAAGTTAATAGGTAAAAAACTTTTCAAGTTATGAGATGTATCGTAAATGAAAATAACGAAAAAAGTAGTTTTTCAGAAAACGCGTTTAAAAATTTCTTTTGTATAAACATTTATGTTATAGACAATTTTTGAGATCAAAATTCTCTATGTTTGTAGCTTATACATTTTTTGACTATAGTTGTCAATATGATTACTTTTTTTAAGCTTGTCTTTTTTCCTGACCATTTTTACATAGGCTAGTGAGCGACCATTTGAAGTCACTATTTGTTGATAATCAGTTCTCAAGTTTGTGTTTACCATTGCATGCATAATTCCTTAACCTGTACTTTTAAATACTTTCAACTAGTAAAATAAAGGAAATCAGGTGAATAAACAACATTTTCAATTATATCCAGGTAAAATTTAAAGAAATTGGGTAATTCGAAAACAAAATAAGCGCAATTTACAGTATGCGGAAAACGCATTACTTATTTCAATTTACAATTTGTTTAAAAATCCTTTCTAATATATGCTACTCATTTACTTACCTGTTTACAGAATTTTAAGTTTTATGCCAATCTTAAAATTTACAAAGATATTACAGTGTATTGAAATTTATAGATATTTTCTCGAAAAACTTCAATATTTCACGGTTAAATGAAAGTTTTTAAAATATTGCCTTATAGAGCTTAGATTGTGATTCAAAACATGGTTAGTAATATGTAAAACATTATTTTAAATCACAGCAATAAGGAAAAAAAAAATAAAGTTGTGAGATCTGATGTAAATAAAAATTTTTAAAAAGACAGTTTTACAAAAATTGCAATTTGATATTTCATTTTCATAAAAATACATTATATAAACTGTCTTAAATTTTCAGAAAACTTTTCAGGGGTCGATCCAAGTTTTATTTTCTGGGTCCCCATTTTGTTAAAAAACAAAATATTTTTCTAAATTTTCTTTGTTTTTGAAAATGAAGTTATTGTGAATTGCCAGGTTATATATGTGCATGGCAATATGATGCTCATTCACAATAGGAAGTATAAGAAGAGAATTGTTAATGTCCTAGAATCACAAAAACCGTTCTTTGGAGGTCTCCACTTTGTCACACTGGATCACCATGTAGCAAGGGCCAAGGGCGACCCTAAATCTTGAATTTTAGTTCATGATGCAAATTTTTATGAATGAGCCGCTTTTACGTTGTGGAATTTTGTGAAGCTGCCGCTTTTACGTTGTGGAATTTTGTGAAGCTGCCGCTTTTACAATGCAGATTTTTGGGAAGGGGCCGCAAAGCGGACCCAATTCCAGTCGGGGGTCGGCCCTATTTTGGTGAGCGCTGGCCCCTTGTCATTTTGGTCGCCAGGTCTCCCTCTTCTCATAAAACTTGTACATTTATATGTCTCAAGACAACAAGCTGGGCCCCTAATTTCCGACTAGGCTGACATGACCTCTGGGCGAGCAACAAATGTTGTTCGCTAATTTTGTGTCTCTCCCAATTAATAATGTTGAAAAAAGAGCAATTATAATTTTAAAAAATACATGCTGGTATCATTGTGGTACTTTACTCACTGACATTTTTGCTGTTGTATATGATATGGTACTGGAGGCTCTGGAGAAATACAGCGGTTTTTTGCAGAAATTTCAGAGAATTTGAATTCACAGTTTTAAATTTTATCAAGATCTTGGTTGAGATTGTACTGTACTGTAAAGTATTGTTTCTGAATTCAATGAAATCCATCAATTTAAAACAGCAAAACATGCAACAAAAAAAAAAAAAAAAAAAAAAAAATCAAGAAACTTCAATTGTTAATGGAGTTTTTTACAATAACAACAAACAATATCAATAATCCTGATTATTACATTACGAAATCAAATGAAACTAATGTAAAAATTTGTGCATCAAAACACCATAAGTGAAATAACATTGGACAAGAACTATTCTTACCTACCTGTCACAATCCCAAAAAAGGGTAGCCTATAGAACAAAAAAGTCAGCAATAGAGTATGTTAAATTTTAAAGTATACTAGCACTCTCTTTTGCTATCCATTTTGTTATCGATGTTTCCATAACAAAGTTCGATTGATGCAGTAGCGTATTATACAGACTAACTTTATATTCAAAAGAACGATGCAGGAATGACAAAAAAAAAAAAAAAGGCTTGTAAACATTTTTGTTAAAAACTTTCTTTGATTCTTGTGCCAATAATGCATATTCAATAAAATCAGAAAATGAGAACTAAATAGAAGACCTCAGAATACTTAAGACGAATCCGATTGTTTTTTAACATGCTTTTTCTTAAGACTATGGATCGAGCAAATGACAGGTATGGAAGCTTCTACATTTTACGCTACAACATGATCTTCATTCCCTATTCCCACATTCGAGTGACAAACAAGAAGCGCGGCACAATGAAATCTTTCTCACAAACCAAAAATATAGCATGATCAGGATTAAAAAATATATTTTTTAATCTTGAATTTTAACGGCGAACTTTTTCAGTATTTAGCATTGATATTCAAAATGTAAATTCATGGATCACGTGGTTTCCCCTAACTTCGAACCCAAATCGTGAATGGACCTCTTTTTCCCTTAAAATTTTCCCTGCCGTTAAGAAAAATCCCTACGCTTCAGTTACGGTTCATTGATTTGAAATGTTTCCCCTCTCCTGCAGAGCAACACGCCTTCTTCTTTGTGAGCGCTTTGGATAGCGAATATGCGGAGAGGGCGAATTTGGGGTAGAATCTAAAAAAACACCCTTTAAAACTCTATTCTAGAAACATAAGTTTAATGAAAACATCAATAATGTCTACAATAACATGGTCTCGTGTGTGTCAGTATTACCTGCTTGTCGCATAGGAGTGAACATGTTTAGGGATGATGTAAGAAAACCATATTTGGAATAACACCTAAAACCTTATTATACACTCTCGTTCCAAGCAAAAAATAACTTAAATATTTTAAAATACTGTATAATAAAAAATATAACGTATTTTATTCTCCAAGTGTAAGTGGTTGAGTTCAAGGAATGCAAAAGTACAGTTGAACTAAGAAAAATGGCTTTTAAAAGTGTTTTAGTTTCTGATAGCAATTACTTCAAAATAGTCGAAGACATGCATTTCAAACAAATACCATACAGAGATACTAAAATGAATTTGCAGCTGTAATCTTTTTCATCCTTATCTACATCCGGAAAAGAAAATTTAAATATTTTGCAAAATATGGTAGGAAAACGGCCATTAATATTCTGCTTGATTGTTTCAGAAAATCATTAAAGTTTTTTTTACTATAGCAAATGGAATATTTTGAGACTTTTCATGAAAAATGCGGATTTTATCAAATATTTTTACAGCGAATGGTAAGTCTCCATTAATTCTAATTTCTAAGGATAGAATTATTGGTAATATTTCCTTCCACTGTAATAATAAAAGATTAAATTTAAATATGCATTTTTTTTCCGATTAAAATATAGCCAAAATTTATTAAATAATCATAGTATATGTGGCAAGGGGAAGAAAACGTTTAGAAATAGACGAACAACTTTCTGATTAAGACGCGTAATTTTTGTGTTTCAGTATGTTGACAGGTTGCCGCTTCATTTTAATATCAGTTCATGATAATAACAATGTTTTGGAATGTTAGTTTACAGAAATTTGGTAAAATTAAACTCTCATTGTAGTAAAAAAAGAAAACATTATGCAATGTTTATCTTGCAGATGTAGTTACTTGTTTATAGTTTATTTTATTTACTAATGATAAATTTGTAGAAACTTTCTGCATGGGGTTTATAAAAGATTCCCTACTTATGCTTAAATTCAAGAATTTTATATTCATTCAGTATTTTCACCATCGTACCATCCTTTTTTTCCAGAAATCAAATTATTTTCTTCCATTTTTTAATTTATTTATTTATTTATTTATTTTTTTTTATTTTTACAAATGAAACAGTGAGAAGCAAGGGGATGCAAGTGGACAATTAAAATTTCGAGTAAATGCATTTAAATTTCAGATTCTTGGTAGACTCCCGTTGAAGTTTTAAATTATGCAGTACAGCAATACCCAATAGAGCTACTAGCACCATCTCTTGTTCTAAAACAGAGGAGAGATTCTCCTACAATTTGCACTGAGTATCTCCAAATTTTTAATTTTGGCACTTATGTCCCTTTGCTTCTGACTGACATTATCACTGACACAAATGTGACTTTAATGGAAAAGATAGTGTACTACACAGAGCATTTACTCCTTTTTAGAATGATTTTGACGAAGGATTGAAAAAAAAAAATGTTATGGTCGGAAAAAATCTGACTGCAACTTATAATCAAAAATAAAAACTATCGTCTGCTACATTGAAATTTTGTATAGTGTCCACATTGCAACATCAGAAGGCTGAGTTCTTAGCGCTCTCAGCACTCGCCAAAGCATGCGCCAATCTTAAACAAAGTTTCAATTCTAAGGTTTTTTCTAACCTTATCACTTTACAGCAGAGTTCGCTCTATTCCTCATTTTCACAACTAAATTTATTTCACAAATATTATGTGATTTATTAATCCCGTATTATTAAGAACAGTTAAAGAAGAAAATATCAATGAAGAGTTTTAATAACCCATAATAGATAAACGATTCCAACGCAAAAAAAAAAAAAAAAACGGACCTGTGACCCTCTTCCTCAAATCAACTCTAACTTGAATTCTGAAACTTTGAATTCAAATTATGTTTTTCGTAATCACGAGTTGCTACAAGACCCTACTCATTAGAGGGATTGTTTCTAGAAATGGCTCCCCCCCCAATCATGTCCCTCCTCCTGGATGGTTAAGTGTGTATAGTTGTGTGTGTGCAGGCTTACGTGTGTACACGTAGGCCTGTGTATGTGTGTAAAGGCGCGCGCGCGTAGGCGAGGGTGTATGAGCATGCGTGTGTAGGACATGGACGCCACCACCCAGCAGAAGTGGATTCCGGGGGACAGTGCTCAGGACCAGAGCAGCCGTGCCGCCGCCGGTGGGCGGTGGTGCTGCTGGTTCAGGCTGAAAAAGGAACCACAACGTCAAGGACTGTCAAATGAGAACAATAAGCAATCGTGATTGCTCAAAAAAAAAAAACTTTTAAATAAAAAAAACGCCTTCAAAAAGCACCAAGAAACTAAAAAGCAAAACATAATCGATTACACTTACATACTAATTCTACCCAAAACTAGAAATAAAATTTATTTTACAATTGCAGTGCCAAAATCAACTAAACTAAACGCCCAATTATAAAATAAACACTGATTTTAATTACTATAGGATGAATTATTTTAAATACCTAACTAATTATATACGATCTCTTAGTTTTTAATAAGCTTTTGAAGTGGGGGTATCCTATAAACTACAACCTAACGTAACTGGCAAGCCACCAAATTCCAAATTAAACACTAATTTAACCAAACACGAAATTTTTCTTTAAAACTAAACCTACTCAGTCAATTTTCAAGTGCATTTCAAAAATTATTTTTAAAAAAAAGGGGGGGGGGGTGAATATCTAAGTAAGTTAAAAATAGTCTCGTTACGTGCGCAAAGCATGAATAATATTAATGTTTTTGCCGATTTAAAAAGACCAAGAGAAAAAATTAAAAAAAAAATAAAATACGAAAAAAGTCTTAACTAGCCCCGCTCTACCCTGTGCTTAAATTGCTAAAACTCAAAATATTCTTGGACAATTTTCTTTTTTTTTTTTTTAAGTTTATGCGCAGATATCTAAGCTTTACATTTTTTGGGCAATTTAAAAAATATTAATTCAATAAAAAATATAAAATATTTCAAGAAAAATTTCGAAAATTTCTATGGTACTTTTTTAAAACATAATCATTTTTTGCAGTAAACATTTTTTTTTTCAAATTGGCAAAATAAAATTTAAAAGTAAACTGTTTGCAAAAGATATGCTGCAAATTTCATTACTCTATCAATTTTTGACTTATAATAGTTTGAATGCAAAAAAATCGGAAAAAAATGCATCATGGAGAGAATCCCGTTTAAAGTTTTCAGTTAAAAATATAATCAAATAAATGCATGCAACAAAAATAATTATATATTTTGTTTTAATTTAGATAGAAACTAGATTTAAATGTCATTTTAAGCGGAAACAACGGTTTTTTTAAATGATTAAAAAAATGCAAAATTTAATGATTTTTGTGTCTGCGGATCCCTTAAGTTTAAAAGCTTCAGATCAAATTTGGCTATGAGTTTTATAGTTTTCAAAATTTCGGAGAAGGTTTGTTTTCACGCAGGCACCTACAATGGGGCACTAGAAAAAAAATAATCCTGAAAATCGAATGTTTGCCTTTAGGGAGTCGTTTATTTGCATCTCAAGTATTTTATTTTCAGAAAAAATATTTAAAAAAAAATGTTTTTATTTTTATTTTTTTTTATAAGCAGGACGATTATTGATACCTATATTTAACTTCTAGAGATCCTCTTCCTTTAATAGCAGCTTTTTGTTTCAAATAGTTAATGAATTTGTTCATCTTATTTTAAGCCGGTTGTTCCTTATTTGAAGAAGAAACTAGTGTATATAGTACTTGAATATACACAACAGAACGTGTTTCAATAACTTTTTTGAAACAAAAAAGAAAAATAGAACAAAGACAATAGTCCCGAAAAACCCCTGAATAAAATAACGTTAAAAAAATTAAAAAAAAGAATTTGAAGTATTTGTATTTTCTGCCAAATTTGAATTTTGCCATCAAAACTAACAGACAAAGTGATTCTTTGTCTGTCTGAAAGAGATAGTTTTTAAAATAATTTAGTCTATCTTTTCAATTCCTTATCATACTGAATACCATGCAGAAACAACCTCAATGAATCGTGATATTTTAGAGGTAACACCACATTGCATGAAGCAATTGTCAAAAATAAATATTCTATGGTGTGAGAAACTTGCCCAAGTGTGATATTGGGCAGAGTTACGGTAACGTGAACGTGCAGAGTTTTCAAAGTTGTTGGTACCACTGCCATTTCAAACGTTTAATCAAAATGGGAAAGTTTCGGAAAAAAAACAGTTAAATGAGGCTACAAAAAATGATTTATAATGACAATTAAATGTAAAACATTTCTCCAACACCGTTATTTTCCCTCGATTCAGACAAGATACCGCGCTGCATATATATATATATATATTTTTTTTTAAATTAGCAAATATTCTCAATTTGTGTTCTGAAAGCGATTTTTAAGGAAGTTCTTATTACCATACACATAGGGCGAAATTAAATATTCAGTGTTTGAAAATAGCACAAAAAAGTAAAAGAGCTTATATATTTTTTTTTCTCTGTAATGGAAAATGTTTTTTATAAAAAATAATTTAAATACTTGTTAGTTTTAGTTTGGTTTCAAAGTCTATATACAATGACCATATACAATAACCATGTACAATAACCATGTACAATATTTATAACTGCTTAGTAAAGCGTAATTTAATTGACATTTGAACATAATAATTAAATACTTCTGTTGCCATACTAAAATGCTTTAACTTCTTTTGATCCTTGATTCGTCTCTCAGTTGATTAAAGTTGCCTACGCATTGTAGCTACTAATTCTTGTATAATTGAGTTACCAGCTTTAGCTTACTCATTTATCCTCTCAGTGAGTTGCTCACTTCTATAAGTAGATATAGATTATATCGCTGCAATCTAGTTAATTATAGCAATACTTCAAAGTGGAATGTTCAGGGGCATAATATAACGGAACTAGAAATTAAAGATTGATGGAATATTTTTAATAGTGTAGATGCTTTTTGTAAAAGACATAGTAAATAATTAGAAGTTATTTTAAGCATGTAAAATAATTAAAATAAACCTTATATTATAATCTCTAGCATTTTGTTTTTCTAATTCATACCTATTTTGAGAATTTTTCCCTTTTTATCTGATATAAAGGTGTCAATCTCCCTAAAATAAAGAAAATATTTCGCTCTAATATTGAATATTTCCATTCTACAATCACACACTCGTATCTATAATAGGATTTAAGTCGCTAAATACAAACAATCCTCTGGTGAAATTAACCTCTAAATACAATTTTTAACTGGTTACAAGAATTTAAAAAAAAAGCCGTCAAAACCGGTATTGTTTAAAAAGCCAAAAACTCAGTAGTCTATACTTGCTTTACTTTAGCTTTGAAATTAACTTCAGTTTTACTATACGTCACTTAAAGACGAAGATTTTAATTAAGAGCATGTGTAGTTTAAGCTAATAGTGAAATATTAGTATTACATTTCTTAATTGTGGAGATATTTTTGTTATAAGGTGGGTGCCCTAAATGTAGTCATGTTGATCAATAAGGCCAATCCACCACTTTTCAATTTAGGGTAGCAAAATGTTCTAATCGTGACGCCATCGTCATCACAAAGTCTAACTGATGATAAAGCATTATTGACAAACAATTTGTTATCAACAGGCAAAAGTGTAGCTACAACTGTTACAAAAGAGTGTTCTCAAAATAGCCTAATATTTTTTTTTTTTTTTAGTCATTTAATATGCTTTAGTCATGGCTCACTGTAGTTTACTAGTATGAAAAAATCTCAGTTAATCTAGAGTCCCTCAACTATGTATTTCACGAATTCATTTTTTTAAGGTGATTTGACAACCCTAGAAAATAGATTGTAACCCAATAAGTCCTTAATTATCTTTATTAGGACTTCGATGTATTATTAAGACATCAAAGGGTCGGATGGATAAGAAGATCATGTGCTGCGTATGCCGCACATATATGCAAGACTGCAAAGGAGTGAACACCCCCCCCCCCAAAAAAAAAACAGAAAATAACGACTTATTAGTGCTTCGTGTGTGACAATTGATCTTTCTCCTTCCACTAAAGCAAATATGGAATTTTTGACACCTTAATTGCGGAATACTTTGGCCCTAGGTTCCATCTTTAGCCCAAACAAAGAAAAAGATACAACGCTGTCTGCTTACCATCAAGAAGCAGTTTTTAAATTAATGCTGACAGTACACGCTAGAGAGCAGCTCCAAGCACCCAGTGATGTATATCAAGCAACTCGATAGCACTCCACAAGAAACAACACTAGTAATATTTTGTTCCTTTTGCTAATACGTGTCTTTTTATCCTCTCCAACTTTGACATGCATTAGTAGCTCTAGATCTGCTAAAAGTTTTTTAAGTACTTATTCATGAACATTAGTTAAGACTTTCTGTAGGAGTATGAATGTACTTCTCCTTTCCGTTAAGGATTTTATTTAAATTAATGATAGCAACACATCTCCTGCCTTAAATTTACGACATACTCAAAACAGGAAAAACTCAAAAAAGAAAAAAAAAATTAATTTGAATTTTGACCTCTTGAATTCAAATTATGTTTTTCGCAATCACGAGTGTGTGTGTGTATGTAGGCGTGTGTGTGTGTATGTTGGCGTGTGTGTTTTTGTGTGGGGGGGGTATGTGTGTTTGTGTGTAAGGGGGGTATGTGTATGTGTGTTTCGGCATGTGTGTTTGTGTCTGTGTGCAGGTATGAGTGTGTGGGTAGTTGTGTGTATGAGTGTTTGTGTGTGGGGGGGAGGAATGTGCATGTGTGTAGGCATATATGTGTTTATGTCTGTGTGCAGGCATGAGGGTGTGGGTAGTTGTGTGTAGGTGTGTGTGTGTATGTGTAGGTGTCTGTTTGTATGTGTAGGTGTCTGTATGTGTGTGTATGTGTTTGTGTATGTGTGTAGGTGTATGTATGTGTGTGTGTGTTTGTGTGTGTGTTTACGTGCGTGTATGTATGCGTGTAAGTGTAGGATATTGACACAACTTGAAGACGGTGTTCGCTAGAGGAGCTGCATTGTGAGGATCCGGTCGACGGTGATGCTACAGAGGGTGGCGTTGGTGGGGGGCGAGGGGAAATAAAATCATCGGACATCAAAACAGTCAAATGAAAGCAATAAGCAATTGTGATTGCTAAAAAAAATAATTAAATAAATAAATAAAATAAAATAAATTTTTTAACTCTCATCAACGGATTAAGAGAGTGATTGCAGCCTAAATGCATCAAGTCACAAAGACATATTTTTTACGAAGATGATTATGAAGAACTGGAAATTGTACATCTTACAAAGTTTGGGAAATTTGTTGGAAACGTTAGGAAATTTTATTATTGTAGAATGTTTTAGTTGTAGTCTTTGTTCGTTAAAACTGCTGAAAAACGTAATTGAAACTTAGTTTCACAATTAATTACTTCCCCCTTATTTTTATGAGTGATGTGATGAATGTGCAAAATCTGGAGCCAAATGAATCATAAATGAGCGAGATAGTAGGCGATTAACCTTAGATTGACTTTAATTGCCGCCCTTAATTTATATCTTATTTTTATACCTCAGTAGCTGCGTTTCCCGGCTTTGCCCGGTGTACCTTGAAAATAACCATTGTATCAAGTGAAGTATATTCAATAACTAGGCTTAAATGAAAGAAAAAAAGCCATTATGCAAAATTCCCCCTCCAAACAATGACGACGGATATTAAAATAATTTTAAGAAATTAAAATCAAATGAGAAAGATGGATTTAAAAAGCGTTACCATGGAAACACAAAATAAAATAAAATTAAGAATTGAAAATGAGAAAGTTGGAAATAAGCAATGGATTCAAAAAGCGTTACCGTGGAAATGCAAAATAAAATGGTTAAAAACTTCAATAGAGAACAGATTTTTGAACTTCATTTAACTTGCTTGTAACTTTTTTTCTACTAGAGATAGAGGGTTAAACTTTCGACCTTAGGTCGAGTTAGATCTGGAGTAAAAAAGCAGCTCTTTCCAATAATGTCAAAAAAAAAAAAAAAACTGTGGGACAATTCCTTCATTTTTTATGTAATGATTAATGAAGAAAATAGTGTCTAAATTTCAACTAAGCCTAAAAAAAAGTTCGAGCTATAAACGCAAATAATTCCCGCCGTAATTAAGTTAGAGCGTTGAAACAAATTGTGTAGAGCGCAAAAGATTCTACTCTTTCGAACGATATATAATATTAATTTGTGCGCAAGTAATTTTTAACCCCCATTATTAGGAATTTATGTGAAAATTGGGATTAAACTGGAATAAAAAAAGAACTGTTTATCGATTTCTTTCGAACTGGTCTGCAAACCTTTTTAGGACACAAAGGGACAAACTGTAAAAATTTCAGTGAAATGGGCCGGGTAGTTCTCGAGTTTTGCTAGTTCAAACACACAGACGCTTTTTGGAGACTGCATTTTATATTATGTAGAGATAGATTTTTTATATTATGTAGAGATAGATTCTCTACTATAGAAAATTACACTTATATTACTAACGCAGAGCACAGTGAGACTCAAACTTCAAGGCATCTTGACACACTAATATGAGTGAAACAGAAGCAACACGTGTTCAACGTACGACCCGTACAGTTTTTGAGAAAGGCGTTCATTGCATTCAAAAGGCAGCGCAAGAAGAAACATGATGATGTCCGATGCGACGTCAGTATTCCTTTACGTTTGGAAGAATGATGGACGAGCTAGAAGATGGGTGGAGTTTAGAGAGTATTGCACAAGGGCTTAGAATGGACAAATATGTAGTCCTCAGGTCTTTGAAAACCTTTCAAAAGACAAATACAGCTGAAAAGGAGGTTACTGGTGAAAAGTCTAAGAAAGTAACAGCAAGTGATGATAGAAATGCCATTTTTTGTAGGCAAGATAAGATTGGAACCATTCATCGGACAGCATTTTTTAACATCTACCAAGGTGGAATGTAGTTCAATTTTAGGGAGTGGTCATTTATTATAGCTAGGGGGGGGGGGGCGGAAGCTATCTTGAGGGGTCACGAAAAATCAGGTATGATTTAAGGGTGGGTCATGGGGAAAATATGTTGCTTGAGGGGGGGGCCATGAAAATTTAGTTTGAGGGGAGGGGTCATGAAAAAATTTATCCAATTCAAAAGAAAAAAAATTAAGTCCGGGGCATCTTGTCAAGCAGTCAGAACAGTTTGACTCGAAATGTGGAGTCAAAACGGAAGCTATTCTGCCTTGAATACGGTAGATTTGTTTACCTGTGTTATAGTACCAGAGTGGTTTTAGTACCACCACCACTAAAAATTTAACAATAGAAATGTTCCACGCAATGTTTTCCAGTATCTTCAACGTCAAAAACTTCATACAGCCTAAGTTTTTTAAGCAGCTTCACCTGTCATTTACAATTACGTCTGCAGATCGCAAACCTTTCTATGCTATGTCACTTATTAACCGCAAGTGGTTGTTGTGAGCTTCACGAGAGCTGCTTTAGGACAGCAAAAGCTAATAGAGAGAAAGATAACGAAAATGTTGGATAGCAAATATCTCAGCAGGAAAAAGGTAATTAACATTAAAGATTGAAATTTTCTGTAAACCTAGAAAGTCGGAAGTATGGCCCCTAACTGACTTTCGAAATTCTTAATAAATTTCTTCCTAATTGAGTCTAAATACCACAAATGTCCACTACTGACTACTTAATATCAGAATCCGTAATAATTTCTGTGTTGTTATCTGTACATGCTAAAATTAAAACTTAGTTCCATTTCAAAAAGCGATCTCTACAGTTTCACTGATGGCTATCTGCAGTTTTTCCTATTTTGAATTCCATCCGACCAAAAGAATGGAAGATAAAGTTGAAATTTTGAGTGACTAGCCATTTTTCATGCTGCAGTTATTTTGAGAAAGGAACAATTTCCCTATTTTTGCTCTGAAATAACTTGGGGGCCACTAGGGTCCCTCCCTTCTTTCTAGACATAAGGTTCAATATTATCAATTCTATCAGGCCAATTACTAACCAATTAAATATAATCATATTATAAAAATATCCAAAAGTTTCATTACGTTCAGTTGGCTATTTTTTGGTTCATTGAACAACAAACAATGCGAGGGGTCACCACAGGCACCTCTGTCTTTCTAGTGTTAAGCACAGCATTTTTTCAGAATTCAACCTTTAAGTGGAGGTTTAAGCCACCCATTTGAGGGCTTATAAACTTTCAAAGCAGTCCAAAAACTTCATTTAACACAAATATTTATTTTCTCCCAAGAGCATAAGTAATGTTAAAAACATACCTATTTGCATCCTAATAGTAGACTGAAAAAGAGCATCTACCTTGAAAACAAGTTTGATCCAAGTAACTATTCAGCTGGTTGAAAGAAAGTCAATGAAACCTAGTAATTCTATCAATTCCCAAGATATGAGTACACTGTTAAAAAAATTTCCTGAAAATAACGGATAAAGTACCGGCAGCAAAGTTGCCGTAAATATTACGTTTCCGTTAAATTATTTTCCGTGAATTAACAGAAGTTCCATTTCTCATTTCTCCGTTTAGTTCTGTTCTTCCATTTATAAATTTTCCGTGATTTAACGAAAATTCCATTTCTCTTCTTTCCGTTGATCTATTTTTCCGTTTTTAAATTTTTCGTTCATCTATTTTTCCGTTTTTAAATTTTCTGTATCTTCACAGAACTTTCGGTTCTTGATTTTTCGTTGCGCTATTTTTTCGTTTCTCATTTTTACATATTTTACTGAAATTTCACTCTCGTTTTTCTATCCTATGTTTAAAATAATATATATTATAAAAATAGTTAACCATTCAAAAACTATTATTTTTTTAATTTGTATTTATTACTTCAATATATTTTAAGTGAAATTTTTGCTTGATAACTTACCTTTCAAGCATCTATCTTGAAATTTGCACCTTCAGATGAATAAAAATAATCGAAAAGTACCAGCAAGGAAATTAGTGGATTTGAATATAACACCAATTTTTGATGCTGATACTACTCGATATTTCTTCCACATCTCCTCGTACATATTCTGGCATGGCATGGAAAAGCATACATGAAAAATAGAATATTTTTTTTGCAGAATGAGTCAAATAAAATACCATTAAAAACCGGTTGACTTTATCTTGGAATAATATACCTGATGGAGGGTACCGCATACCAATTTACTGTGTTTAAAAACAGAATCATTGACATACACGTGAAGAATTTTTTGCTCCAGATGATGTATACCCCCCCCCCCCCGGTGATTTCCGCGTTAGAGCAAAAACAGTAACTTTATAATAGTTCTATAAATTCTAAATCAGCTATCATCGGAATTCTTTCAAATGCATATTAACAAGAAAAATACATTTGTATATTAATATGTTCAAAGATATTCTACAATACTTACATGTGACCAGCGGTGCTAAGTTTAAGGGTCTCCATTGCGTCTGTACACAAGTAATCCAATAGCCTTTATTTTAAATTGATAACACGAGATTCTAAAACTATTCTCACCGCTAGAACACACAATATGACTAACGAACAGAATTGTTCGAAGTATTGAGCAAAATAATACACCGCAATAATATTCTAATACTGACTCAGTAAAACTCACATCAAATCACCAGGGCGATCAAAACACAGCTGCCTGTCTGAAAATGGCGCAAACATTTTTCCAAACTTACAAAGTCCAAAGGCGTAAAAACAATTTCGACATACGAGTATATTACTTTCCAGGCATGAAATAGCAAGCTATCTATTTTGTCTTCGACATCTGAGTTGTTATTCTAAATAAGCTTTTAATTAAAAAATGTAACAGTGCGATTTAATAAGCACTATCAAAAAGCGATGTTTATCATAACTTGAAGGCTAATCAGGATACTAACAAAGTACAGCACAGCGGCAACCCTAGAAATGGAAAAATTCTGTTTTCGATACTTCTTTTCGTGATATTTCTGTTTTTGGAAGGAAAAAATAAGTTTTGAAGCATTACGGAAATATTCTGTTAAAATCAGTCAGAAAACTACCTGAACTTTCAGGGTTTTTTTTAACAGTGTAGCAATTAATTATCCAAACATCCAATTACTACACAGTGCTAAAAAAGCTGAATATATTTAAGTGAGCAACATAGAAAAATATTTTCATTCTCTTCTTGATTATTTTTCAGGTATGAAGTTCCACGACTCAAAACGTCTTAATATTTTATTATATTGACAACAAAGGGGTCCCCAAAATTAATTTTTACAAAATATCCTAACGTGCTGATCAAAAATATTGGATATATACATAAAAACCAAAATATTCGGATATATATCCAAGTATCGGATATTTTCGAAAATATAATGATCTTTTCGGACCCTGATTAGGGGCCTCCACACTTCCAAATCCGGCCCTGATTTTACACATGTGTACTATTTGTTACGGCATAGTGGTGATTTGAGTCTCAATACATTTTTTATTTCAAGCTTAAACTACATAAAACAGATTAAATAAGATCCCTTCAGCACATTTAGAAAGGCTAGTCTTGTAAGAAACTTCTTTTTCATTTAATTTTATTAATGTGCTTGTTTAACCATGGTTTAAATTGATAAGTGTTAAAACCCAGCCAACCCAGTATTATAGCATCACCTGTAAAAGTAATATTCCCCTAGGGTCATAAGATTCTGGTAGCGCAACTGTTTAAACACCACTTTTACTCATTTTTTGCAAGCAAGCTGTTTCTTATTACCAATTAAATTTAAACTTCATGTAGTAAATAAGGACATATTGCAATTGATTTATCCAGGGCTTTAAATTTTTATCAAAATAGCCAATTTTGTCATTTTATAAATTTAATTTGATAGTTTTGTTTTTAATTACATTAATTATGTGAAATTAATGCATATAGAAGAAACTGTATGCATAAAAGATTTTCTATTCAAAAACTGCTTCTCATATAGTAAATTGTTAATAATATGTTTTTCGCTAGCCTTTTTGTTTCGGAGAAAATTAATTAATCTATTTAATTTAGATCTTAATAAGAAAGAAAAAGATTTTCATACTGTAAACTACAGATCGCAAAATCCTGTGAGAGATAGACATATACCTCTAAAATTTCTTTAAAAAGCAAATCAAGACCGAAAAAGCGAGAAATGAATTCATTCAAGTAAATGCAGAAATATGCAAAGCCTTAAAATGTCATCTAAGAACGAATTACGTGCTGAAATTCGAAAACAATGCAGAGTTCAGTTTGCTCCAAACATGATAAGATCGTTGCAAACTTGCAAATTAAAAGAGAACCTCGATCAGTTACAAAACATCATCAATCGTTCTGAAAAAGAAAAATGGTCGAATAAACAAAGAATTTACCATATTCTCGGATTAAAAGCTATTCTTCAAGTTTTGATGACGGATATGCCCAGTATTGATGGTCTGGCACGGACAAAAACATATTTAAAGTTTGATGATGCATTTAGCATTTTTTTAGGATATAATCCTGAAGCAGTTCATGAGAGTTTAAATTGTGACCATGAAAAACAAAGATTTAAAGAACTTCTATGCCACCCAACGTATGGATTATGCATTTATATTGCCACTAACTTTAATCAAGAACAATTCATTGTATTGAGATCAGACGATACTGACTTATAAGAATTTTTAGAACGATTTTGTACAAAAGAGGTGTCAAAAGCTTCAACGTCAAGGTTAACGAACAGCAATGTAATTTCAATTATGCAATCTTTTGATACAGAGTGGGATAAGAAACTGGCTACTCTTTTAGTTGCAGATAAAAGAACATTAAAAGAGGTAAAAGATTTACAAATTGATGAAAACACCATAGCAATAAAAACAAAAGAAATATTTCATGCTATTTCAAAACGAAGTGAAATAATTGGGGAAGCAAAAAAAAATGTTGAAAATAATTTAAATCGGCGAATCCAAGATCTAGATAAAAACATTGCTGCACAAAAATCTCTGCTTGAAGTCAAAAATAGATTTTGGACACCTGAACAGCTACAAGATATGGAAGAAGATATACTTGTTCTAGAAAAGAGTCAAGCAGAAACGAAAGAAATCCAATGCTGTAAAACGAAGTCTGCGAAAATGAAAAAAAAAAAAAAATAGAATGATTAAAAGAATGCATAAGCAATTAATAAAGAAATATCGCATTGGTCTGAGGAAAAAAGGTGCTGGGAGGAAAAGAATGTTAGATGAAGTTGATGAAAATTTTATCTTGTAATGTATAGAAAGCAAATCCACCCCTCATGGAAGGAGACATGATCCTGTGATGTATTTAAATCACAGGGTGAAAAAAGGAGACCTTCTAAAATTAGCAAATTTTAGTAGAATTAAGAGAGGTTTACCGACAATTAAATCTTCAACTACAGTTTTTAATCGTGCTCGAGCTCAGAACCTGAGAAGTGTACAGGCAAGTTGGCATCTTGGGCTTTGGACTTTTTTGTACTAAAAAACCACCCAAAACCCTAAATAATGATAATAAGTTAACGCATTATCAAAGAGCTTATAAAAGAAATATTATAATTAGTTTATTCAATGACCCAGAGACTGCTAAACTCAACATTCTTGTTAGCGCTGATGAAAGCCTACTTATGTCCTGGAACGAGTACAGGTTTTCACAGCATACGTAGTCAAAGGACATTTCAACCTGTTGATGAAGAAAAACAAAAAAAGTTGACGAAGTATGACTTTCCTGTCTCTATGGTCAATGTTACTCCAGGAACACACCGTTTTATGAGTAAAAAGATTACTTGCATAAATAATGTCGAAGAATTGAAAACCATTGATGAACAGACAGTTGTTTACGTGCGACCAAAATTCTTTGTTGGAAGTACAGGCAGCGTGTGGGCTAGTGAATACATGGATATGCGAAAAGAGTTGCCCCATCTTTTTGAAGTTTTCGATAATACTGATGTGTTACTTTCTGCACCCTTTCGAGGTTTTTGTTATCTTGTAAAAGATAAAATTCGACATTTTCAGTTTATGTTACAGCATTTCAACCTTACTCTAAGTCAGAAAGAAAAAGAATTTACCACAGAAATTATTGAGAATTTTATTCATTACATAAGGATGGCTAATGAACACATCACTTCTAGTGACATTTTATAGAAAGAGAACGAGAAACAAATGATTTTCAATTTACGTAAAAGCATTGATCTTCTGATAGAATACATAGAACGACCTGGATTTGAGATAAAAAATGCCTCTGAAATGTGCGATAGTGTTTTACAGAAAATCTGTGAACTTAAGCTCCCCCAAAATAAGTCCAGGCTTATTGAGTTTACAGATGGAGGACCTGGTGTTGGTGTGGGAAACCATGAAGTTCAGTACCTTATAGCCGAGCGAATTCAAATTTTGAATTTAGATTACTACATTCGTTTACATCTAGCCCCAGGTGATTGTAGTAATGAAGTTGAAAGGGCACAGAATTATGTTGGAGATGCTATTGCGGATGGTGCAACACTCGAGTGGGAAAAACAGAAATTTGATGAAGAAAGTTTAAGCGATCAGACATTGGCTGAAATAGAAGCTAGTGAGTTGAAACGATTAGAATACAATGCCAGAAGTGTTTGCAAAGATGTTGCTAATCGCATAGAAGGTGCTCCTGGCCCTGGAGGATACTTAAAAGGTTTTGTTTCCAAATAAGCATGTGATCAGTTCTTTCACACTGATAATTTTAAGGAAAAAATAAAAGATCTCTCATATTTTAAGGCATTAAAATCTTTTATGGATTTGCATTTCAGGAAAGGAGAGAAATTTTTAGAATTTGTTAAAGAGTCCTGCCTAACAAAATTGGGTTATACTTGTGACTATTGTTTAAAATATCCTTTTGTTGGGCCAAAACTAAGCAGTATACCTGCTCCTGTGCCAGACACATCAAAATTGCCCAGTTTTAAGCATATGGATGTCAGAGTCACACCAACATCTATTAGTGATAAAGTCCGAAGTGTGGATGATTTCCAACCAAGAATACAGTTGAAGAAAGCTTTTGCTTTAGGTCAAGTTGAAGACCAAAATTTTGTGGAAGCTTTTTCAACAAAATTTATTGTTGAAAAACAATTTGTTACCGCCTACCTTGAAAGACTCAAGCATTCTGATTTCCTCCAAAAAAAGAGACATGCTTCAAATGTGCAGCAAAAGGAGGAAGAGAGTAAAAAAGATTATGGAGAGTTTTGTTGGGTGGAACTGTATGAAAATCGCGAGTTAAGACAGCTCCGTGTCGATATTTTAAATATGTACCTGCATCATCATGGTTTAATTAACTCAATGAAACTTTCAAAAGCCCAAAAAATAAAAGTTATAGAGAATCATATAGCTTCCAGTTTGTTTCCCAACGTGCCATTTAAAAATAAAAAAGATACAGAATTCTCAGACTCTGATAATGATGAGTGTTCTGCAGAAAGTGACAATGATGAGGTGTTAAAAGTCATTAATGACTCTCTCTCTGATGATGACAACAGTGATGGAAGTTTACAAGATTACGGGAAAGAGATCCAAACCCATACTAGAAGTGGGCGATTAGCAGGGACTTGGAAAACATTTAAATTTATATAGTTTAGCATAAGTTAACATATATTTCAGTTATTTTGTATATATGGTTTTTAGTAACCATTGGCGCAGAGATTCCTCTTCCCTTTCTTTAAAGTATGTCATGCTTTTTAAAAATCAGAAGTTATGATTCATCTGTTCATTGCATCTAAAAAATTGCATTACTTTATTTCTTAGGCTGTTTTTATTATGCATAACTTTCTGCAAATGTTTAACTCATAATTGTTAATGTTTCTCATATTATTTCGGACTAAAAATTGTATTTAATAAAATTATCATTCATGTCGATTTTAAAATAATCCAAATCTTATTTCAGGATTATTAAAATTGTTTAATGGTGACAATTTGAAATGTTTAATGGTAGACAGCTGAATAGTTTGCAAAAAGCATAGATTTTAGACGTTTATTAAGAAATTTAACTATATTTTATGTACTATTTCATCTATATATAATTTGAAATATAGATGAAAAGTTCAAGTGTTGAAGGTTTTGTTAAAACTAATGTCATATTGAAATGAAAAAAAAAAAAAAAAAAACAAACTAATAACTATAATAGCACCTTAACTTCTGATAATTGAGTTAGTCTTCCCAAAGAAAGTTGCGAGACACTATATAGTGTATTTAGCACCTATGCATTTTATCTTAGTTTGTTGCTTTAAATTTTTGTTTTGTATCCGTTGGATGAAATAGCTCTTAGCTATTTCTTTATATGTACACAGATTTTTTTTTTTTTTTTTGTACTGATTTGTATAATGGGAAATAAAATTGATTACTAGTTTTCCGAACACTGATTTATAAGCTGAAAAAATACATATGCTGCTGTATGCTGATTAAAAAATAAATCTTATAATATAAATGTTGGTAGAGGGGGGGGGGGTCATGAAAATATTTAAAATTTCATAGAGGGGTCATAAAAATAAAACAGAATCTTGAAGAGGGGTCACGTAATTTATTCAGTAAATAGATGCTCAGCTTCCGGCACCCCCCTGGCCATAATAAATGACCACTCCCTTAGATAGTGATCACCTGTCGGAGATCCTTACTGCGATGAAATTTTCCTCCCACACGTGCGTCTGCTTCGAAAGGGGCATTCATTGATCCAGTGCATTGTTTTGTGGATAACAATGAACGTTCAAGCACGATCTCTGTTACTAAGGCGTTCTTAGAAGGTAAGGGACACTCGTAGCAATGGGTTATATTGCAAACTCCCCGGATTTAAATCTTATCAAACTTGTGTGGAATGCTTTGGGGAGACGCCTACCAGAAAACCGTGTCATTTAGATCACACCAGACAATTGAAACATGATTCCTCAAAGAGTGGTAGCTTCTTAAGTATTGTGAACACGCGTCTATAACATTTCTAAATTAGTAAAGCAATGACGCTTTCTATTTTAACTCTAATTATATAACCCTTGTTATCGATGTTGTGCAAGAGCAAGATATAGTAGTAAGAAAAAAATTGGATTTAATAATATGGAACGAAATATGTTTTAGTTAATATTGCTAGTTGTCAAATAGTGTATACCAGAATTTGATCACTTTAAGTATTATTGACTTCGTTGTTATGCAACTACTATAGATACGTATTTTTCAGGATTTTTTTTTTCTGCATGAAAGTGTTTTCGTCTCACTTGTTTTTTATGTTTAAGAGTCTTAATACTTATTTTGGATGCTTTAATGCATTCGTACCATAAAAATGTGTATAAATAGGAGATAAAGATTCAGCGTTCATTTTTCCTTTTTTAGTGCCAGTGTTTAAACTTTTCGAAGCGGCCTATTTTTTGAAAACGTAGCTGCAAAATAATGATTTACGTTCGGTAAATGATTCTGAAACGTTAACCACGCTAACCTTTTAACACTTGTTGTTAACAACTCAAAAAATATCTATAAGTAGTCTCTTCAAACAAAAGTATTTAGCAACACATTTTGTATAAGATTTTTAAATGACTTCAAAAATGTAATATTTTATATTTGTTTTTATGTAAGGACTCTTGAAACATATTTTAAAAACAAATTCTTTGAAACTTTAGTTTTAACAATTTAACAATTGTATCAAAAATCCCCCTCCCCCTAAAGAAAAAGGAGTTAACTGTAACCTCAAAGTTAAACATCGGTTTTATTTTATATTTTAAGAATATCATAAGGTTGTGAAGAAAAAAGTTTCTAGAAGGCAGTGTCACAAAGATATTACCTGATTGAAAGTAAAATAGTTTATAACTTAAAATGCAGATTATAATTAAGTTGCAAAGTTGGCTGATTCACTTTCCATTCTGTTTTGGATAACAAAATAATGTCCTTCTGATCTCGCGCCGCTGCTCTCATTTTGGGTGAGAGTTTTTGAAATTAAATACGGAAGTAAAAGCCAGCTGCCGCTAATTCATTTCACCTTTCACGGAGCTTCGTTAAAACTCTCTTGGGTACTAACCATGAATAATTTCCTACAGTTGGATAGCTCATAGTGTAGATGTGAAGCTTCTGAAGCGTCAGAGTTTGCTTATACATATTATATAGGAGATTTTTGGAAGCTAAAAATGACTGAAAATGAGTCATACAAGGTAAGAAGTTAGCTTTTTTTCCCTCGTTGCAATGTTGTGGAAAATATTTTTTGACACATAGCTGAAACAATGCACCATCTACAGTTTATTCTTTATGATTAAATTATTAATATTTCCCCTTATTTGCAAATTTAATTTAAAAAAACAACTAATTTTAGGTGTTCTTCATGCGTAATTGTTAGTAAATATTTTTTCTGCAACAATTTTAATGAATCGTATGCTTTTAGGATTTAGGAAGGAACATTCAAAAAAATTCAGTGGGTTTAAGAACAACTTACTTTTAAAATTCTAATACGCAGAATTGAAGCCTTAAGATATATTATTTATTTAGGAGCTGTTGATAAAAAAATAGTATCTAGATTTTTTTTTATAGTATTGCATGTTGAAAATTGGATATTACATTATAAAATCAAGTACTAAAATAATCCTAAAACAAAAAGTTGTTGTTTAGAAATATCTAGTTGAAAAAAATTAAACATTAAAAGGACAGATAGGTTTAATGACAAGGAATGTTTCTCTTAAATATTATTTTCGATATGATTAAGAATAACACACAGCAGATTTTTCCCCCCTTTTTTTTATTCAAACGTAAGTTTATGAAAAGTTCGTTTCAGAAAAATCTTAAAAAGTAGGAAATGCGTTAATTCCTTTCTGTAATATTTTTAAAAGATGAAATTGAACAAAAATAGTTTAGTTATTATGATATACAAACGGGTGTTTACAGCATGACGCTCTAACTAATGCATACCAACATAGTTAAGCTCAACAGAAACGTTTTTATCTATGCTTTAATTTTTTTAAGTAGCCCTTTGTTTTGATGTCAGTTGAAATTGTCCAAAATATGACACACTTCTTAACGTAATTTTCATTATTTGGGAAACTAAAATTAATAACCCATACGTGTTGAAAACCATTATATTGCATTACTATTTAGGATACAACTAACGGAACATGGTTAAATTTAATCCAGTATTGACGAAATATACAGTAGAACTCGAAAAGTTTCTAAGTTAAATTAATTGGAAGTTTTCCATTACTGCGAAGCAAAATAAACTCTCACGTTGGTGAATGCAAAAGTTTTTTTACTTTAAAACTTTAAATTTTTCTTAAAGTTTACTTTATACTTAAAGGTTATTTTGCTCAACTATGCATTTATTACTCGACCATTCCACTGGAGCTTCTTCTACGTTCCACAAATAAGTGTAGACGTATAAAAATTTGATTATAGTAAGCTCCATCATAACTATTGTCTATTTCGAAAGTAAATTCAAGCAGAGTAATAGCATGCATCTTACTTTTAGAAATGTATTCCTCAACGAATGTTATTTCCTATTTTGTGAATTTACTGTTCAGTTGCAGCATTTATGGTTGATATGAAATTTCTGAAGCAACACCCGCGGCCATTTGCAGCGAGTTTTGAAGAATCTAATAAATAATACATTCGTAATAAATACTTTTCCAACTGTATGAAATAGTCTTATCTCAATAAAATGTGACTTCTAGTTTTCCTTCTATCAAAGCTTATTTTTTCAAGAAAGAGAGAGCTTTTTCTAAAATTATTTACACAAAATACGGATTACGTCTTTTATCAGAAATAACTCTTTATTTTGAGTAATATTGACGAAAAATGTTTAACCTAATAACATCCCAACTAGCAAAATTTCTTGCATCAACCTTGACAGATCTTGATATTATATGATGGCATCAATATTGACGTGTTTCATACTACATAAAGGTTGCATAAAGATTAAAAAGCGATATTGCAATAACAACACGTATGCAACATTGCATTCATCTTAAAATTCCAATATTGATATTACCTTACAATATCAGCATTGCATACATGTTGACGCCGTCAAGATGGTATTGATTCCATGCTGTCGCCGTCAAGATAATTAGTACACAATAGAACAGGTGGACCTTCGTTGATTGTACTTGCGCATGCGCACAGTTCTTTATACCCAGCGATCCTTGTATTGCTGGCATGTTATCTAACTCCTGCGACCTTCCATACAGTCGGTCCAGGAGCTCCTCGTTGCACGTGGCGTTACATTCTTTAGGCTTCGCTAAGTTGGTTGCTTAGTTATTAGTGTGGAATAGTATTGTTTTAAGAATAACTTATGAATGACTTATAACTGCATTTGTTTATTAATATAGTTCTAGAAGAGCCATATCGGTGACGATGCGTGATCAATGATACAAATGGCCGAAAAAAATGTTTTTTGTCCCTAGACTTCGAAACAAAGGACATGCATCACAGATTTCGTATTATCACTTCAATCTCACGAGTAAGATTAATTTTATTAAACGATTAATTATGTTATTCTTTACGATAAATTCATATGTTTTGTCCAGGGGATATTTTCAATGCTGACATCCATTTGGATATGTACTTTATTGTATTTATTTATTCATTGCTATCTTCACTCTTTAATGTGCTATTAAAATTTCCGCAATTATTCCTGACTAGGCATTTTATGTCTTTATAATACAATTATAAGGCTGAATAAAAAAATAAGTCAAGTATTACGCAAAACGAAGAAATTTTCATTTTCTAAACTAATTTGCGAGTACTATTGATATCTTTATATGAATTTTCGATCAGGTGTCAGCTTTAAGAAAATATTTTCATATCTAGAAAACTAATCAGTCTTGAAGAATAACAAAAATAATTAAAGAATGAAATTTAATTCTCGAGTTCGAAGTGAAAATAATACAAATAAATAAATAGATAAAACACCTTGAAAACGTACTGATTTCATACTCTCATGTCATGACATCTTGATATTATCCTGTCATATCAATACGTATGCAGGATTACAAAAGCAAGATCATCTTGCATAGACCTTGATTTCATGCTGTCATGACAACATATTGATATTGTTCTGTCATATCAATACGTATGCAAGATTACAAAAGCAAGATCATCTTGCCTAGATCTTGATTTTATGCTGTCATGGCAACATCTTGATATTATCCTGTCATATCAATACGTATGCAGGATTACAAAAGCAATCTACCTTGATATTTTCCTGATATTATGCTGCATACACCTTGTCAGCCAATATTGTGGCAACCTGCTGACAGCATAAATTTAGTAACATTACAAAACTGAGGCAGCATCAATGTAAAATGATTTTTCTTGCATGTCAACCTTTATGCAATACGGAGGCAAGATATTTTGCTTAGTGGGATGTGACTGAAATTCCCGTCTTTCAAAGCAGTTCTTTTGAGCGTTATTTTTTGTCTTTTACACCCATACACAAGCACACAGAAACAGCTTTATATAATATATGTTATATGTATACCATTTCTCAAAGAAGGTTTCTTTGTGAGTGTCCATTACTTCCTTAATATTTCATGAAATTTTCTCTGCTACTCATTATTTGAAAGACATTTTCCACTCGTCAGACAAAACAAACTTCTATTTTTTAGGTGGTTTTTGAATTAGTGGACTTTAAAAAACTTAACTTTTTTCTGATTTCGTTTGGTTAAATTGTAATCTTCGGCTTCCATTGTGAAAAAGCATGCATGTGATGCCATCTAGTGGTAAAAGTAAAAACGGTAAAAGTAATCTCAAGGTCAATTACTTTATATACTTGTAATCGAAAGATTATTTTAAAATTTTTAGTTCATTTTGCTACTAAAGTGTGTTTTTTTAGTTTTTTAAATCATTATTTTTACTTTCTTTTTCCTTAAAGAAGTGCTAAAAATGTGCAATACTTTTTCCTTGCGCTGATTTGCTTTCTGTGTGCATTTTTTGGTGTTTGTGTCTGGTTCATAAAATAAAACTAACTCTGACGAAACAAATATTCATTCTGTTCTCTATACCTAATTTGCATCGATGTTGCATCTCCTCCAAGTTTCATACTTTAATCAAAAACTAGGAGTCGTATGCTGTACCGCCAAGAAGATTCAAGATTACGGTAATGATAATATTTAACCAATCCGTTATCCCAAATGTAAAAAGAGATGGTACTTGGTCAAAACTAATGTTCTTTGCATCATACAACTTTTCGAAACAGAGAATCAGGAAAATACTCGCTCACTTCTGTTGTATTTCAAAAGTAGTATTCGAGGAAATTATCATATTGTGGCACACTTGGAGCGTTTTCAAAGCATCTTTCCAAACTAAGCAAAACAAGCTAATATTTGGTAGCGTTCGACGAACCTCACCGGTCGACCGGCGAGTAACCGGTTACTAACCGCATTCTATCATCTATCGGTTACCGCACCGGTTACCATTTATAGCTGTTGATTGGCTGATCGAAGCACGTGATCATTAGCTGTCATTTGATCGGTTAACCGGTAGCTACCGGTTGAGCTCGCCGAACGCATGCATAGTGTATCAAATGTTGCCAAAAACAATGTTTCTGAGATTAAAATAGTAGCACCTTTTAAACGATGCATCTAATACATTTATTTCCATAAAAATGTATTTTAATCGCTTTCAAACAGAAAAAAAAGAATTAAAATAAAAAGCTCATCAAAAAAAATTCGCAACTCCAATGAACTATGGGGAGCGATGCAGCCCTTGTCTAATGGCGGATGAAAAAGGTAAAACAAACGCATGCCGTAGCTTTGAAAATTCTCATAAGCCAAGTAAATTTTGTTCGTATGCATGATATTTTCGCTTTATTCTTTTTAAACTAATTTTTAAAGTCTTGTCGATATTCTGGCCCACGTAGAAAGAAATGAGAATTCAAAAAGCATTACTAAACGTCAAAAATTAATGCAAATTACGTAGTTCGTAGTTCTAAGCAGCCATTTCCGCGATGTTGAATTCGATATTTATCAATTCTTGATAAAACTAAATAATAATTGTGGCATGACAAGAATAACAATTAATGCTAGATAATTTAATTATATGACATTACAAATTACTATCAAAAGAAGATGATACTTTTTTGCATTGCTTGGCTAGCGCTAATTTTTTTGCTTTTGTAGCTGAGTTATTTTTCTCAAATTGCCGAATCGGTTAATTTTAAACTTTTCTGTTTCGTATGTTTCTAATTTCTGAGTTATGATTTAATTATTTCACGCTGTGCAAATCATCAACAAAATTCTGAAGGATATATGGTGGTAGTTTTCTTTTCAATTTCCACCAATTCTACCATAATTTCTTTTTACTTATCGAATTCTTTAATTTTTCTACCATTTTATTCCACTCATCATAAAAAATAAAACTATTTTAACTGACATGCGAAATCTCGCGAAGGGTTCTTTGTTCGCACAATGCTAAAACTATAACCCTAAACAAATTTGGCGAAACCTTTCAGCTGAGAATGTAAGCAATAAAGTTAATTCTTTCTCGGTTAAACATTTTTCATTTCGTTCTACGATAATATATTCAAGGAAATATTTTGTTTACTGTCCATTCCAACTAAATTCTACTGTAAAATATGATTAGTTAAATTCATTTAAAATTAGAAAAAACGAAAACCCATATTCTTACAAATTCAGATAAAACAATAAAATGTTTCACCTGGTATATCGTTATCCAAGTTTGTTAATCCAGAGTTTCATTGTGTTTACGCTTTCACCATTTAACAATCAACTCGCTTTTTTGAAGGAAATAATTAAAACTAACATTATTTTGAGAAGCTGGAGAATACTATTAATAGACGAAACAATTTCTGTAACTGAAAGCAATCTAAGACACATCGAATGCGTTAAGAAATACTCATAATAAACTGACTATGTTTACCAACAGACACACGTGGAACACATTGTTTTACCTTTTCCTTTAATTTTCTAAATCACCGCAATGTAGCGTATTCGACTGTTGCGAATTTTTCTTCGTGTTTGTGGGAAGCTTTCTTTTCTATGCTTCTGAAATTACATTACAGCACAATCTATCTGAAACCTGTAATTTACCCCGAAGAAAACACGTGGAATGGAATGTTTACCTTTTTTGGTGGTATTACTAATTACCACAAGGTAGCGTATTTGAGCTCTGGAGTTACAAATTACTTCTAATAAAAAAAAATCGTCTGTTCATTCGGATAAAAATAAAGCGTACCGGATTTATTTGTCAAAACCTGTTGCCAAAATTAAGGAAAAAGTAATAATATCCACTTTAGAAAATAAATAAATATTAATAAAATGTCTACTTGAAAAAAAAAATCGTCTGCTCATCTCATTCCGTTAAAACATAAAGAACCTGAATTTCCAATGAAGCTTAGACGGTAATGTTGAGGTTTTCTGAACTGTTCAAATTGAACAAAAAAATTACTTCAACCAAAAAGATATTTTCTATGCACACGTTCTTTGGCAAGAGCTTTTCCCCACAAAAATCAATTTTTCGCCTTTAAGTTCAAAATTTATATTTGCCTTAAATCTGTACCTCAGAGCCAGACTGAAGTCCAAAAAATGCGAATTTCTGTTTATTAGTGCATTGTATCCAGAAGCCTATTCTGCATTGAGCCATATGTACGTAATTCTCTTTATTTTATTTTATTTTATTTTTTACTAGAGTTAAATGAGTCCTATCAGGACTGCGCCTGAAAAAAGCTTTTCCTCTCTCTCCTGTCAAATTTTTATAATGTGGTTATGTTTAATTTTTTTGAACTGTTTAAATTTGAAAAAAAAAAACTGTTCAAATGAAAAATAAATAACTATGGAAATGAGGTGCTCTCGCCAAGATCTTTAGAGCAAAAACTAGTTTGTTTGTATCGGACTATGCACTTAAAAGTAATTAGGAAGACCGACAGACATTTTTCCGTTGACTACTGTAAGTCTCTCTGAAATGTTAACTTTATATGACGTACCCGAAATTGTAAATATTTTTAGAGTTTTAAGACCGCATTTCGATGTTATCACGGCTTAATTCAGAGCTCACCAGTGGATATGCCTGCACAGCTAGTTCAACCACCGTCCCATCCCTTATTTTAAACATTAAGATTAATTGTCGTCAATAATTTCTCAATCATGGCTTTAAATTTCAAATTAGAGTAATATTATTCTAGATGATATTCTTGATCTCATAAATCCTTCTTGCGGATCGCAGCTAAATACAGCTGCTGATGTATCAGTCACTTAGTTTCCCACAGCACTTTACTGCTGGTAAATGACAGATATATCTTAAAATATAAATTCCCTAACTAACATCCAGGATCAGTTTCTATCAGAAGCAGTAGCTGCAGCTGGAGGGGTAGTAAATGTAACTGAATTCTAATCACTTAATACCATATAGTTGTCTTTAATAAAATGTATTGCAAGAGTCTTGACGTATAGCTATCCTCAAAAATGATGAATGAAATTTTGCAATTAACAATCGAAAACTAATATTAAAAAAGATTATTTTGTAGTTGAATTCCAAAAAGGTTTCAGATCGTTGTTCAACCATGTAAAATAATAAATGAAACATGGATAATATTCAAAAACAATTTATTTTACATGCATTTAACATTGGTTACATACATTTGACATGGGGAAGTAAAATCATTTATTGTACATATCAACATGTAAACTCCTCAGGGGTATAGAGTTCGATACATTTTTTACAGAGCAAGATGACATGACAAGTGTGGTTGTGCGAAATGAGCTGTGGTCGCTGTGATTCTTCAGTCGACCAGCAGTTCTATGGGGCTTGTGTGTGCAGCAGCAGCAAAAGACTAACTGCTTCAAATCCGTCTGAAAAAGAAATAGTTTAAGTTGGACCACCAAAAAAAAAAGAAAAAAATTAAATTACAGCTTCTGAAATTGACCCTCCTTACATTCCACCATTGTCTATACAGGAACCCGATAAATTTCTTACAGAAACTACGTAGTACTTTAGAAAAACCGCATGATTTAAAGTAATATTTATTTGATGTAGCTAAATGAGTAGAAGTAAAGTCTTAAATAAAGTTGCTAAAAGGTGATTATTGACATTTTGTTTTGTTTTACTGAATTCTACAGTTAAATTTATTATTTAGATAGCTCTTAGGGACATTTTTTGAGGGGTTATTTTTTACGTCACTAAGGTCAGCATTCGTCCCGTTCGCACAACTCTATTTTCAAAGAGACAATCCCGTTGTTTGTGCACATATAGCTCAAATTTTCCATTTCTATACGCAAGAGAATGGGAAACAGGGAATGTTTTAAACCGAAAGTTATTGGGTGAAAATTTTTAAGCACGTTCATAAACAAAAAAGCAATATTGCCAATAACAGAGCTCCCAAAATAAAATTACGCACACAAAAACTTCATGACCGTCATTAGTACCGGAATTTCGAAATATCCTATAGCCCATGTCCAAATAGTTCGAGAACCAATGAGGGCCAGACCTACGTCATAGTAATGGTCCAAAATATTTTTGCGTAAGCACACTACGGCATATAAGAACGGTTCACTGTTATTTGAGCTGAATCGCAATGGGTTTTAAAGGAAATAAGTAGCAAAAATGCGCAAGTTTACTGCAAAAACTAAACATCATGGATTCACTCCATATCACGTGACCCAATGGCCCCATCTAAGCATCTCCGATTTGGGAGACGTTTTAGAGAGAGACAGGCATGCCTTTGAAGCTTACCTATGCCAGTTTTTTGCTTTCTAGACACAAATCATGGGGATCTAGTATACCTCAAAAATATTTTTAAAAGTGGGCACCAAAATAGCCTCCAATGGGGATCAACCTAAGCAAGACAATTTGTATCACTAAGCTGATCCGCCTGGAGTACTTTTTTTAAAAAAAACTAATACTATTAATTCCAGATCTTTAAGATATCAGACGTGCCACCTGAAAACTTTTAAAGGCTAGTCTCAACGACATGCCAGCACCTCTATAAAATTTCGTTCAAATCAGAGATGGTCGGGTGAAGACGACTTGACATGGAATGACTCAATGGTGTTTAGTTTTTAACACACCTATTGCTACTTGTTTCCTGTCAAAGACAGCCCACTCAGCCTAAATAATAGTGAACCTTTCTTACCAGCTGTGATGAGCTTACGCGGGAAAGTTTCGTGCCTTTATGCTATGACGTAAGTCTGGCGCTTATGGGTTCTTGCTGTACAAGAGAAAAAATTAAAACATTGCTAAAATTGATTACAAACTATTTATTTATTAACAAACAGAAATTGGCAACAGATAAAAAATTAAATCATTGAGATTTTTTGAGGCATTTTGCGCCAAAATAAAATCAGCATCTGTTTCTGCGTAAGTTCACATTTATTCAAAATTTCATCTAAAACGTATTATTACTCTTTTAGATAGAGTGCTCGCATTGAACAGAAATGAACGATCGATTGCACCACCCTCTTTTGAACTATTCACGTCAAAATAAAATCATCTCTTGTGCCCTCTAAGATTCTAAAGGATACCTGTAGATAAATTTTTGTTTGATTCCGTTCATTTTTTCTTGAGATGTAGCAATCACAAGAAATGACAAAAAACATTCGATTGCTCACCCCA
The DNA here is from genome assembly GCF_026930045.1 of Uloborus diversus. Taxonomy (NCBI): domain Eukaryota; kingdom Metazoa; phylum Arthropoda; class Arachnida; order Araneae; family Uloboridae; genus Uloborus; species Uloborus diversus. Next base: position 105,046,236 of record NC_072735.1, read on the forward strand.
CGTTTGAAGTATTAACCCCACTAACAAACACTCTACATATTTTTACTTCTTCAATTTTCATTTCACCTTCATAAAACTCAAAATGATTATTTAATATGACTTAACAACACATGCTGGCTGTTCATTCCTTCATTGGCCATTTTTCTTCTAAGAATATACCATTTAATAAATACTTACAATGTACTCACTTTTTCGTAATTTCTAAATCCTATTGTGCCAAGTTCTTCGTTAGACACAAGAGAATGATGTAACCCTTCAAATTCAAATTAATTAACTACAAACTTGTTTTGTACAACGAATTTGTATCCCCCCCCCCCCAAAAAAAAAACTTTGTTTTTGCCACCTAACTTTAGTTGATCATAATTTAAAAACTACATACTGCATATACTTTAGCTTTTGGAAATTTTTATCGCAGTAATGTATTCAATTATATCTTTTGCAAAGTTTTAAAGGCATTGATTTAATCTTTTTTTTCTAGAGCCTTATGAAAAATTTTAAAACGTGGTAGTGAGAAAACCAAGGGAAAAAATGAATTTCAATAAAAAGTAGTGCATTTGAGTTGAACAAATTTCTTCTAGTTTTATCAATAAGTCGTCAATTCAAAACAAATGCGGACATAGAAAGGACTGTATTGGGACTGTCTAAAACTCTGAAAGTCTCAATATTGACTTTTTTCAAAAATTAGGGTATTCAACTACCTTTACACATGAGTTCGCTGTTATATCTTTTGCAACTATTCATGGGGACGAAGCAGAAAACATGTTTTTGGTACGCTTTTCTAAAGAAACAAGCTGTAATCAGTTGCTACAACTGTATTATTTTCTTAAAGTGAAACACTATATGAGGCAGTGGAGGCAAATGGAAGTAAATATCAAAATTAAAGATTTTTAAATAGCCAGCAAAAAAATGGTAGAAGACCCTTTCCTCTCTCCCGGGAAACGATATGGAACTAGTATCCCTTTTAGGTGCTTCTATACCACAGGATTTAGAAAAAAAAATCAATGAAAGCCTACCTAGAATCTGAACTCCAAACGTGTTTTTCTCTAAACTTTAAAAAGTCTACTTAAATCCCTTTGCCTCTCACTGCCACATATATTTGTCTAAAAATAAACAGAAAACATATCTGTTCAAGAAGAATTATAAGCTGTTGGATTCATAAGCAAAGAGATAGGGAAACACATTAATGGGGAAAAATACAATTGCTCAAACTTCGACACGAGCATCAACGCTAATGATTTTTAATAAGTAATAAAAATGTTTTCTAGTCTCTCTATTTAGTGTACTGGACTATATATTTTTCTGAAATATTTATATTTATAGAATTCAGTTCTACTGCTTTGAAGGCATCATATCACTCTTGTAACTACATGTACATAAGCAATGAATAAACTGATTAAACTTATAATTACCCTAAAGTTCTCACTCATAAAACAATATATGATGGGATTTACAAAACTGTTCGCCATTGAAATCCAGTGGCAGGAAAAGAATGCCGCTGTAAAATGTTGAAACTGTGCATCTGTGACAGGCATGATGGACAGTCGATCAAAATAGATAAGCAAGTTGAACACATGAATGGGTAGCCAGCAAACTGCGAAGAGAATAACAACAGTTGCCATCATTTTCACCACCTAAGGAAAACAATTTTTTCGGTTAATTATTTGTTTCTTTTTGATTTAATCATGTTTCAAATTATCTACGAGGAATAAATTCTTTGTCGTACATGGTGAGCCTAAATTCTTGAGCAAAACTTTGAAAAGTGTTATAGGGGATGATAGGAATGAAGAATCAGGTAGGAACAGGGTAGCAAACGCAATGCTCATGCACAACAAAGCCAGAAACTGATTGATGCAAAATAGGTCACGAATTTATTATACAAGGACGATTTTGTACGACATTTTAGCCTTTAAGAAAGGTTTCGATCAGTTGTTAAAAGTTTCGGCCTGTAGTAGCCCTAACACGAGGCGCAACAAAGACGAAGCGTTCATTGAAAGTTTGTCAGAATGGCTCTTTATTGCTACAGTAAGCGCTTTGTCTTCGAGACGCATGTATTACAGCTGAAGGCCGCAAATTTCAAAAAATACTTTAAACCTTTCTTAAAAACTAAAATATTGTGTAAACTTGTCTTTGTTTAATATATTTGGGACCTGTTTTGCCTCTATTAGTTTCGGGATTTGTGTACATGTAGTGCGTCAGCATTATGTTTGCGACCCCACGTTTTTTGCTTTTCTTACTTTTTATCCTCCCTCCTAACACCCTTTAAGTTTTGATCAAGTGTTTAGACTCACTCTGTATACAAGGGTTGGAACTTTAATAATAAAGACTATTTTATTATATCTAATACAAAATTGATTCATTGCCACCGAGTTTTACAATCCTTCAATGCAGTCACTACAGCGTTCTTTTATCTCTCTTGTGAACATATGTTGTCCTCTGTTTTAGAAATTTGTATGTTGTGTTATTAGAAATTCATACTCTTTGTGAGGCATTGGCACCCCACTTCCCCACAGTTGTGGGACACGAGAACAACAAAAACAACGTATTTAAAGGTTTCTATTAAGAAAAATTTTCTTTCGAGAGTTCCGGAGCTCAACCATTTTCCTTACGACATCAAAGGCGACTTTGAATTGTGTTTTTAGGGGAAGGACCCCGTACCTCCTCCCACAAATATCAAGTAATTTTGACGCAATCGTCGAAAATTGCTGCGAGAAAGTTTTTTAACGCAGTGCCTTTCCTTAATAACGTTTCCAAAACAGTCTTACATTCCATAATATTCCACTACGCTTTAAGGCCGGCAATAACGAAAAAATTTCCGGAGGAGAGACCTAACCCTTCCCTCCCCGTAGTATTGATGAAGATCATCTAAACTTGCGATTCTTGAACAACAGTTCTGAAAATTTTGGGGGGAGACTAGTCGGTTCATAAATTATACAGATTTATGTGCTTGTATTATAGAAAGGCAACCATTTAAAACAATAGCTTGATCCACTCTCGATATCTATTATGCACGAATATACATTTGAAATAAATTAAGAAGCCCCCAAAATGCATACATAAATTTCCCCCTTCAGTTTTTTTTTTTTTTTTTTTGGACTACATAACGGCACTGTTAAGAATCACAATAAAATATATACACGAGCTCTTCTGAAGTTTCAAGTTCTATGTCTTTTTGAGGGGTCCACTCCGGCTCTGATTTAACCGTAATTAAAGTTAATGATAACCGTTTCTACAATTAAACAAAAAGAAAAAGTTACGTGTTTAAATTCGAACTTTTAACACATAAATCAGAAAATTTTTCAACACTCAAACAACTGAAGCTATGACCACGTAGTTAATTCACGCAAAAAATAATACAAAAAATGGTTTTAGGTATGATAAATATTATCTGTTTAAAATAACTGCAAAAAGAAACGTTCCTACTTTCCTGCATACCAGCATCGACTTTCTAGTATCTAATCGATAATTTCTAAATTAGCTGAGACTGCAAAATACGTCAAACATACCTTTTTAACATTCTAAATTTTTCTAGAAACAGAATATGCCTTGTTCATCCAAAGAAATAGATACGTAAAAACTATATAAACGAACAAAAAGGGTATTACCACCTTTTAAACAAAGCAGCTAATATATTTTTTCATTAAAAAAAAATCTTTAAACGCTGTCAAAATGAAGAAAAAAGAATTCAAAAAAATCAAAAAGTTAAAATGTATTCCTAAAGAAATAAATTTTCTTCATCATCAAAAAAAAAAAAGAAAAAGAAAAAAGAAAAGAAAGAAAAAAAGAAAGAAAAAGAAGAAGACAAAAAAAATCGTCTGACCAACTTTTCAAGTTATGACATAAGGAGCTGCGAATGTCGTTTCATTCGCCGTTACCAAAAACAAAATGCATAATCAAACAATAATTATTTCACAGTAAAACTAAGGCTGCGGAGTGGAGTCGGATTCGATCTGATTTCGGGATAAAGGACTTAGAGTCGGGAGCCGAAGATTTTAAATTCAAAGACTTGGAGTCGGTCCTCTTCCCTCGAAGTCCGTATTTTAGTAAATATTTGCGGAGTCCGATCAGGACTTCTTTTGCGAAAATTGAGTCAGAGCCAGTCATTTTCACTCCGTGTCCAAACTCCTTGTTTTTGACAAAGTTAAGAAGTCACGATCGCTGTTTAGACTTATTTTGCGATACAGAAGTCGGAATCGGAATTGACCATCCTGAAATTCTAGGCATCGGAGTCAAGAGTTAGTTATCAGGAGCTATTTTCAATAAAGTTCTTTTGAAGGAAACCTGCCTTTAAGTTTGGATTCTATATTGGCTTTTGGTTTCCCCGTATGTGCTAACGTTAAGGGTTTTGAACTTTGAACAATTAAGAGTTGAAAAAAAATGTTCAAATCAAACAGATGTTTTTTATACATGTTCTGCTTCAAGAGTTTTTTCCAACAAAGTTTGTTTGAAGCTACTCCGCCGCTAAGTGGGGGATTTATATTTGCTTTAAATTTCTCCCTAGGCACTTATGTTAGGTTTCTTTGAACTGTTCAAAACTGAACGAAAAATGCTTAGATAAAAAAGTGAAATATGGGAGTGAGGTGTCGACACCAAGATCATTTGAACAAAGAAAGTTTTTTCGAGTCGAACAAATCACTCAATAGTTATTAGGAGTACACATTGACAGACCGACAGACACATTTTCCCCATGGCAACACCAGTCTTTCCAATTGTTAATTTTTCGGTATTCATTTTTTTTTATTTAACTACTTTATGTACGTATTTATTCATTTTCTGTTTTTTAGCGATATTTTTAAGATGTTTTAAGCATTCTTTAATGCTGCTTCATCTTTCTTTGACTTTTACCAGAAAAGTAGGCTAAAAAGAAAACTTGCTAGAAGTTTGTCGTCGCAGGAAGTTAATAAATAGGAACCGAATATTTTCATAAGTTAAGTTTGCCGCTTAAACTTAATTAATTGTTAACCCAAGTGTTCTTTTAGTTCTCTGTTAATAAGGAGTAAAATTTTACAATAGGCATTTTTGAAAGTGAAAATGGGAATTTTGCCATAAAAAAACACTGCTCTTGGAAAGCGTTTAAGTGTGGAACATGAAATATCCTACGCAAATGAGTCTGATTTTGGTAATACATCTCATCAGAAATTTTATTAATGAAACCATGCAGAAACTAAACATTTAACAGTTATTGAGTTCAAAAAAGGTTTTTTTTTTTGCTTCGATACTCTGATACATCTATAAGTCCCTCCCCCCCCCCCCCTCTCTTTTTTTTCGATTAAGATCTTGTATTCTGGGACAATCCGAACCAAGTAATTGCGTAAAATATTTCTCTTAAATGATTTAGGTTTTCGATAAGTATTGAATTTTTCAAATGTATATTGCAAAAGATTTTATGAACATAAAGAGAAATATAATACTTACCAATATAAAAAGGGTTTTATGTCTCAAAATAAAATGCATGTAATGTCTCAAAAAGCAAATAATCTAAAATGGTTCTTTTGTTGCTTCTACGAGATAGCACAAGGTTTAAATTTAAGAAACAAGTATTGTGTTCTCAATAAAATGATTTCATCTGTGGAATAAAGTTTCTTGCTCTGACATTTCTGTAGATTCAACATTCAAGCTCATTTCGTTTACCAATAAGTTGCTGTGTTCACAAAGTAACGATGTCTCTAAAGTCTATTGAAAAATCTTGTCATGTTACGAGATTGTTACTTGAAAGTTGATAGTTTAATTTATTGAATTGCTCGAAGTTTACCTAAAAGTTTTGAAGTTGATTAGTATTTAAGCTTTTCTTTTCAGACGCGGAAGTTTTCACTTGTCTTCTGAGAAATAACAAAAAAAATATTTCTTTACACTTTTAACATAGTTAATGCTGCGACATCCAAGCAACAGGGGCAATTCGATAGGACGTTACTCAAAGAATTCCTTACATGGCAAATCGTGTCTGAAGATTCGACAAAATTATCATCAACCGGCAAAATTTGCAGTTATATTCGGCAAAATTATTATCATTCGGAGAAACTTGAAGTTACATTCGGCAAAATCATCCTAATTTGGCCAAATTTGGAGTTATATACGGAAAAAGTACCTTAATTTGGCGAATTTCAGAATTCTTCCCAAAAATTTCTTTTGAAGTACCCCTGCCATGCAACTGTATTAAAGTTCATTAAAACAGTTTAAAGTACCAAAATTCTAAGGAGTGATAATAATTACTGATACATAATCTCATGTCTGAAACTGCATATAGCTCACCAATAAAAATATTAGCACATATTAAAAATGTGAAAAACTGCATTAATAATTGATTTACCATGTGCGCCAAAGGCTGTATATCTTTTTTTTAAACTTACGTAGCATGAATCATTAACCGCATTTAATTCAGCAATGTGCCTTCTTGGAACACTGAACAATGTTCATCATTACTGATGATAGTTACAGGAAGACTTTTCCTGTAACTATCATCAGTAATGTTTACCATAGTTAAACAGTTTAACTTCGTCAAATGGGAGTGCGTTAGAGGTTCTGTTTTTTGCAGATTTAGTGTGATTAAGTAATATGGCATCCAGTCTTCCATATGCCCCCAATAAGGTGAAGCCGTCAATGGCACAGAAAATTTTGACTCCGAGTTTCTCATCTTTATTTCAAAACTGCACTAGGGATATAATATTGCGAGGATACTCAAAGCCATATGAATATCTAAGGGATCTTTTGCATACGGCATATTCATACGACATGGAAACTGACAACTTCCTGCATCTATAAAATCAACCGACTGTCCACTTGGTCTGTGGGTCAGATCCCGTGACAAAAAGCGTATGCGGCTAAAACCTTTCACCACGCAACCCACCCACATTTACATAGAATAAAACTATTCAGACGCCGGATGAGAACTCGGGAAACTTGCTTGTTTTCTAAAAAGGTTTTCAAACACCTAAAATGTTTTGATTTCCCTGTAATAAGACTTCTTTGAATGGAAAAATTTTTAATAATTACCTTTATTTTTGCCATTAATTGTTGGTGATCCCGAGAAGCGTCTGCATTTCCTGGAGAGGTGTGTCGCCACATTTTCCACCCAATGCTACTGTATGTAAAAGTCAGCACCAACATGGGTAATATGAAAGTGATTATGAAAACTGAAGCCGTATAAACCTGTAAGCATTTCAAAATCGTATGAATTGTAATAGAACAAGATTTTAAAAGAGTAATTTTTCAACACAGTGTTATACATGACGGCAAATGAATGATATGTTCTGATTAAGTTTCTCAAGCAATCAAAAAACATCAACACCAAAGCAAATCATCTACATTTGTCTACCTCAGTGTTTCTCAACCTTTTTTGACCAGCGAACCGGCAACAAATTTTGAAAAATTTCGGGGAGCTGTGATGCTTTTCTTCTTCTTGTCTTTTTTTTTTTTTTTTTTTTTTAAACTTACTTCTGCGGACCTTTGAAAACATACGATTTTTTATGTTTTTTAACGATAATGTGAGGTTTCGTCAAATTTTTCTTTTTCTTTTGAAAAAAAAAAGGTTCAAGGACCATTAAATACTTGTGAAAAAACAATGCAAACCACTAAAGGTTTTTCTTTTTTTTACAAAATAATAATAATATTGAAAATAAATGAATTAATAAATCTTTACTAATATTAAAGCTGAAAATCTGTGTCTCTGGATATCCAGATGTCTAGATGTCTGTTACGTGCATAGCGCCTAGACCTTTCGACCGATTTTCATGAAATTTGGCATAGAATTATTTCGTGGCATAGGGGTGAGCCCCTTGAAGCGATTTTTCGAAAATTCGATTTTGTTTTATTTTTCTATTCCATATTTAAGAACATTTTACCGAGCAAATTAACATAACGTGGACGACTAAATTACCAAATTATCATAACGTGGTACCGTAACATTGGCGAGCAAATGAACATATCAAATTGGTTTGAAATTCATTGTCCATTATTTGTAAATATATAGGTAAACCAAATGACCTTTTAATTTTCTATTACGGACAAAGCCGTGCGGCTGCAGCTAGTAAAAAACTTTACTTGATATTAAAGAACTGTTACAAAAAAACATTTAAATGCAAAGGCAATCTAAGCAGTGATTGTAATAATTATGCAGAAGCAATAAAAGTTGCTGAAAAATCATAGAAAAGTACGAAAATTAATTTAAAAAAAATCACATAAAAGATGTCATATATCGTAAAGCTATCACTATTATTATGTTTTCGTTTCCTTTTTTTTATTTTTTAGTAAGGAAATATTTTTGCCGTGAACGAGGGAAAAATCTCTGATGACCGGTCAAAATTTTCTGCGAACCGGTATCGGTCCGCCGGTCTACCGGTTGAAAATCATTGGTCTAAAGTTGTAGTATTTTTTCAGTACTTGTAAATTTTATTAAAAATAAGGTGTTTAGTACCAAAATCAGTTCAATTTAATTTTTAAAAAGGTGAAGCCGCCTGGATTCAGGGGGAAAACTAAATTTTCCAGCAGTGGACTGTATATTGAGAATGTTGACTGCATTGATGAGTCGTGGTTAAAACAACAACAATTAAATTTATTTACAATTAGAGTATGAGCATAATATTAAAGTAAGACTAGGATACGCATGTATCCTTACAAGGGATTGGGAGCGAGAGCCCTATGGCTGCATCCGCTAGCTACAACGTTGGAAGTGCCTCTCCGAGGGGTGGTTTCCCACGCTCCTCTCACAATGGGGGCTTTAGGGTTGCTTGGCAAAGCCAAGACCCCAAGCGTTGCTCCTTATCGCTCGGGGACCCGCGCTGAGGCGTTAACATGCCGCCCGGCGTTGCAATGTATTACATTCAACAATTGAAAAACATAGATTTTAAATAAACTTACATAAAAATTGAACAAATCTCTTACCAAAGTTGAATAATTATGAAAACAGTAACACATGTTAAATACGATAGCATAATGAGTAGCATAATGAGCTATACAATTGAAATTAAAAAAAAAAAAAAACTACTAACACAAATATTTCATCCGAATCTATTTTCATTTAAATTTAATAGCTGCGGCTCAATAATTGAATTAATTGGCCGTCCAATAAGGAAATGACCTGGTGTCAAAATTTCTAAATCATCAGTTGCTGATGACAAAGGAGTCAGTGGTCGAGAATTCAAAATTGCTTCTACCTGATTAGTTACAGTTATAAATTCTTCATATGTCAATCTCGCATTGCCAATAGATCTCTTTAAGTTGTACTTGAAGGACTTTATACCTGCTTCCCAAATTCCCCCGAAATGAGGATTTCTTGGAGGGATAAATTTCCACTCAATATTTTCGGAAGATAAATAGTTGCTTAAATATTCATCTGGTTTGCATACGAGATTGTAAAGACGCTTTAGTTCGGCGTGGGCCCCCACAAAGTTTTTTGCATTGTCACTGTACAGAACTGAGCATTTACCTCTTCTGGCAAAAAATCGTTTTAGAGAAGCTATAAATGATTCTGTCGTTAAATCCGAAACTACTTCAAAGTGAAGCGCTTTAGTCGATAAGCAAACAAAAATAGCGACATAAATCTTGTTTAAAACCCCCTTTCTCAGACCCTTATATTTTACGTAAAATGGGCCGCAGAAATCTACTCCAGTATGTTGGAAAGGAAAACTGGGGTTTAATCGCGTTTCAGGCAGAGATCCTATGAGTTGTTCCGTTAAAGAGGGATTTGCCTTATAACAAGTGATACAACTATGCACAATTTTTCGGCACTGATTCCTACCATTCAGGGGCCAAAATCTTTCTCTTTCAAAATATAATAAGGACTGTGGTCCAACATGTAAATTTTTTACGTGAAAATGCTTTATAATAATTTGAGTTAGCTTGTGCTTAGCAGGGAGTATCGCAGGATGCTTTTGAGAATAACAGAGGTTCGAATTACTTAAACGACCCCCTACTCTAAGGACGTTATTTTTATCTAAGAAGGGGTTTAGAGATCTTAATTTACTATTACCTGATACGAAATTTCCCCTTGATAAGTTCGTAATTTCCGTTTCGAATTCTGTCCTTTGAACAGCCTGAATAAGAAATGTTTCCGCCTTCATTAACTCTTGCGTCTTGATTGGGCCAGATATCCTTTGATCTGGGTACCTGCAGTTTTGAATAAATCTAAACATAAAACTTAGAGTTCTCACAAGTTTTGTAAAGTTATTAGAGATTCCTAGAATGTCATTAAGAAATGAATTGTTATCGATCGTAACAGTCAATGAAATGTTCGATAGTTCATTAGGAGTATGTCTCTCAGCTTCAATCTTGTTCCCCGAGTGTCTCCTAAACTCTTGAGAGTATTCTGCAACATCAGCTGGGGTGCAGATCTTAACAGTTGACAGTAGGATAGCTTTACGACATGAAAGTAAACAAGTGTCTGTTCTTCCCCCGCTCGAGTGAGGGGTTTTCAACACCTGTATTGCTTGAGGCAAATTGTGGAGAAGAAATTGCGCTTCGTTCGCCATGGGGGTTGAGGATGAATGCATGGGAATTTCCGGTCAAGCTGTCCTTGTGTAGTAAAGAGTGGTGCCTTTGTGAGCACTGTCGGCAGCTGTTCTTAGATTTGCAATCTTGTACTCGGTGAGATAATCCAAAACAATTTAAGCACAAATTGTTCTTCCGCACTAGGTACTGTTTGACATTTAGACGCTTGAATTCTTCACAATTATGCAGATTATGTGAAGCACTGCACAATTTACAACTGTTCAACATCCATGGCTTATTTACACTGCTTATGGATGTTTTTTGAGTTAATCTGGGTTCTATTTGTGAAGTGTATTGAATTTGAGAGTTCTCCAAAAAATGATGCCTCTTTTCTAAGAGTTGAACAAAATTGCTCCATTTTGGGAGGTCTGTAGAGGTTAAGGACATCTCAAATTGCTTTCGTGATTCTGCATCCACCTTTTGAAGAAATATGTTGAGGAGTAAAACTTCTGTAAAATCATTACATTGCAGATCCATTTGCCGAAGTGCACGCAGATGCTTATGAATCTTGTCCACAAGATTTCTCAGCTCATCTGCAGACTCATGAGTAATTTTCTGGATGTTTAACAGCTCTTGTATATGACTGTTCACAATTAGTCTCTTATTTTCGAACCTCTCAGTCAAGGCCTTCCACAGGGACTGGTAGGTATCATCTATAATTTCTATTTCTTTGGCGCGGCCGATAAGTGAAGATTTCAGGTAATACAGTTTTTGTGAATCTGAGAGAGAAGAGTTACTATTGATGATGGAGTTAAATTGTTCTTTGAAGAGGAACCATTCTTCATATTTACCGTTAAATTTTGGAAGTGATATTTCGGGAAGCCGGATACTGATTGTTGAGTTAGGTGGTGCATCATTAAAGGAGCGGGAAATATTGTTGTTCAGCTGCTTGAACTTGCGCTTGAGGGCGACTTCTATTTTTTCTAATTCTTCTTCGAGATCAATGAAAATCTTTTCATTTTCGTCCAATTCCTCATCCTTCAGCACTGAATAGTAATCCAATTTCAGCTGCTCGAATTTGGTTTTTAGAGCTTGCACATGTTCAAGTTTGCACTCGATTTCCGTCGAGTCCATTGCGTCGATATCACTTCCTATAAATGATAGCAATCGCGTGACTTGTCCTTTGAGACCTCCTCGTCTTCGGTTCAAAATGTTGAGGTCCGTCATCGTGTTACGTAGAAAGTCTGCTAAGAAATCAAATGCGCTGATTCTCCTCCGGTGAGACTTGACCAAAAATGAAGCCGCCTGGATTCAGGGGGAAAAACTAAATTTTCCAGCAGTGGACTGTATATTGAGAATGTTGACTGCATTGATGAGTCGTGGTTAAAACAACAACAATTAAATTTATTTACAATTAGAGTATGAGCATAATATTAAAGTAAGACTAGGATACGCATGTATCCTTACAAGGGATTGGGAGCGAGAGCCCTATGGCTGCATCCGCTAGCTACAACGTTGGAAGTGCCTCTCCGAGGGGTGGTTTCCCACGCTCCTCTCACAATGGGGGCTTTAGGGTTGCTTGGCAAAGCCAAGACCCCAAGCGTTGCTCCTTATCGCTCGGGGACCCGCGCAGAAGCGTTAACAAAAGGTACTGGAATGAAAAAGAAAAGAAAAATATTTTTCACGCTCGTCCCAATTTTTCCAAATGAAACTACGTTTGTGTGAATAACATTAGGTTTTAGACTTCAATTTTGATTTCTTTTTTAAATTAGTGGTATTGCTTAATTTACTGCGCAGAAAAAATAATTTCAAAAATTTCTGACTCTATACTTTATTCTTATTTTTATGTAAAATGACAGACTAAATCCAAATATGACCACCGTTTTCCACCGGCAAATGCATAATCTTTTTTATTATTATTATTGTTGGCTCCACTCTAACATATTTAAGCAATAAAAAAAACCTGCCTTTTCTTTTTCAGGGGCGGGTTTTGAAATCTCTTCACTTATTTTTCGTCGTAAAACCTAAGTCTTGGACTCACTACTATGAGCCCCCTGTCCAGAAAAAAAATTCAGGTTGTAAAAATTTTTATTAAAAAACAAATATTGGTAGCTTGGCACGCTGCATACAAAGTCGCATTACAGATCGTCAGTAAACACCTTTCCTGAATTATTCAATTTTAACCCACAGATATAATTTAGATTTAATATGAATTTAATTTTGTTTATTACAGTTTGGCATGAAGTTTTATTTATATATTTGTGCATGTACCCTACCCATTGTTTTTCAATGAATCAAAAAGTGATACACAACGGAACCCGTGCAGCCCCAAAAATATAAATTTATTATACTAGGGGATCTGCCCCCTCCTCGCTAACGCTCACCAACCCCCAAAGATTGCTTCGCAATCGTAATTGATTCGCAAAGATTTAAATCGTGAATTTAAAAGAAACAGATTAAAAACGCATTATGAACTCACTTTGGATCAAAAAGCACCCCTTCCCCGGAATTCAAAATAACTTGTACCATCTTGCAGAGCCGTAAGAGCTAGGGGCAGCTGAGCATTGAAAAACTGAAGTTTTGTATGCTTGAAAAGTCGCATTCATATTCGTGGTCTCTAGTAATATATTTTTCTCTTTAGCTCGGGGCTTGAATTCAGTTGCGCCTAAGATTTTCCGTTAAAATCGAAACCCTTAAAGTTTGCAAATAAGAAAGAAGAAACATGCGAATCGAAAAGACGTAACTATGGCAACGCCAAATAAAACATCAATAATTTTAATGGAGACAACATTATTCGAACTTTTTTTAACAGCTAGTAACTTTTTTTCCTTTGGAAATCGAAACGACCATAGGTCGAGTTAGATCGGGAGTAAAAAATGCCGCTTTTTCCAATGGTGTAAAAAAGAAAACTGTGGGATTATTCCTTCGTTTTTTATTGATAGATTTAATGAAAAAGTAGTGCCTAAATTTGAGCTAAGCCAAAAAAAGTTCGGGCTAAAAATGCAAATAACTTCCGTCGCACTGGAGTTAGAGCACTGAAACAAATTGCGTAGAACGCGGGAAATTCTACCCTTTTCAACGGTATATAATATTAATATGTGCAAGTAATTTTTCACCCCTTTAATAGGCAATAGTAGGCAATTTACGCGAAATTTGAGCTTAAAAAATTAATTACAAAAAAAAACTAATTCGAATTTTAAAAAATAAACCCCAGGTGAATAACATCGTGGCTCGAAGTAATTTTGTACAAAATTTCAAGGCTGTAGGTGCTATGAGGACTCCTGGACGCACGTCCGCCACAGACTTCCTTTTAGAGTTTCTTTGAAACCTTACTTTTATTTACTACTAGTGGTACCCGCACGGCTTTGCCCGTAATAGAAAATTAAAAGGTCTTTTGGTTCGCCTGTATATTTACAAATGGTGAATTTTCTCGCCACGTCGCTTGTGCCCATGTTATGGTTCCACGTTATGATAACTTCGTAATTTACTCGTCCAACCTATGATAATTTTGTTCTTAAAATCAAAATTAAAAAAAAAAACATCGAATTTTCAAAATATCGCTTCAAGGTGCACACCCCATGCTACATGCTAACTTAGTGCGAAATTTCATGAAAATCGGCCGAACGGTCTAGGCGCTATGCGCGTCACAGAAATCCTGACAGACAGAGATCCGGACAGAGAGAGATCCTGACAGACAAAAAGAGATCCGGACAGATAGACTTTCAGCTTTATTATTAGTAAACATGAAGAGAAAAGAGATACAATAATGCTATTTTATAAGCAAACATAATTTAAGTTTTAATCAAAATTACGTATTGCAATGTAAGTTGAATAACACTGAAAAGTTCTATACTCAAGATCTGCGATTCAACTCTGACTATGCAAAATGCGACACTTCCAATATTTTTTTTAAATGTTTCCATCAACGTGAAAAATGTTTCGGGCATGATGCTTATAGAAGTGAGCTCTATACTCTGGTTTTAAACCTAAAAATAAGTGAAAAAAATTCAGACAATCCCCTAGAAAAAAACGAACTTTTTTTTTTAACGACAAGAAGGTTCGTTCACTTCTGGATGCCCTTCTTGTATGTAGCAGTACATGTGAAATGAACTTGTGACTTGAAAAAAAAAATAGATGACTGGTGGACATTGCATGTAAATGACCAATACATATCTAGCTTAGAACTGATTTAAATGTACTACTGTTTTTTTCGGAAATTAATTTGGAATTTTTGAAGAAAATATAGAAGCATTTACTTTACACTGTTGTGCAAAACGAGGAGGTTAAGGACGAGAGGGTTTTTTCAATATAACTTTGTACAAAAGCTTTCCAAATCAACACATTTAATACCGTAAGATCCCCAATAAGTAAGGACATGTGTAATGTAAGCAACACTTACTAAAAGAGAAATCAGAGGGATAAAAGGAAGCTTTATTGAAAAAGTAGCATGGAGCGCAATGCGACTGAAGGCCGAAACATCTCTGTGATGGGTGTCTAGCAAGAAACATCCGGTCTTTAGTAGGGGATATGATCTCCCCCGACTGCTAGGCAGGTTTCACAGCGTCTGCCCATACTGAGAATGAGGGTGTCAATGAGTTGTTGAGGTATTGCTGTCCATTCGTCTTGCAGCGCCAATCGAAGCTCCCGAATCGTTACTGGTGGTAAGGTACGAGCTGCTAAGCGTCTGCCTAGAAAATCTCATACATGCTCGATGGGATTGAGATCCGGAGATCGTGCAGGCCAATCCATACGTTCAATATCCTCACTCTCTAAGAGCTATTCAGCAGCTACTGTGCGATGACATGGTGCATTGTCGTCCATGAAAAGGAACTGCGGACAAATAGCGCCTCTAAAAAGACGCACATATGGAAGAAGAATCTCGTTACAATAACGGGTCCCGTTGACAGAACCTGCGTCGAAGATGTGAAGGTCTGTACGATTACCAAGCATGAGGTCTCCCCAAACGAGAAAACCGCGATCTCCATACCTGTCCCTTTTAATGAAGTTCGAGGGATGATTGCGGCTTCCCCGCTCTCTCCAGATGAGTATGCGATGAGAATCGCTACTCAGACTGAATCTGCTCTCATCTGTAAAGAGTACTCGTCCCTATTCATTGTCTCTCCAATTCCGGTGTTCCCGGCACCACAGAGAACGCCTTCTCCAATGGCCAGGCGTTAGAGGTACACACCGTATAGGGCGTCGTGCAAACAGACCACGACCGTGCAATCTTCTGGCCACGGTAAAACGCGATATCGGTCGTCCAGTCGCCTGTGTCGTGTGTCTAGCGATTTCTCCCTCTGTCTGCCGCCTGTTTCTTCTGGCCTGTAAGACAATATACCGGTCATCTGCGGGTGTGGTTCCTCGTGGACGACCACTACTGAACCCCCGGATAGCTGTTCCTGTAGTTTGAAATTGTCTCCAAACGTGAAACGATGCTGTGAGCAATTCCGAACTCTGCAGCCACACTTGTCACACTGCGTCCTTCCTCCAACTTCCCAATGATTCGACCTCGGGTAAAAGCATCCAGATGTCGTCTAACAGATTGATTATTCGCCATTTCTCGCTGAGGCAGCAACTCGGTGTGATTTTAACTGCTATACGGGGTGCAATGTCTTTGCCAGAAATACTGATCTTACACCGACAACATGCTTTATACTACTCAGACACTCCCCCATTACGTCTGCCTGCATATCTGCGCATGTGCTACCATACATCACCTTACCTTATCTCCTGATTGGTCTTTCTGTCCGCTCTGCCTCTTCGTTCAGCTGATATGCTATTTTTTCGACTTCGTCCTTAATTTTTGCACACCAGTGTAAAACATCTTCTATAAACAAGCTGATAGTCAAAAACACGATTTATTTTTTTTCTTGACATACAATAATATTCAATATAATGATTAATGGATCACACTCGGACATTTAACGCATTCTCAGGGCATAAAATATTTCATTTTATTCTCTAGCCCTATAAATATAGCACTTTTTTTTTACTCTAGATGGGGTATAACTGTTATGTGTAACAGTTTTGCTTTTTACTTCATTGAACTCTATTTGAGTACTTCAAATTCCGTGCATGAAATTTTTCATGTTTTCATTCATCTTTCGATTTAAAAATGTATAATGTCCTCAGTCGCAAAAGATTTTTATTTCACAGTAAAGAATTTTGCTGATATGCAGAAAAGAAATTGTTTATTGTTCTAGCTTTGTTTTATATTTCTTACGAAAAGAGCACTTCTAATATTGAACTGCGAGAATATTTTATTCGATGGAATAACTTTTATGCAGAGTCTACAATAGCAAAAGCTACGCTGTTTTAAAATGAAAAGATTTAGAACCTAATATGGTAGTAGAAAAAAAATCATGCTGAGTATTTACAGAAAACAAAACTAAATACTTCTAACGTTATGGGAGATGTAACTTCGAGAAAATATTTTCATTAGTTTTGACGTTAGTAGTTCTACTTATGAAGATAAATTATTAAACTTCGTGCTAAATATTATTTTATGGAGCACAATGTATACAAATTCTTTGATTTCTATGTAGGAGAAAGAAGAAAACATGTAAAAAAAATTTTCATAACTTTATTTTTGAAAAAAAATATTGTCAATTTCTCAACTTCAATTTTTAACTTAATGAAAGTATATTGCGTATTTTTGTTTCCTGTTAGCATTATATAACACTTAAGTGTAGATGAACAACTTAGTAAGAAAAAAACTCAAAAATAATGATAATAGATAAATAAATATTTAATAGAAATATTAATAAGTTACAATAAATTTACAATTTGATTACAGAAAAATAATAGTTATAAATATTAACACATTTTTCAACCTGTATTGTGTGGTACATTAATATTAATATTACGGATTGGACATAGGAACTGTTCACATTTGCTCCTAGATGCTGAGCTCACAAGTGTCCCAGCCTCTAACTTAGAACTGACTAAAAAAAGATAATTTAGAACCGAAAAAAAAAGATAATTCTTTGTTTAATAAAAAACAAACAAACATTGTCTTAAATTTACTGTAATGATCATAAATAATGCTTTGCAATCCTTAAGTTTAGCTTAATAGTTAATTTATAATACGTTTTCACGAGAAAAAGACTAATAAAATCACATACAAGACCTGCTAAAAGAAAGAAGTTGCCACCACAGAAACATAAAATGGATCATTGCTCTAAAATATTAGCCAAGAGGTAGGACTGGTGCTGTCATTACTTGATATTTTCTAAAGATTTTTTGCTTGTCGCTATCCTAATAAAACATACCATGCTCACATGCGCCCCTTTTTCCCTATTTCAAGTTTATGATTTTCAGAGAAAAAACATTCAATGTCCGACGTTGAGTTTAAGTGCTTCTGAATATTATGCAAGTATTAATATAAATCTTTAATAAATCTTTATAGACCAATGAACAAGAAAAAATAATTAAAAAATTAATTAATTTTTTGACATCTTGAATTCAAATTCTGTTTTTCGCAATCACGAGTGTGTGTATGTAGGCGTGTGTGTTTGTGTGTGGGGAGTATGTGTGTGTGTGTACGGGTTATGTGTATGTGTGTAGACATGTGTGTTTGTGTCTGGGGGGGGGGTATGTGTATGTGTGTAGGCATATGTGTTTGTGTCTGTATGCAGGAATGAATGTGTGGGTAATTGTGTATATGTGTGTGTATGTTTTTGTGTGTGTATGTGTGGGTGTCTGTATGTATGTATTTGTATGTGTGTTTGTGTAGGTGCGTGTAGGTGTATGTGTGTGTATGTGTTTGTGTGTGTGTGTAGTTGTGTATGTATGCGCGTGTGTGTAGGACGTGGATACCTGGAGACGGCTTTCGCTAGAGGTGCAGCATCGTGAGAGCCCGTCGACCGTGATGGTGCGGAGGGTGGCGGTGGGAAAAATCAAAAGAACGCCAGATACAGTCAAGTGAGAACAATAAGCAATCGTGATTGCTCAAAAAAGATGAGTTTCTTCATTCCCATCCCAGTGTTGCGTTGCGGCATTAAAACACTGATTATGAACACTTTCATAATCTTATTTAAATGACAAAAAGCAGTAACTTTAGTACTTGTTAATAAAGTTTCTTTGATGAAACTTTTATTTAGTCCGTTACATTTCTTTTTTGTGATTTTGTGTATTTCTACACAAACCAGAACGTTTCAAGTGTAATGTTCACTAACCAAGATAATATCACTCAGATTAATAACATCAATTGGTTTCTCGTAGATCTCATAAAAAAAGCAGAATTGTATTAAATTTCATAGAAACTCTTTTACGTCTTCGTCCTTAGATTTTTTATTTTCCGTGTTATTAAAAAATATGAAAAAATGCGGGCGCTGAATAAGGCCGTATAGATCAATAATTCAAACAACCCCCTTTTTCTATGTACATACCAAAAAAAAAAAAAAACTAGATCGTAATTTTATCGTCATCAGAAATCATAACTGATTATAAAGCGGTATCATTAAGCAGTTTATAATCAACAAGCAAAAGTGTAGCAACAGCTATTATACAAAAGCGTTAACAAATTTTGTTTATTCATGATTCACTGTAGTTTACTAGTATGAAGAACGCTTTTAATTGTTCCTGAGCACCTAGCTAATGTTGTTGACGAACGAACGCAAAAAGAAAAATGTCGCTGTGTACTGTCCCTGTTATTTGATATAATATATATATTATATATATATATATATATATATATATATATATATATATATATATATATATATATATATATATATATATATTATATATATATATATATATATATATATATATATATATATATATATATATATATATATATATATATATATATATATATTAAGCAGTTACAGCATGCAAAGAATTTACAAATCAGAAAGTAGTAAAGCCACCTCTGGAAGCTATACAAGCCGAAACACGGCGTGGCATCGAATCAATTAAGTCACTTATGACCCCTTGCGGAAGATCATGCCATAATCTTCGCAACTGCGTCGTTATTTCCCCTGTATCCCGGGATGGCCGCAGTTGCCTTCCCAGCACGTCCTCAGACATGCTCTATTGGCGAAAGGTCTGGTGACCTGGCATGCCATGGGAGTACATCATATCCCTGAAGACAATGTTGAGAGAGTCGCGCAGTATGTGGACGGACATTGTCCTGCTGATAAATGGCACCTAGGCGACTTGATAGCATGAGCAGAACAATCGGCGATAAATGCTGTCCACGTATCTGAGAACTGTCAAAAAGCCTTAGAGAACAACTAGAGGTGATCGTGTGTCCCAAGAAATCGTTCCCCACACTGTCACACCTTGTGAAATGGCTGTATGCTGCTCAACAACGAATGCCGGATCGGAGCGCTGGCTGGTGCGCTTCCACACACGTGTATGGTGATCATCAGCAATGAGACTGAATCGGGATTCATCGCCGAAGATCACACGCCTCCCGTTTGCTACACTCTAAGCTGCCCGAGGTCGGCAAAAATCCATTCGACACTGCCTGTAATGTGGGGTCAGTGGCAAGCGTCTTAATGGACGTCGGCTCCTTAAGCCAACTTCGACCAGTCAAATCCTAATGGTTTTCCTTGATACCACCGGATGCCTGGATGGAGGTAAGTGGCGTTGAATCGTTGTTAGCGTCGTTGTCGGTGCCGACGTGGCCGCTCTTCTGATTGCGCGATCCTCGCGTTCGTTTGTGTTCCAGAGACGCTCTGACCCTCCGCGACGGTAGACTCTCCCTTCCGTGATCCACTGTTGCCAACACCGAGCAACTACTATATCACTCCGACCGAGGTAGCGGCCGATAATCCTGTTTGACCAACCTGCTTCTCTGAGGCTTATTGTAGGATCCCTATCAGCTGTCTGTACTGCCGCCGGTTACGTCTTAGAGGTATCTTAAGTTACAATACAGTCTGTGCAACTCACATGCTCATAGCGCGCTTAGACTTGTTTCATTGGCGCTGAAATTTTAATCATTTGCATATTGGTTACCAAACTGCATTTGTGCCGAGTTTCATGGTTGTGCCTTTAATTCTTCTAGGTGCATATATTTTTTTGCGACAGAGTGTATATATATATATATATATATATATATATATATATATATATATATATATATATATATATATATATATATATATATATATATATATATATATACACTCTGTTTTGCCTTGAAATATCGTTTGTAGTTCTCACTATTTAAAATTTAAAATTACAATTTTATATGAAAACTCAAGTAATAGTTTCTGTATTAAGACTAGTAGTGGACAAAATCTAGTGAAAAAAAAGAAAAAATAATAATTAAAAAAATAAATAAGAGCTACGTCACCTTTCCATCCAGTTCCTCCCATACTTCCGTGCAGTCATAAAACTCGTATCCTCTTACAGTGAATTTCTCTGCTTTTCCATGGATAAATTGAAAACTGGAAAGTCCAATAGCAGATCCCCATATCACCGTCATGATTACTGGACCACGGGACTTAGTCCATCTCAAGCTCAAGGGGTACATTATGGCATAATATCTGCAAGAAAACACATTGCTTCAAATATATACATAAATAAATAAATAAATATATATATATATATATATATATATATATATATATATATATATATATATATATATATATATATATATATATATATATATATATATATATATATATATACACTAAAAAATTGCCCGTCAAGGTATGACGGGTGAAAAGTGCTTTTACTCGTCTACATTTGAACGAAGCCATTGCCTGTGCGGTGATGTTTTGATAGTTGAAATTGTAACCCTAACTCCAATGAATTAACCTAAACTCCAGTAGGTAGCGTTCATTGTTGACCATTTTTTTCCGTTTCTCCATTCCCCTGAAATGATACTTTCCCCAGTAAAACAGTTAAGTTACCGGATCGAGTTCAGCCTTGTCACAATAAAGCTTTTCCCTGCATGTTAAACGTTATCAAAACATATTATCAAATTATCATGCCGTGGCGCGAGTTTCATCGTTGAAACCTGCGATTTACTTGATCATTGACTATTTATTATGTATATGAGTATGGTGTGAGATAATCGGTTTGCAGTTTCATATAATCTATTTTATTAACATTTTTTTATTATTATTATTCAGTGGCAAAATAAAAAAAAAAATATCTCCAGCCACCTTTCTTTAAAATGCGCCTCTAATTTTAAAAACAATATGTACTAAAGGGGTATTTTTCCCATTATCATATTTTTTAAAGGATCTTAAGTCGTAGACAACAGCTGCACACAATGCTGTATCATAAAATTGATTTTGAAGGAACAAAGGATGCATTATATTTATATTTCGTGTTTGAACCTTTTTTTGCTGCAAAGATTACTGAGAAGAGAAAAATTCAGAATCTGTTTTTTATTTATTTATTTATTTATTTGTCTCACCAGAAAAAAGGTAAAAACTTCCTGGGTAGAAAGAATGATACTAAATATTTCAAGCATTTGGCCTCACATTTAAAAGAAAATTTTAAAAATAATTAGTATGAAACAACATGCTTTTTAGTGCTTCAGAATTTACAGTAAAAAAATATATGTACTAATACAATTTTTATAGCAATATAATATGTAGTTTTCTCCGTTGCCTTATCGGCTGTGCATATAGTGCTGTGAACTTGGATTTTTTTAAAAGTAAAATTTCATATATTTTTTTCTTTATTCCCGTATAAAATAGTGATTTTAATACCTTTGTTAGCATACTGTTCTCCCTATTTTTTTCCCCACACTTTGAAGTGAACCAACTGTGCCCAATTTGGGTCAGGTTAATACACAAATGAATAAGCTGTTATGATAGCGTAATGTACAACACATTGACACTTTAAGAGTTTTTTTTTTTTTTAAATTTAAGAAAAAGATTTTCCCCAAGTGCTTGAAGTTTTAGTTCGAGTTAAATTATTAACGTAATGCTAATTTACAAACATAAGTATGGCTACCATCTCGTAAAGCCGTGCGTAGGGGTGGGTGGCCCAAAAGCGGGCAGATAAACGAAGAACGCTCCTAAGTTTCAGTGCTTGGATTTTTATCGCAACAATTTATGTTTTAATTCCTAGCAATGTTCTTGAACTTCAAAATAAAAAGTGATTTTTGCATTATTTCCAACCCAATATTTATTTATTATCAAACATGACATACACTTGAAAAACCCTGCTTTGCTCTACCAGAGGCCTAAAGCGGGTAAGCTTAATTTTCTGTGATTTGGTACATTTACCAATCAAATATGAAGTTACAGTGAATAAGTCAATTGACTAGCTAACTGGCATTATAAAAATAAATCAAATAAAGTTATGCTTATCCAATATTTAAACACATTTGTCTATAAAATATAAAGAAATAACTGATTAAATTAATAGATTAACTAATTACCATCCTAAAAAATAACTTTTTAAAACTATACATTTCCTATTGAAATAGAAAATCTGAGTCAGCACATGTGTCAAGAAATTATAAATAAATATATGATTACATCTTATACGCACTTTGCACAATGGCATGTTTTTCATTTCAATAATTATGACCATAAATTTAAAAAAAAAAAACGAAATGACCATCGTAGTTTGTAGATGGATGATTTCAGAATAACGTAATATTATTGATATTTTAAAAAAAACTTGTCCTTGACTAATTACAAGTAACATACCTTCAGTTTTTTATACATGTATCATTTTTCTTATTTTGAGCCTGGTTATGCCATACCGCTTCACTGTTGCTTCGCTGTGACTGATTGAACCTCGGGGGTGTTAGGGTAAACACGACATACGCATACATCGCTGCTTGCACACAATGCGGCGGCATACGAATGCCTATCCGCTTTGGGCCACCCTCCCGTATTTCAAGCAAAAATTCCTTAATTGATTTTTTTCGATACCTTCTAAGGATTTCTAGAAAAAAGAAAGCACACATAAAAACGTAGGAGTTAAATTATTAGTCAGTATTAACTTGTGATGGTATCAGCTTCACCCAAGAAACACCATTATGTAAAACCCAGAAGCAGTAAACACAACTTCGAATTTTAGCAAATTCTCATAGGCATAATCTTGCCATCTATTCAGGAAAAACATTATTTTCTTAATTAATATGATGTAATCCCTTAATCTCCGTGTACAACAGTTGAAAAACATCAGAAATATTCACATTTGTGCCCAAAAAATTAAGTGTTGTGAATAAATCGCAAACTAAAAAAGCAAAAACAGAAACATGTTCTCCCGAATTTTGAATCAGCAGATGTCAGATGTTTCTTCATATGGCAGCCAGTTCTGGGTACATAAGCACTCAAAAATTAAAGACATGGTACAAACTTAATCCTTTATCAGTTGTACCCGGTCGTCCTAAAGATATACTTAAGCTTTTTTAAACAAAGATGTTTTTTTTAATCTTTTTTAGCAATATTTATTACAATCGCTCTTTTGTCTTACAGAATGGCATCTCTTACTCCTCAAATGGTGCAATCGTAAGTATTACGAAGTATTCACACTTCTAGCTTCATTTTTCTTAACTGAGCACTTAAGGAGTCCAAGCATGTTGACTCACTATTAGCACCATATCTAATAGATTTACCAGAAAATTGGGTAATATTTCTGGCGACTTTCTGAGAAGTTGTAAATTGAACACAACTAAGGCCACACTTTCTCCGAAAACGTAAAAGCCATAGACTTTTCATGCGAAACATTGTCCTTTCAAAGCAATGAAATCGGTTTTCGAACAGTTTTAATAAAACTAGAGCTATAGTCAATAAAAATCTATTTTAGTGCATAACTTAGAACTTAACGATGTTAACTTTAGCAAAGACAATATTTTCTCACACTAAAGTTCAACATTCGATTAGAAAAATTGGAATTTCGTGTTTTAGAGTCGATAATGTTATGAAAAACGTTTTTGCTCCTAAATTGAACAACATTTTGTGAAACAAAATTCTTTATTTTTTGTATTTTGTGTAAACAACTGCTGTTTGTTCTAATCGAGTTTTTTAGTTTCCCTTTATTGTTTGCTTTTGAAAGTACTTTTTTTTTCTATAAAAAGTAGTTCTTTATTTAGTTATTTATTTTTTAGTATTAAAATATGAACACATGTTATATTTGAACCCGTTTTTACAAAAAAGTTCATTATCCTTCGTTCTTTGATCCCGGTTATATTATTCATTCTAGTGTGTATAATTAGTTCAATTTACCACATCAGTCAACCACAAAAGGTGTGATTAACGGAAGTAGCAAATGGAGTCAATTACCTGTAATGGAAAAGTGGGGAAGATAATAGAAGCACAAATGGCAAGAATCTATTTTGAGGTAAGAGCTTAATTTGTAGTTCAAATGATATAATTCAATTTCTCTCATTTTTTTGACAAATGCATTATAAAAACTTGAGTCTAACTATATCGCACGGCGTAAAGGTCGTATTTATCTTATTAAAGCTACCTTTAGATTTTTCGCTTTGAATTTCTTTTTTGCAAATGCTTCTGTTAAAAATTAAGTATTTTCAAAGTAAGTTCATTATGAAATATGAAGTTACTTTGAACTCTCTTTTGACTCTAGAATTTATTAAGTATACATTTGTTATTGCTTCATTTTATTTTACATTTACAATGTAGAAAAATAGAGGAGAGAATAAAATATGAAAAGTTTCAGTTTGAATTACTACGTAATTAAAGCTCAATTTTTCGCAATGAATTGAGACTATTTTGTGTTATGAGATTTACATCATTTAAAACACTTTTGGAGTGATATTGCAGGAAATTCGCATCTTTATTTACAGCAATTTTAACAGAAGTTTACACAATTTTATGCTAACAGAAAAAGAGAAAGTGAACAAAAAAAAAAAAAAAAAAACTGTCACATTTTTGGGATGTTATGTTTGAATCTCCAGTCATTGAATAAAATGTTGGTTGATGTTTTATTAAAAAATATTTTTTTTTTTTCTTTTTAAAGGGAACGAGTACGTTTCGGGGATAAATGCAGCTGTATTAGACTAAAAAAAAGAAGTTTTTCTGTGCGACGTTTTGTACCATGCTTGTTAGTTAATCGATGACAAATTTAATAGAGTTAATCTCAGGATGTGATAACTGGGCTGTCTGGTATATTGCCTGAAGTGCTGCCTTACCCTGGCTTAGAGGCTGTAACTTACTGCTAACTGATGAAGGTTATTCTTGTTAAATGCCAACTTACAAAAAATAACATTGTCGAATTCATAGCACTGACATTTATAGATTTATCCTCATTTGCCTTTTCAACATAATTTCACTTCAATCACCTTTCAGAACGTACGCCCATTTTAAAAATTACAACTTCATAGAAATTCGGCACCTGTTTTTTTCAACCTTTTTCCCACCTCGTTTGACGTGGAAAGTTGCCAACGGCAAAAAGGGTGAAACCAAACAACTCAGCACAGCAGAAAGAAGTGATGCCCTTAGTTTTTTTGAGATGCTAACAAGCTTCTGAAATGTAGGTTTTAATTTAAATTATTAGGTTTATGCAAAGCTTATTTTTACACAGAACAAATTAGGAAATAAAATGTAAAATAATTGTCTGCATTTAATGTTTAACATACAAGGAACAAACTGGAACCTTTGTTAACTAATGGAGGGATTCGCTCTTGCTAAGAAATTAGATGTGTACCTCTCCATCAATTTGGTGGCAAAACAGTACTATATGAATACCGTTAAGTTATCGTATTTGTTGTCCCAACTCTGACCAACTAAATATATTTAAAAATGCAAAAACAAAAAGTAGTTCATTTGCAAACAGGACAAAACAATTCAAAATGAGCCATATAAAAGGAAGTGAAATGGATTTCCAAGGATTTTAGATGATATACTATAAATCTTATGTACCTCGTAATACACATCTTTACAAAGCATAATATGCTTGATGCTTCTGTTTTGTTCGACGTCTGTGAATCTTAAGTCATCTTGAGTAAGATCAACTTAACTAAAAATGAAGCAGTTTGCTCTTTCCTGGCACAGTTAAAGTCCTGGATTTTTTTAAACGCTTTAAAAAGCTGATTTTTAATCTAATGCTAGGCTATTTAGTAGCGGAACAAAAGCATGTGGCAACCGTGTCAGACTGATGGTGGAAATATTTCGCGACTCTGTTTGGTTTAAATTAAGAGGAAAGAGGTAAAATTGGGAAGAAAACATGCGACGTATACACCCTTTTAGCCTTATTACACTACAATTACAGTTAGGGTAAATTACTTTACATAATCCTTTAAGGCAATTTTATTTTTCAATTAATGTACATTCCTCACAAATTTGCATACAAGAATTTTTAAATGAACTGTGCTAAATAGTGCATTTTATTGTTGGGTTTGTATTTACATTATGGTTATTTAAACTGTGGATCTCTGAGCTTTGAGAAAACACGTCAGTCTTAAAGCAATATTACAAGCTGTGGACGACGTGTGAAATTTGGTAATAAAACTAATATAAAAAAAATTATGTATATGCAAACTCGATTTTATAAAAATACTAGCTTGCGCTACCTGGCTTTTCCCGGTCTACTTTGAAAATGAAAATTGTGCCAAAAAACATATTCTCGACAATCAGACATTCAATAAAAGAAAATATAATCACTCAAAACATCCCTTCCAAACAATGACGGCACGTATTAAAATACTTTTAAGAAATTAAAATGAAAAGCTGAATTTAAAATGCGTGACCATGAAAACGATAAATAAAATTATTTTAGAAAATTGAAATGCGAAAGAAGGAAATAAACAATGGATTCATAAAGCGTAACCGTGGGAACACGAAAATAAAATGGTTGACAACTTGAATGGCGATAAGATTTTTTGAACTTGATTTGAAACGGCTTGTAACTTTTTTTCCTTTGGAGATAGAAGATTAGTTTTTCGACCAGGGGTCGAGATAGGTCTGGAGTAAAAAATGTCGCTTTTTAAAATAATGTCAAAACGAAGACTTTGGGACAAATCCTTCATTTCTTTTTGATAGATGTAATGATGAACGTATCCCGTAAATGTCGGCTAAAATCTGAAAAAATCGAGCTTAGAATGCAAATAACTCCCGCAGTAATTAAGTTACAGCATTGAAACAAATTGTGTAGAACGCGGAAAAGTCTACCATTTTCAGCGACATATAACATTAATGTGTGTGTGCAAGTAGTTTTTCACCCGCATATTCGGGACTTTGTGTGAAAATTGGGCCTTCATTCAAATAAAAAAAGAACAATTCATCGAATGTTTTTCAAACAGGTCTGCAAACCTTTCCGGTGATGAAAGAAAGATACTCTGAGAATTTCAGCAAAATTTGACCGGGTAGTTGTTGAGTTTTACGCGTTCACACAATCAGATGCTTTTTTAAGACTTTATTTTATACTATGTAGAGATAAAATTGCCTATTAATATGAAACACAATAGTACAACTTGAGGTTAAGTGCTCTTCAGCAACGTTGATGTTCGGGAAAGGAATCATAAACATGAAACTCGTATGGACTGAGGAAGGCAGTAAACATGATTAACAAATCAATTCTTTCACAATGTGATACTTTTTCGTATGGGTTTCTGTTGAAGTTTAGTTCTCATTGAAAATAAGCAACGACATTTTATGAAGAAAACAAAAGAAATACTTTCACCAAAGCTTGATTAGAACCACTCTGGATTCTTTTACTTTCCTGCTTCAAAGTGGTCACGAATAAGGAAGAGCGCCAACATTGCTGAGTCGATCTGCATTGGCTATTTAGCGCATTGCACTAAATACAAATGCTTTCATTCAGCGAATTCGACATTCTTATAACTATATATCATGTGCAAGTGCATATCAGAACATAACTGTTAGTAAAGTCCGAACAAACAACGTAAGTAGAAGCACAAATTTGTAAATTACAGCAGATACGTGTTTCGGCGTTACAGGGAACGCCTTTTTCAATGTAAAAAATAATGAGCTTATGGATGAAAAGACATCCGACAAAAGCCAAGAGCAGATAAGCATGCAGCTTAAAAGATAAAAACAGCGGATTAGCCAAACACCAATGACAAAGTTATAAACCGATCAGGAACAAATAGGAATGCAAGCAAAGGCCAGGAGCTTTCTCTTAGGTACGAACCCAGAAAGAAAGAATTCAATTGGACAAGGATTAAGCCGAAGCTTAAACAAAAAGAAAAGAAATTGTCAGTAACCGTGAACCGCAAGAAAGGAAAAGCAGAATGGAAAACCATGAAATAAAATAAACAGAAACAAAAAATATTCGAAAAAAGGAAAAATAAAGATAAATAGAAGAAAATTGGGGGGGGGGGGTTGTCAATCAAGATAAAAAGGTAAAAATAAACAAAGGAAGATAGATAAAAATGAGTGGGAAAAAAGGGGAGTATTAAAGATATGGGAGCCAAATGTTAGAAAAATATGGAACTGAACTAAGATCGTTAACTAAGTTAGAACTGTTCCTCAAAATATGAAAGGATTCCCAAAAGTCAAGATCTGATGAATTGGGGCATTTTTGGATAATCTGATAAGAGTTAAAATCAAAAGAGTGATTCGAATCCCAACAATGTTGAGCAATACTAGACTTATTTAATTGTTGTTTTTTCACATAATTTTGATGCTCTTTCAAGCGAATTTTTAAAGCACGCCGAGTCTGTCCAATATAGGCAAGTTTACAACTACAATTAATTCTATAAATTCCACAACAATTAAGAGGGTGAATAGGATCTTTAAGAGAAGAGAATGAAAGTTTATTAATAGGAGAGAACACCACCTGGAATTGGAAACGTTTTAGAATCTTAGCAACATGATAGATTACAGATGGAAAGAATGGCAAAACAACCAAATTCTTTCTGGTGAAGGTTCGGTTAAGAACATTAGTTTGGGATTTATTTGAAAGTTTTTTATAAATGGAATCAATCGAAGTTGGCGGATAATCTCTATCAATTGCCACAGCTTTAAGATAATTAAGTTCCACTTTAAGAAGTTCCGACGAAGAACAAATATTAATTGCGCGATAAACAAAAGAATTGAAAGCAGAATATTTTTGATTTGGAGGATGAGACGATAGTCTATGAGGAGGTAAAGAGACAGCAAAAGGTTTGCGATAAACAGTAGTTTCAAAACCAATTTCAGTACGAGAAACAAGTACATCAAGAAATTAAATGCAATTATTCCGTTCTTTCTCTCAAGAAAACTGAATATGAGGATCAATGGAGTTTAAAATACATAAAACCTCATCACTCTCAAACTGATTCTGGTTCATTAGAACAAAACAATCATCAACATACCGAACATAAAATTGGAACTGCAGTTTTTGGAACAGCTTAACCTCAAAATAATGCATGTAAATATCACTAAGAATGGGGCTAAGTGGGTTACCCATAGCCAGACCATCTAACATAATATAAAAATTCCCATTAAAAACAAAAGAACATTGCTTAAGACAAGTACGGGTAAGGAAAATTAAATCCTCAATTTCCGTATTGGTGAAATGAAATTCAGAAAGTCTTCTACGAAGGCATAACAATGAACCCTCGACGGGAACGTTCGTAAATAAAGAGTTAACATCAAAAGAAGCCATAAAAGAATTATTTGGAACGAAACTATGAATTTTTTTAACAAACTCAACAGAATTTTTAATAGTAAATAAATTGTGACTCCTAAGGGGAGAAAACACAGAGACTAAATATTTTGCAAGTTTGTACGAAGCCGTACAAACTTGCAAAATATTTATTAGTTGGAAACAATCGGCCTGAAAGGAATACCAGCTTTCTGCACCTTAGGTAAAGCATAAAATCTAGCACAATTAGCAATAGATGGAACAACAGAGCGTTTAACATTTGAAGGAATAGACTTAACAGACTTGACAGCAGATGCAATAGTTTTTAACTCTTTATCACTAGGATCTTTAGAAATTTCAGCATATGGCCGAGAAGAAATCAAATCATTAGTTTTATCAACATAAGATGATTTGTCAAGAACAACAATTTGGCCACCCTTGTCAGCTTTGGTAACAACCAGATCAGAATTCGAAACTAAGTCTTTAACAGAACGGCTAACAGTATTAGCAAATACAGGTTTAGAAATTTTTGAGTTAAAGTCAATATTAGAAGCTATAAGATGCCGAATCGAATCTTTTTGAGAGGAAGTTAAGGCACTAAATTTAAAAGCTTTCTCAACAGGAGCAATAAGCTTTGAAAAAGAAGGATTAACACTCACAGCAAAATTATCATTACATTTTAGAGCCTCAATTTGAGAATTACTTAATGGAACGCTAGAAAGATTAACAACAACATTCTTATTAACAACAGGTTAATTATCAAGAGGAACGACATGAGAAGATTTACAAAGCATAGCTAATTTCTTTTTCAAAACAATTTGATGTTTATCAGAGGAACGAAGGGTTCTAGACCAAGAATTTCTGTGAATAATGTTAAAGTTGGGAATGGAATTAGAAACCAAAAGATGTAAATCATAAAGTTCACGTTCAATAAACGATAAATGTTTCCTAGTTTCCTGGATCGAAGCTCTGAGTAAAGCCAATTTCGACCGAAAGATTACTTTGTCAATTTTTACAGAACGTGGTAAATTACATTTCAAAGAAATAAACTCCGGAATAATTTTCTTGCGCCTACACTCTTGAAGAAATTTTAAATGGTTCAAAAAACGAAATTTCTTAATCCGAAGATTAGCAAACCTATTGATTTGAGACATTATCAAAAGCAAAACCAAAACAAATGAAAATAAACAAAATCAAACAATAACAGAATGAATAAGAAACAAGAAGTAAAAAGTCACGATCAAAATACAACAATAGACAAAAATTCCGAAAACAAAAACAAAACCACAAATTGCATAAAAGGCGGAAAATGTAAACGTAAGGCCCGTTTAAGCCAAAATAATAAGATAAATAAATACCTTTGTGCTGAATAGTAAAGTCCGAACAAACAACGTAAGTAGAAGCACAAATTTGTAAATTACAGCAGACACGTGTTTCGGCGTTACAGGGAACGCCTTTTTCAATGCAAAAAATAATGAGCTTATGGATGAAAAGACATCCGACAAAAGCCAAGAGCAGATAAGCATGCAGCTTAAAAGATAAAAACAGCGGATTAGCCAAACACCAATGACAAAGTTATAAACCGATCAGGAACAAATAGGAATGCAAGCAAAGGCCAGGAGCTTTCTCTTAGGTACGAACCCAGAAAGAAAGAATTCAATTGGACAAGGATTAAGCCGAAGCTTAAACAAAAAGAAAAGAAATTGTCTTTGTATGTTTAAGTTGGCTGTCATTAGAGAAACCTATCCAAGGGAGAGGTTATCCCAAAATGAGGCGGAGAGGATCCAACTCGAAATCCTCAAAAGAACGGATCTGATCCCCACTGGGGAGCATACAGCAAAAATCCAAAGGGCTGTCGCACATGCTGGTGCATTGGTTGTCCATTGTGACGATAATGAAACCACTGTGTGGCTCCGGAACATACTTAATGGCAATGTTGAAGTTGTTGGTGGCACTGCACTAAAGGTTGTCTGGGCCAATGAGTTACCTAAGCCTATTAAAGTCGCCTTCAAAACCAAGGATGTCTTTACTAGAGATGCAGGAGTGTTGCTTAAAAGGATCAACAGATTAAACCCTGAGTTGAAATCTGAGGAGTGGCGTTTCATCCACAAAGTGGAGGAACAATACACCATAAGATGGATCTTTGAGGTTGATCTGGAGTCTGCTGAAGCAATCAAAAATGCTGATTATGGAGCCTATACTGGCCTTGATCGTGGTACCTTCAAGATTCTGAGTGATCCCAATGTCAAGACTGGTGTGGCTCAAGTGGAGCAGGCTTCTACATCAAAGGAGCAGGGTCCCCCTTCACAGGAGGAAACCCCAAAGGTAAGCAGCTCTGAAGAAGAGAGTACTATGCTCTCTCTTAGTATGTTAGAAATTGACTCTGGCTCTGATGAGACTCTCACGCCTACTTCGCCTATGTCGCAGGATGAGACTTTATCTGAGTCTAAAGGGGAGGTGGCTGTCAAGCCTCCTTAGTATTTATTGGGCTTTTGCCCCTTCTCTCTCTCTTTTTTTTATGGGCATTAATATAGCACAGATTAATCTTCACCATAGCCGTGCTGCTTCTGCTCTTTTAAGTGGGAGGATGGCTAGAGGCGATTTTGATATTGCATTAATTCAGGAACCTTGGACCAGAAATGGTAAAATCCTTGGTCTAAATGTTAAAGATCATAAGTTGCATTATGATCTTACCTGTGCTAGACCCAGAGCCTGCATTTTTGTTTGCACTAGGTTAAATGCACTTAATCTCATTAAGTACTTGGACGGAGATAATGTTGCTGTCAGGATCACTTATGGAGATGTTGGACACAAGGAAGAAATTATCTTTATGTCGGCTTACTTACCTTTTGAAAAGCAAGAACCTCTCTCTGAGAGTATGAAGGCACTCATTGAGAATTCTAAAAGTAACAATAAGAAGTTCATCATCGTTTGTGATGCCAATGCTCACAATGTTGTTTGGGGCAGCTCTGACTGCAACAAACGTGGTGATAACCTGTTGGAGGACATTTTAATGTATGACCTTTGTCTTTTAAATAAGGGCAATGAACCTACCTTTGTTACATGCAACAGGAAAGAGGTTATTGACCTTACAATCTGCAACAATTCTTGTGCTGATCAGGTTACGGATTGGAAGGTATCTGATGAAACAACTTTATCTGATCACCGACTAATCTCTTTCTCTGTTACAGGTCTAAAGAGACATACTTTCCCTTTTAGGAATCCCAGGAACACCGACTGGGAGGCCTTTAAGGAAGACCTCAAGCTGTCAATTCACGGTTTGTCTGGTAAGTTTAATTCATTATTGGATTTGGAGTTGTCTGTTGACCAGTTGCAACGTGCCATTCTCCAATCCTACTACCAGAACTGTAAGGCTAATGTCACTGACTCGCCAAGGTTAGTTCCTTGGTGGTCTAGAGAGATCAGTGATCTACGTAGCAAATGCAGAAAGCTCTTCAACAGAGCTAAGAAGAATGGTGATTGGGGGTACTTATAAAAGCACCCTCACTGGTTATAATAAAGCCATCAGGGATGCTAAATATGCTTCCTGGAGGAATTTCTGTGATAATATTAAGGATGTTCCTGCTATGGCCAGAATTACAAAATTCATGACCAGAGATGGGAATTGCGACCTAAATACACTAAAGCGCACTGACGGTAGCTTCACTGAATCTGGAGGTGATACCCTAGCAGAGATGCTAAAGGTCCACTTTCCCGGTTCAAATGTTATAGACGGCCCACTCCCTTCAGCCACATTACCTGTTAGATGGTGTACAAAGCGCAAATGGGACTGTGCTAGAAGCATTGTCACTTATGAAAGGGTTCTTTGGGCAATTAACTCATTTAAGCCTTTCAAGACTCCTGGTATGGATGGCATCGTTCCTGCCCTTCTTCAAAAGGGTATTGAGGTTCTTGCCCCTGTACTCTGTAGGATTTTTAGAGCTTGTATTGCTTTCGAGCACGTTCCAACTGCTTGGAGGCATACCAAGGTTATCTTTATACCAAAAGTTGGAAAAGATAACTACTTTGAGGCTAAGTCCTTTAGACCTATTAGTCTCACCTCCTTTTTATTGAAGGCTTTGGAGAAGTTGGTTGAGAGACATATTAGGGAAACAGTGTTGAAAGTCTCCCCTCTCTCTCCTTCTCAGCATGCTTATCAGCCTGGCAGGTCTACTGAAACTGCCTTATATAGTCTCTCCTTTGTTTTGGAGAAGTCTTATAAGGACAAGGAGTTAGCTCTGGCTGTCTTCCTTGATATTGAAGGTGCCTTTGATAGAGTCCCTGTTACTACTATCTTGAGAGCCCTTGCCAGTAGGGGTATTGATGTAACTATTGTTAATTGGATTGAAAATTTATTACGGTATAGGTTTGTCAATGCCTCTCTTAGTGGTGTTGATTTAACTGTTCACGCAAATGCTGGATGTCCACAGGGTGGTGTTCTTTCACCTATCCTTTGGTGTCTCGTTGTTGATTCGCTGTTTGAAAGCATTACTTCTTCTGGCCTTTTTTGCTGTGGCTATGCTGATGATGTGGTCATTATGGCCAGAGGCAAGTTCTTAGACACTGTCTCTTCAATCCTATCACATGGTTTAAAATGTGTGGAAAGATGGTGTCATTCTGAGGGTCTTTCTGTAAATCCTCTTAAGACCACTATGGTTGCTTTTACATGTAAAAGAGCAATCCAGGTGAGTAATATTACTTTTTTCGGACAAACTCTCAGCTGCGCTGACGAGGTCAAGTATCTTGGGATCTATTTTGACTCCAAGATGAACTGGAAGAAACACTTCACCCACTGTTTGGCAAAGGCTAATAAAGTCCTTTGGTCTTGCAAGAGAGCTATTGGAAGAACCTGGGGGCTCAGCCCCAGGGTTATCCATTGGATCTACAAGATGGTTATCTGTCCCATTATTACGTATGGCTCTATTGTCTGGTGGTCAAGAACTAAACTTGACATTGCTAAAAATGAGCTTAACAAGCTGCAGAGGTTAGTCTGCATAGCCATGACTGGCTGTATTAGGACAACGCCTACTGCTGCGCTGGAACTACTTTTAGGTTTATGTCCGCTCCATATGCGGATTGAAGCAGAAGCTTTCCTGTGTATGGAGAGGCTTAAACGCTCAAATCAATGGAAAGCCTACTCTTGTTACCTTTCCTGGAAGTACCTTGATGAGGATGTACTTACTCATCCTCTTTCTGGCCTGCCAAGTGACTACATGCTTGGCGAGTATGCTTTTGATAAGCCATATCAGGTTATCTTTCCTTCTAGGAGTGACTGGAGGGATGTTACCTTATCTCATGGTAAAGATTGCACTCTCTGGTACACCGATGGTTCTAAGATGAATGAAAGGACTGGGGCTGGGGCTTTTTGTCCCGGCGACGGTATTGAATATTCCTGTCCCCTGGGCAAATTTACTTCTGTTTTTCAGGCTGAAATTTACGCTATCCTGGTGTGTTGTGGTATTTGCCTGAGTCGTGGCTATAGAGACCGTTGTGTTCATATATGCTCTGATAGTCAGGCTGCCTTAAACGCACTCAAGAAGGATGTTATGACATCCCACATCGTTTGGGAGTGCTATAATTTGCTCTGCAATCTTGCAAAGCTGAACAAGGTTACCCTTTGCTGGGTACCTGGACACTCTGGAGTGCAGGGAAATGAAAAGGCCGACTATCTTGCTCGGAATGGTTCTGATATCCCTTTTGTTGGCCCTGAGCCAGCAATTGGGATTTCGAAAAATCTTATTAGAACTGCTGTTTTTGATATTTTTGGTAAAAAACAATATAATAACTGGCGCAACCTTGATGGACAGCGGCAGGCGAAAGAACTTAATAGAGGTTGCCCTAGTATTAGGGCAAAGGAGCTCTTAAGTCTGAACCGCAACAGCATCAGAAGAGCTATTGGCCTCCTTACTGGTCACTGTACTTTGAAGCGGCATCTTACTATTATGGGCGTGTCTGATGACCCAATTTGTAGAGGCTGTCGCTTTCATGAGGAAACTGTTGCACATATTCTGTGTGATTGTGAGACTTTTTCTGCCTACAGGTTTGAACACCTTGGCCGCCACTTACTTGATCCTTGGGAAATCTATGACATTCCCGTTAAATGCCTGCTAATCTTTGCTACGGCCACTGGTCTTTTTTAAGATTTTTGTTTGGGGTTTAGTACAATAGACCTCTGGTCGCAGTGCTTGGCTCTGCTGAGCCCCCCTCTCTTTCATTTCATTTCATTTCATGTTTCAAATCAATAGGTTTGCTAATCTTCGGATTAAGAAATTTCGTTTTTTGAACCATTTAAAATTTCTTCAAGAGTGTAGGCGCAAGAAAATTATTCCGGAGTTTATTTCTTTGAAATGTAATTTACCACGTTCTGTAAAAATTGACAAAGTAATCTTTCGGTCGAAATTGACTTTACTCAGAGCTTCGATCCAGGAAACTAGGAAACATTTATCGTTTATTGAACGTGAACTTTATGATTTACATCTTTTGGTTTCTAATTCCATTCCCAACTTTAACATTATTGACTGAAATTCTTGGTCTAGAACCCTTCGTTCCTCTGATAAACATCAAATTGTTTTGAAAAAGAAATTAGCTATGCTTTGTAAATCTTCTCATGTCGTTCCTCTTGATAATTTACCTGTTGTTAATAAGAATGTTGTTGTTAATCTTTCTAGCGTTCCATTAAGTAATTCTCAAATTGAGGCTCTAAAATGTAATGATAATTTTGCTGTGAGTGTTAATCCTTCTTTTTCAAAGCTTATTGCTCCTGTTGAGAAAGCTTTTAAATTTAGTGCCTTAACTTCCTCTCAAAAAGATTCGATTCGGCATCTTATAGCTTCCAATATTGACTTTAACTCGAAAATTTCTAAACCTGTATTTGCTAATACTGTTAGCCGTTCTGTTAAAGACTTAGTTTCGAATTCTGATCTGGTTGTTACCAAAGCTGACAAGGGTGGCCAAATTGTTGTTCTTGACAAATCATCTTATGTTGATAAAACTAATGATTTGATTTCTTCTGGGCCATATGCTGAAATTTCTAAAGATCCTAGTGATAAAGAGTTAAAAACTATTGCATCTGCTGTCAAGTCTGTTAAGTCTATTCCTTCAAATGTTAAACGCTCTGTTGTTCCATCTATTGCTAATTGTGCTAGATTTTATGCTTTACCTAAGGTGCAGAAAGCTAGTATTCCTTTCAGGCCGATTGTTTCCAACTAATAAATATTTTGCAAGTTTGTACGGCTTCGTACAAACTTGCAAAATATTTAGTCTCTGTGTTTTCTCCCCTTAGGAGTCACAATTTATTTACTATTAAAAATTCTGTTGAGTTTGTTAAAAAAATTCATAGTTTCGTTCCAAATAATTCTTTTATGGCTTCTTTTGATGTTAACTCTTTATTTACGAACGTTCCCGTCGAGGGTTCATTGTTATGCCTTCGTAGAAGAATTTCTGAATTTCATTTCACCAATACGGAAATTGAGGATTTAATTTTCCTTACCCGTACTTGTCTTAAGCAATGTTCTTTTGTTTTTAATGGGAATTTTTATATTATGTTAGATGGTCTGGCTATGGGTAACCCACTTAGCCCCATTCTTAGTGATATTTACATGCATTATTTTGAGGTTAAGCTGTTCCAAAAACTGCAGTTCCAATTTTATGTTCGGTATGTTGATGATTGTTTTGTTCTAATGAACCAGAATCAGTTTGAGAGTGATGAGGTTTTATGTATTTTAAACTCCATTGATCCTCATATTCAGTTTTCTTGTGAGAAAGAACGGAATAATTGCATTTAATTTCTTGATGTACTTGTTTCTCGTACTGAAATTGGTTTTGAAACTACTGTTTATCGCAAACCTTTTGCTGTCTCTTTACCTCCTCATAGACTATCGTCTCATCCTCCAAATCAAAAATATTCTGCTTTCAATTCTTTTGTTTATCGCGCAATTAATATTTGTTCTTCGTCGGAACTTCTTAAAGTGGAACTTAATTATCTTAAAGCTGTGGCAATTGATAGAGATTATCCGCCAACTTCGATTGATTCCATTTATAAAAAACTTTCAAATAAATCCCAAACTAATGTTCTTAACCGAACCTTCACCAGAAAGAATTTGGTTGTTTTGCCATTCTTTCCATCTGTAAGCTATCATGTTGCTAAGATTCTAAAACGTTTCCAATTCCAGGTGGTGTTCTCTCCTATTAATAAACTTTCATTCTCTTCTCTTAAAGATCCTATTCACCCTCTTAATTGTTGTGGAATTTATAGAATTAATTGTAGTTGTAAACTTGCCTATATTGGACAGACTCGGCGTGCTTTAAAAATTCGCTTGAAAGAGCATCAAAATTATGTGAAAAAACAACAATTAAATAAGTCTAGTATTGCTCAACATTGTTGGGATTCGAATCACTCTTTTGATTTTAACTCTTATCAGATTATCCAAAAATGCCCCAATTCATCAGATCTTGACTTTTGGGAATCCTTTCATATTTTGAGGAACAGTTCTAACTTAGTTAACGATCTTAGTTCAGTTCCATATTTTCTAACATTTGGCTCCCATATCTTTAATACTCCCCTTTTTTCCCACTCATTTTTATCTATCTTCCTTTGTTTATTTTTACCTTTTTGTCTTGATTGACACCCCCCCCCCCCCAATTTTCTTCTATTTATCTTTATTTTTCCTTTTTTCGAATATTTTTTGTTTCTGTTTATTTTATTTCATGGTTTTCCATTCTGCTTTTCCTTTCTTGCGGTTCACGGTTACTGACAATTTCTTTTCTTTTTGTTTAAGCTTCGGCTTAATCCTTGTCCAATTGAATTCTTTCTTTCTGGGTTCGTACCTAAGAGAAAGCTCCTGGCCTTTGCTTGCATTCCTATTTGTTCCTGATCGGTTTATAACTTTGTCATTGGTGTTTGGCTAATCCGCTGTTTTTATCTTGTAAGCTGCATGCTTATCTGCTCTTGGCTTTTTTCGGATGTCTTTTCATCCATAAGCTCATTATTTTTTGCATTGAAAAAGGCGTTCCCTGTAACGCCGAAACACGTGTCTGCTGTAATTTACAAATTTGTGCTTCTACTTACGTTGTTTGTTCGGACTTTACTATTCAGCACAAAGGTATTTATTTATCTTATAACTGTTAGCTCTGCTTATGCCTGATGTTTATGCATACAATTTATGAATACATATATTTTCACCAACAATAATTAGTATTTTCGCTTTAAATACTTTTTCATGTTATAGTACTCACTGCTTTCGACAATGCAGTTTCTCAACTCATATTTGATGAAATATTTCTTGTATCAACTTTTACCCATTATTCAAAGCATTTTCAAATAGTATAATATGGTTGCTTACATTGTGTCTCATATAAAAATTAAATTTGATTCCAGATACTTTTTTAAACACTTAAAAATCCTGCATCAACGTAATTAAGTAATTTAAAGAACTCTTACAATTCCATTTTTACACTTATGCTGGTTTTTTATTCAAACTGCAAAAAATTATGAATGCCACGGTTTAAGCAACATTTAGCTCTTTTAAAGGACGGATATCAAAAAACAATTCAGTAATTACTAGCTGGTTAAAATAAAATTTATTTGCATAAAAACTACTGTAACAATAAGTCACAAAACGTTCATTTATTATTAGTATTTACAATTTCTGTTGCACGTTTTTATACCTTAACAACAGTTCATTTGTCGGTATCGGTTTAGTTTTTTTTTCCATTTGCTTGTCAAAATTACACTTTATAATGATGTCATATATTATTCTGCAACACACTCTTTAAACAGTTTTCTTCCACAAAATAAGCAATTTTTACGTTCATCGCATCTAATAATAATTACGCAACAAAAAAACTTGATATTCTGCTGCTACTTATCATATTTCAGCCTTGTTGGGTGACATCAATAATTAATTTCAGGAAATTTCCTCTCCCTTTTTTAAACAGTACTTTTTTCTTCCTTTTTTTGTAAACGGAGCTGCTTAACTCCTACACTAGTGTGAAAATGGAGCTGATTAACTTTAGCACCAACACTAATTTAATTACGTAATGTATAATATTTCACCTGAATTGCTTACATTCAGGAAGATTTAGATTTATCGGAACACTTTTAGAAAATGTTTTCCCTTTTTGCGATCGTGTTAGGCAAACATAAAATATTATCTTTTAGTTTAGCAGATAAAAATGAACGTGTTTTATAAAATCGTTTAAAAAAATGTTTTTACGCTAAGAACTCATAGATATTATTTTTGTACAAACTATTTTAAGTCGAGCAATAATGATACGCTTTTGGGTTCTTAATTTTACTGTCATTTGCCCCAAATCTTTATGTAGTTACTCTTAGCTCATAGGGCTTGTTAATGTCTGACTGAAATTGCTTGGCTAAAACCAAACTAATAGCTACTCAACAATATTCGCGGGAAAATGAATTTTAATCAATGTTTAAACAGATTCAACATATGCATCAATCCTCTGACAGATCCACAATTTATATATTTGATGGCTGAGTTCATTTTTTCGTGGAACGTTTTCCATTTTAATGTATCTATTATTCTTATTTAAGGGAATACTTTATTTAAAAAAAAGAAAAAAAAAACATTAATTTTCAAATTCCATCAATATTGATTTTGGCAAAGCTTGACGAGTCACTAAGTGCATTGTTTTGACCAGTTTGGCCCTTGTGGTGTTTGCTTTCGTGGCTTATAAAAGAGTTCAAATTATTTTCCGCTGAAACTAATCATTTCCTCTAAAAACAATAATAATTGCAAAGCCACAACGAAAACAATTATGTAGGGGAGGGTTACTGTCAAGTCTTTTCGTGCGCGGAATCTGAGTTAGTGCCCTCCTTTGTCTGAAAACAGTCCAACGCAGAGTCGTCAAAGAACTTGAATTAATACATCATATTGCTAATTGTCCAAGTAAGATTTCTACTATTCACTTAATTATTGATATTCTAATTTTGTTTTTACAGGCTTTGAATATCATTGAACAATGAAATTAGATCATTTACTTGAAAGAGTGCATTTTCGAGCTAAATTCCCCATATTTCATGATTCATTATGAATCATCATATAAGGAAAAACTACGAGAATATTCAAAATGATTAAGGTACTACCATTGAACCGCTAATTGTTTCGATGAATAAACCCTTGCAAAGCGGTTCAGTCATGAAATCTCACAAATATTACTATAATTTCAGCTCAAGTATCTTCAATAATTAACCTTTTTTTAAAAATAAGTGATAGTGATGAAAAAACATTAATCATTTTTTGGAGACTCCCTTTAACTAATATATCGACAACGTAAAAACTTTTATAATCGATTTAATATTTCTTTTAATATAAATTTAAATGCAGTTTCAAGTAGGGGAATGTGGGGCAAAAAGAGGTATCGAAGCAATGGAAAATTATGAAATATTTACTCTGCTTTTAGCGCCACCTATCTGGTACTATTTTAACTATGTTGTAATGCATGTAGTCTATTCCAGTCTAGAAAAATTTACCTCTGAAAATCATAGAATATGATAATACAGGCAATTTTCGGAAACTAATTCTTGTATAGTAATATTTTGTTGTAAGTAGAAAATTATTTTTTTATTATTAAATGATAACGTTCTTGTAATTAACATTTGAAACAATAACTGAAATCTTCTAATATTCAGTGCAATATTTATTTAGTTAACATTAAGCTTACTTGTATTTTAAATATTTTGTACAATTAGACAACTATATGCGGTGCAAAGCGGATGGGGCAAAGTGAAAGAATTTATTTTCGATTCATTATTCAATCATTTATTAAATCTATTATGATTTGTTTATTAATTACTTATTAACATACATTAATATAGTAATTCCCCTCATTTATTCATGCATTCACTTATTTTCCGATTTATTCACTTTTATAGGGGAAAAGGGGGCTATTGTGGACATCTTGAATTATTCTGTTATTTATGTTTCAAAAATTCTCTGCTAATTTATGCATAACGACAACACCAACATACACCTCCATGCACATTTTCATGACAACACACTTAATAGTTCAGTTGCAATTTACAAAAGAAGGTTTTTATGGTGAAAAAGTAAATTTCGGCTTTTTTTTAATAATTAGACTAGACTATTTTAATGTATTAGTTCAAGTAGAAGAAGATAATATATTATAAATAAATGTATTAAATATATTTTTTGATATTCAGTTCTGCTGCTAATAATATTTAGCAATAATTAATAGGCTTAAAAAAAATCCTCCTAGGGGTTAGAGCGGACACATGCACATTTCGTACCCTTGTAGCTTTGAGTGGGGGAAAACCCGTGTTAGTGAAAATGTATGTTATGTTATTTGCGTAATTAGATTGATTTTGATAAGTATCCATTTAATTACAAAGGACTCAATGTCCAGTTTTTTTTTTTTTTTTCACATTTCAGGTTTTATTTATAGAATAAGATTGCTTCTTGCAAAATGATGAGCTCTTTTAGAAGAGTTTATTTATTTATCATAATAAATGATGTGATTTTAATTCTTTATAATTGCTTCATAAAATGATGGATGCATTTGGAAAGTGCTGTGTATTTTTGCACATTTTTAAGGTTTCTTTTTTTCTTTTTTACTGAATAAGCTCGCGTATTGAAAGGTGGTAAAACAATTTACAAGCGATTCCAAAATTTCCACACATCAGTATTATTTTTTCAAATCAAATTACCGATGACATAACCCTTAATAACTTTGTGTTGGTTGAGTTTATGGAAAGAAGAAACAAACGCGTTTTGCACTATATTGGACGAGTGGAAGCAATGTACGGATCAGTTTATTTCAATTTACATCTCTTTAGGGGAAAAGGTGGACAAAATAGTCCTTTGAATCAAGTATTTTCTTTTTTTCCCTATGTAAAAGATAAGTCCCAAATATCGTAAACTCATGCTGTAGCAAAACTACTATCACTAGATGTTGCCGGTAGTATGTTCCACTCTGCATCTCACATAACATTTAATGTTGATTTTTAAATCATTATGTAAAGTTGAAAAAAAAAATTATCTTCTGCGTTGAAAACACTTTTTTTTTTAGCTGAATAAAAGTGAATAGATTTTAAATAAGTAAATTTGTCTTTGAAAAAAAAATATTTTTTAAAAGACAATTCCTAGCTACAAATTAATGCATTAAATTTTATCATTAATTAAAATATGCTTTGTTAAGTTTAACATTGACTAAAGAATCTGTTATTTAGGTTAAACTTTATTTATTTATGTTTTAATCCACTGTTTACATTGCTTAATTAGTATTCTAGCTTGTCCATAGCTAGCCCCATGTCATGGCTGGTGTGGAAAAAAACAACATTTTTCAAACATTTTTAATGAAATTACTATTATGCCAAATGTTTTAATATATCAATTAAAACAAGTGTAAATGTGCAAATTATTGTAAAAAATACCAGTGTGTTAAAAACAGTATTTAGTATTTTTTGCCAAAAATGTAAAATTTGTCCACACTAGC
The DNA here is from genome assembly GCF_026930045.1 of Uloborus diversus. Lineage (NCBI taxonomy): Eukaryota > Metazoa > Arthropoda > Arachnida > Araneae > Uloboridae > Uloborus > Uloborus diversus. Next base: position 105,089,610 of record NC_072735.1, read on the forward strand.
CCCCTTCTATCCTACTCGCTCATTTATTTTTCTCTACATATTAATTAATTAGATATTTCGTTTATTGTTTCAATAACTTTTCACTTTTTTTTCAGTAAACCTTGTGTTTACTGATTCATTTGATCAAAAATACTTTTTAAATTCGCATAAAAAAAAATCAATAGAAAAATATTTTATTTTTCATTTTTGCCCCATGAAAAAAGGTGAAAAAATTATATTAAAATACAATGTTATTTTTCCATGTAATGTAATTTCATAAACAAGTTTCCAATTAGTTCATCTTGAATCAGCTCAGACATCTTAATTTTTCACCTTGCCCCACACTCCCCTACGTTTGCTGTTTCAGAAAAGTAAATATAGTGAAAAAAAGTAGATGTGGCCAGTAGATAACTGAGAACATGGAATGTGCTACAGTTTCCAACAGGAAAGAGGACAGGAACCTTATCGAAGTATGCCGACAATATGGCAACTTTAAATAGACACACGTAACATGCAAAAGAGACACAAGTAAGATTTGCGTGATTGACGAGGAACAGAAATTTGAAGGGATATACCATTAGAAACAGAAAAATAATTAGTGAACCATGTTTCTAAACTGGAGAAGACTTTTTTGGAATAGCTTTCTAAGATTTGTGGGAATTGGCCTTTCAAGTGGCTGAGAGAAATAATACTTCCCGCAGATATATACTGACAAAACATTTGCTGGAAAAACTGGCTTTATAATTTCATGCGACTACATCCTGAATTGGGTCCTTGACTACCAGAGAACACTGAAATACATAGCTCGAATCTCTAGTTTTCGTAAAGAAATGGTTTAATAAGTTCTTTGAAATTTTAGAGGGGCAAGTACAATCTTGATGGATCAAAAGAATGAAGGATCAAAGAATTAAAGGCAAGTACAGTCTTGGTGGATCGAAAGAATGCAGATGAAAAAAAATGCCTTAGTCAATGTTTTTTAAATTAACAATTGTACTCAATGTATTTCGTCAAGGTTAAAATGAAATTGAAGCTGAGTTTAGTTTTGTTACACTATCATATAATAAACGAGTGAATTTCAATTAAGAAACACCATTGAGCTTGTTAAAAAATGTTGTTTAAATTCTTGAAAAATCTTATGTAATAAAACGAGTGAATTTCAACAGAAACAACATGATAACATATGAAGAATTTTTGTTTAAATTCTTGAGAATCAAAAATAATAAAATTTTAAAATATGAGGGTTTTTAAAGAAAAAAATATAGTTAACCAACATGAAATAGTTAAAACGATGTTACGGTTGTTGTTACCTGTTTCCGTAGAAAGTTTATCACTACATGTTTTGCTGACATTTTAATGTTTTAGACAGTTAACTTGATTCATTTTTTTTTCACAGATTTTTGTAAAATATTTTTTGACCGAAAAATATTTATCGAAAAATCAATTAAGTAGTTAATCAGTTCTCTAGGGAGGAAACCTCACTTATAGATAACTTTAAATGCCCGTTACAAATTGTTTACTGTGAGCAAAATGGAAATCCTTCTCCCTCGCAAAAGAAAAATTTAGTTAAACTAAATGAAAATCCCTTTCCAATTAATAACAATCACTGAATACTACATTTCCTTCGGGAATAAAATTATTCTTAAATATATCAAAACAGCCTTAATTAATGTTTAAATCCTATCAAGAAATCGTGTTAAATAAATTTAAGTCTAGTTTGAAATGCAATTATTATTAAAATGCAAGTTATACCGTAATTCAAACAAAATTAACCTTTAATCCAAATATTTTCAAATTGATTATGTAAAATACCTACTAATTGACACAAAAAATTATGTAAACGAATGAAACGTTTTAAATCAATGTATCCTAATATATTTTTCGGAAGCCAGATTCAATATAATGCTACAGCGCTTCTTGGGCAAATGAAAATTTTCAGTTTGTTTTCGCTGCATTGAAGTTGCTTTTGGACAAGACGAAAGGATCGTTTTTCTTTCTTTTTTTTCCTACTTACCTGTTTGAAGTAAAATAAGCACTGTATTAATGAAAAATTTCCACGCATAATTTATATGATAATTCCGTTTTATCGTCCTGGAATCAATTTCGGCTAGCTATTTTCCTAACATATGTACGTAACAGTAAGCGGATAGTTCATTTTAACATTTGAAAAAAAAATCATTTTCACACGTTTTGACTCGACATCTGTACATATGAATGTATGTACGTGTACAAAGTGTATACCTTTGATCTTTGTCACGTAAATCAACAAGTACGTTTAATCATGGATTGTATGGAATTGGCAAAAGTTCAGTTAAAACGAGTCTATCTGAATGAGGGGGGAAAGTAAAAACCAGATGCACGTGTTCCGCTCATTTAAATGAGATTCTTCTCAATGGAGTGGCCAACATACATCTGCAACAGCTGACATCCCTGAAAACAAATAGATACGCCCATTTCTGCCAGTAAACCGGATGTTTGCCTTTCCATGCAATCCGTGATCAAACAAAATTTATGAATAGTGGAAAAACCATTGATAAATATAATTAAGGAAAACCTTCTCATTTTTTTTTTTTTTTTTTTTTTTTTTTTTGAAAATTTTCTGGAGTTCATTATCTTTAGCTATAAGCTTGATTTTATAGTCTTAAAATTCACTTTACTAAAAGTATTTTTCATAACCACTTTTGAGGCAATGAAAAGCAAATGGGTGAAAGTGCCAAAATTAAACATTTGGAAATAACCATCACAAAGAGTAGGAGAACTTTTCCTCTGTTTTGGAGCAAGATGTTGTATTTATAGCTCTGGCAGTGCTGTTATATAATAGCATGATTTACAAAAAATAAATAAATAAATAAATAAATGAATAAAAACCAATGAAAGTCTTCCTAGGATCTGAACTTTAAAGGGGTTTTACTTGAAGCTTAAGAGGTCCACTTGCATCCCTTTGCTTCTCACAGCCATTTTTTTTTTTTTTTTTTTTTTTTGTAACGAAAGATAAGGGTGTCTTAAATTCACAGGGCGGAAGAAGTATAATAAAAATTTAAATATAGTTATTCGTTCAAGACAGAAATAATTTGTACGCAAACAATTTATACTATTTTCTCTGTGATTGCAGTTTAGACTATTTAAACAAATGCTTATTTTATTTTATTTTTTTCGTCTAGTCGGAACTTTTTTCACCAACTTTTCACCTTAAGATATTTTCCCCTCCTAAGCATCACTCAGTTCATCACTAAAGTAAATTTAATATTTACCTAACTTTTCAGTAAGAGTTCCTCTTCAATTTTTGGATTACGTTATAAAGAGTACCATTATTGCTTCAAATTTCAAGTATTTACAGATATTAATTAGCGTACTAGAAAATTTTCTGAGGGTTCACATCAAATTACTTTTTTATTTAACTCCATTTTCCCGCCTTACAAAAATATTTTCGTGTAACTCTGAGTTACATTTACATGTCCGTAGTTTTCATTCAAACTATACGTTTTATTTAAAAAAAATCGTAGTATCGATTACAAACATATTATTATCAAACCGTTATTTATATGTCTTTGTCAGCTCTCTGTAATTTAATTACGTTTTCTTCACATTATAAAATGATGATAAATGCCCAAAGAAAGTTACCTATTAATCTTTTCTATATGGTATTTCTCATGAGATAATTAAAATATTTATGTTTTTAAGATGTCCAGAAATAGGAATTAACATTAGAAATAATTATCAGAAAGTTTAGTCAATGAGATTCTATCTCCACACATTGTTCGTGATTGTTTTTGCTTCTTGCTTTTACCTTCTCTGGGAAACCTTTAATTTCCTAGTTTGTCTCAATTAGCACCTTCTACTCAAATTGGGGGTATATTGTGCTAGCATTCAATTCAGAAAACATTAGTTGTTTGAATTAAACACCATATTCAAATTGAATATACAATAGGGTTTTCCTTTTAATGCACTAAGCTTTTATTATCAATGAGATTATTCTCCTAACTGGTGAATATTGCCGTTTACCAATTTAATAATAGTTTTTTTTAACTCAAATTCTTGTATTTTCTAGTTTTGAATTCGGCACAATGCAAACCAACTCGAAAAGTATTCTTGATTTTGTCACCGAGGTGCGTCCCAGCTCTTCTGAAAAAAAATTTAAGTAAATGAATGCAAACCTAAGGTTTATTTTTATGCATTTTTTGTTGTTTAATGCACCAATTAAATTCATTAAAATCTTCTTAACGAGAAAAAACAAAACAGAGCCACCTTATCCCTTTAAATACAGAATTAGAAAATATACCTCATGCATTTATTGTTCTGCATTACATTTAAGCACGGAAAATATATTGATAAATTTTATTGAATTTATATACATACGTACATACATACGCAGACACAGACACTCATACACAAAGCTGGTTGTGGTACAGATTGTTGCAACGGCGATGGTGGCCAAACAAATAGCGTTATAATCAAGTTGAAAGCTGGCAAATGATAATGTAACCAACGGTCAGTTAGTAGCACGCGTCAGTGACCCCAATACTATCATGAAAAGAAATTGCATGTTTATAACACTTTCATTTTTTGTAATATTGGTATGCATCATTTTCTAAAGAAACTCATATATGTGTGTCACAGTGACATTTATTTCATAGCTCTTTCTTTTGTGATATGTCTCACGTTTGTTTAGAGTTCTTGATTGATTCTTCTTCTTTTTTTTGAGCAATCACGATTGCTTATTGTTCTCATTTGACTGTTTTTGATGTTCCGTGCCTTTTTCAGCTTGGACGAGAAGCCTCTGCAGCACCACCGCCCACCGTCCTCTGCAGGCGGCACGGCGTGGCTGCTCCGGTCCTGAGCTATCCGCTTCTCCTGATCGGAGGCGTCCATGTCCTAGACACACGCACGCTCACACACTCACACACATACACACACACGCCTACGTGCATACACACAGGTCTACGCACACACACAAGCCTGCACACTTACACACACAACTATTCACACGTAACCGCCCAGGAGGAGAGGCAGGCTTGGGGGGGGGGGGGGCAGGAGCTGTTTCTAGAAATAATAACTCCAATGAGTAGGGTCCTGTCTCAGTTCGTGATTGCGAAAAACATAATTTGAATTCAAAATTTCAGAATTCAAATTAATTCTTTTTTTTTTAACTTTGTTAGTTTGAGTTTGGCGTTGGAGTTAAAAATGACATTTGTTCGGGGCAGGTTGTGACATGTGACTTCCTGTTTAGCATTTTAAAACAATGTTTCTTCTTAGGTGGGGCGTGATACTCTGAGTTACCCTATTACTATTTTTAAGTTTAGAAGTTACTTTTTTTATGTTTTTATGACTAAAAAGACGGAAAAAAGATGCCAAAGACTTTTGTTGCTTTTTGCCTTAAATAAGAATTGAAGAGTTTTCGCAGTACAAGGAAACCCCGCTACAACGAACTTAAAAGGACTGCAAATATTATTCCTTATAACGGGAATTTCGTTTTAATAGAATTCAAGCAACACAATAAAAATTACATCGGGGCTGAAAACTTTTTTCGTTGCATTATTATTCGTTGTAACGGAATTTCACTGTATCTGAAAATTTTCTGCGCACACAAACGCCTTTTTTTCCCTTTTAATTCAAAATGCGTTTATCTTTTATACTAAGCCCATTTTTTTTAAATTGAAAAAGCATGAAAGGAATTTCTTTAAACCAATCTTTACACACTCCTATTTTTGGCTAAACAAATCCACCAACATAATTCTATAATTTCTCCACATCGTAATCATTCAATAATTTCTCCACATTTCTCCTAACCCTTCCTAGGTTAGATTAGAACACTACTCTTTTGATGAAGACTATTAACAGCACACAAATCTCATAATAAAAACTGAAATTGAAAGAAACACATCCTCGTTCAGTCGTCTACACCCTGAATTGTTACGAATCCCTATTTGTTGAACAGGTTGTTCCTGTTAAGTCCTAACTTAAAAGGAAATTACACTTGGGCAAAAACGATGGTTCCGGTATTATAACGGGGGGCTCAAAACTAAACCGCGAGATCTTTCATTACTTCAACACAGACTAATTGAAAATACTTTAATTTTATGATATAGTGCGCGTTTAATAAGAGTGGAAAAAGTAATGTATCATAAAACATAAAAAAGATATTTTCCATAAAATCTATCTCACAACGTTTTCTTGAACAAAATCGCGTCATTGAATTTTTAAATCTAAAATTATCAATATCCTTACAACTAAAATTGATTGCATTATTTCCTGTTTTTTTCCCTTCTTTTTTGCATTAGAATAATAAAGAAAAACCTCCGACGCAAAACTACTATCTGCAAAGTGTTGTTACTTTGGCGGGGTACAAAAAAAAAAAAAAAAAAAAAAAAAGAAAGAAAAAGAAAAACAAAGCGCCTTAATACCCGGTGAGAAATTTAAGCTTTTCAATGGAATTTTCATTAAAAAAAGCACTTTTAGCAGGAAAGACAATGGCGAAACTATTTTGAAACAAATACAAGAAAATCACGTTCGCAAGTAACAACATGAAATAGACTTTCATTAACGCTCGGAACAGGATGCAATTTTTAGAAGGGTAAATAATTTTTGCAACAAAATGAGGAAAATTCTTTTGCAACTTCATTTAACACTTAGATAAGGGAACATTAAAGTATCATTTTGTTTTATATATTTGTCAATTTATTTAAATGAGAAGACGTAAATTTCTTACAAAAAGCGGTTTAACTATATAAAGCAAATATTATTTAAACCTCTACGTTTTCTAAAAAAATATATACATTTAAATTTATCTAAAAGGGCAAAATGGGTAACGATGTATTAAAAGTTACAAGAGTATTGTCCGTTTTTCACGAGAAGGCACTTTGCCACGCTTCTTCGAACGCAAGGGTTCCATTTTACGCGGAGGTGATCGGTAAGCAATCCACGAGCGTCTAAAAGACACAAAACCAGACATTAACATCGGCATGCATTGTAATGTGCAAAAAAAGTGTTAGAGTCCTTTACATCACTGTCTTCACTTGTCTGTTGCCATTCTGTTATTCTTACATTTTAAAAACTGCTGCTTTCACAACAAAATGCTATGATCCGAATATACCTTCTGCCGAAAACAGCGAAATAGAATCATCGGATACCACGTGACGAGGGAGAAGTCAAGTGCCTTCTCGTAGAAAACGGACAATATTAGTGTATTAGTGTATATGTATTATTGTCCTGATAGATAGTGCCAATGATGGTGTTATTTGCTACACTTGATGTCCTGACAGATACAATGCTCGTAATTTTCGACTATCATGCGTACTTCAACTTCAAATGAAGAACACTAAACGCATGTAATGTCTTCCTTAATAGTGTAGGAATGAAGTTTTGACCAAGGATCGTACTAGCAATATGCGTATTGTGATAGTAAGTCAGGTATTATTTGGTTAAATATGATGTCTTCTTGAAAACCATAGAAATAAAGTTTTCTTTCTAAAAAGGATTGGATTGGTTATCCGCGTACTAGTACAATAAGTAAAGAATCATTCGGCGTAATTTCATGCCTTCTTCAGAACTGTAAGGTGGGTGTGCCAAATAAGGTCATCTAGACTAATCCAGCCAACCCCCATTTTTTGATATAGGCTAGCAAAAACTTGTTAGATCGAGATTATATCGTCATCAGAAAGCCTAACTGGTGATATTGCGTTATCAACCAGCTGTTTATTATCACAAGGTGTTAGTGTAACAAAATTTATTACAGAAGAATGTTAGTCAAAACTACCTGATCTTATTTTTTAGTAAGTTTCTTCTCTGCATGGTTCACTATAGTTTGCTAAAATAAAATTGGGTATTTATTGCTTTTGAAACCTGCTTTATGTAGTTGACCAACTCAAAATGAGAAAAGTCGTTGTGTAGCGTCATTTTTTCCTGTGATGTATTAGCCTAAAATAGTTTATGGCGCAATCAGTGCATTGTTCGACTCATTAGCACTCTTGTGTCCTTAAAATAAACAGAAATAGCACCTTTTGTGGAGGATTTGATCCTGTGCAAATGAGTGTCCACAAAAAAAAAAAAAAAAAAAAAAAAAAATCCAGAAAATCATAAATTATCACTGTCCCAATGTAGAGTGACGATTGATCTTCCGACGCCCCATCGAAGCAAACATGGACATTTTTTATGATGTTTTTGAATTTACCTAATACGACAAACTATATTTTAATATCGATATTAAATATTTTAAAAATTATTTTCGGTTTGATAGTACTTGATGGCATTTTCTTCTTTGTTTTTGTCTTTAACTGCGGGAGGTAATTCTTTCCCAGAGTTGACCCTATAAGGAATCCTTGCTCTTAATCGCTTTATTTGTAAAACTGCTGCCAAAATTTAAATTTACATTTTCTCTTGATTTTTTAAAATAAATTTTTATAGGTCAGTTGATGAATGTGCGAAAGTTGGAGGTCAATTAAATCATAAATTAGCAAAATAATAGGTCCTGATCCTTAAGGTAGCCTTATTTGGCGCACTTATCTTACGAATAAATCTTTGACAGCTTACTACAGAAATAGTACATAAATGATCGCTCGGCGTAATATCACTTTTTCTAAACTTTTAGAATAGTTTGAAAAACGATCGTATTGGCAGTGAATCTTTATTATAACTCATTTATTTCATTGAGTTTTTGTCAACAAAATCAAATTTGTGATGATTTTATTTGTGTAGGCATCAAACATAGCAGCATTTGATTAATTAGAACAGAAAACAACCACAGAAATTGTTTCAGATAACGAAATATTTTTTAACATTGTCGAGGTTTTTGAAGCAATGAAAATGATTACAAAATCGTTTTCAAAGGGAACATAAATATAATTCTCGTTATAATACGATATATCTGCAATGGACACCATCAATACATTTTTTTAATCAGGTAATGGAACATGGAAAGAAATGCCAGATGAATGTCATGAAATAACTTCAAAAAGATCCATAATGCTTATTTTCTTTACTACTCATATGGATAATCTGAAAAACATTATTTTGTTTTCAATTATCGTTCGCTCCGTCATTTTATCACGCAAACTACATTTCAGACCTTTAAATAGTAACTAGGGTTTATGTTAGATTTTAAAAAGTATTTAATAAAACGAAAATTTTTATTGTTTGTTTTGTTTTAAATATACTTTCATACTCAACTTTTATACTTTACTCCAAAATATTTAAATAAACATCGGAAAGGCATTTCTTTTTCAAAAATCTGATACTAATCCCGCAACAAATAACTCTTTACGTGCTCTGAATCATTATTTTCATTTTCGTACATGTTTTAGAATTAACATGTAATAAAAATACTAATATAATCTTCAGCCAGATGATATTTCCGCAAGATATTGCAAGGTCACTTGGATAGATATCTGAACTTTTAGCTACAAATAATGATGGTTTTTGCGCTATTTTTTAACATACAGTTTGCTAGAAGATATTATAAGATTTCTAAATAAAACTTAGTGCATAGTTTCATTTTTTAGTTATTGAGTGAGGAGAAAAAAAGGTTCGTTTGAAATGTAGGGGAGGCATTTTATTTTTATTTGCATCATAAGAAAATTTTAAGAAATGATCTTCAACATTATAATTCAAATTTATAATTGTACTATTTCTTTTGAAATAACAACGATAAATGTTACGATCTTCGGGTATTCGGGTATTTCCATATGAACATCAGCCTGCAAATATTGGTGCTATATATAATAATGTCCCCTGAAACATTTAACGTACTAAAGATCGAAATGTAATTCAGATAGTGTTAAGGCTAAACTAAGAATTCGAAATTTATTTATACAATAAAAGACATTGCTTTTTAGTTAGTTTTGCAGATAATTTTTATTTTATTTTTATTTATTTTCAGACACTGACACTGAATAATATTTTGTTTCACTAATTTAAAGGCAAACTTAAACCGAGGCTTAGTGTGACCCCTTATTTGTTCATTTAGTATACGCGAAAACAAAATAATTGTGAGTGTTTTATTTTCTTCATCATCATGCTGTGCTTTTCTCAAATCATAGCTACTGGAAAATTTACTGAAGTGCCTCGCATAATATAAATTTTTAGTCTCGTAAAAAGACAAATTTATCCAATATACTGTGCAGACGAAGACGGGAAAAAAGCCTAATAACTTCTGAGACATACTACGGAAAATGTAAAGTGTTGTTTTTACCTGATTTAACCTTCAGAGGTAAGCGATGCAGTAAACTTTATGGAATTTCATTTTCTTGAATCAATATATTTTTTATTAGTAAAGGAGTAATGGTTTTCTTTATTAAGTTGCTTAGGCCTTTCCGTATGCACTACATAACTTCAAGTTACTTGAAAGTTTGACAAAGAACAAAAACACAGTGATCTTGTTTTTTATCTCTGAAATAAATTTCGCAGATTAAACATGTTTATTTATGAATTATATTACTGCATTTTTTACTTCAAAAAGTGAAAAACATTGCGTAATCCTAACCCTAATTTAACTCTTTTTCCGGTTTTTTGTTTTCCTAAGTTTTAAACCTTGTGCTTACTCCTTTAGTAAAAATGAAGCTGGCAAGGCTTGTGTCTAATTTAATAGTGTAAAACTTATAAAAAAGTAAATTAAGTTCAACCTACGGTAGAATATTATTAACAACTTTATAAATATGTATGAACGAAACACCGAAAGCGTAGCGTGCCTTTAACTACAACACAATTACTTTCAATAGGGCGTAGATCGATATCCATTGCTCAAACAATTGAAAGGTATTTTTACTCGTTGACTTTTATCATTAGTCTTGTACAATAATTTCCATTCGTGCGTTGAATAATTTCTCATTTAAAGTTCAGCTATGTCTCTTTAGATATTAATAAAATAAAATATCACATTTATTGGTAAAACGTCATGTTGTAAAAAAAGAAAAAAAAAACATGATCAAAAAAGGGGGAACACATGACTATGAATAACATCAAGATTGGACCATTAAAAAAGGAATCACAAAAATATTTAAAGCCTATGAAATTATCTTGTAGTTCTTCCTGAACAGTTACGTATTACAAAATATGTAATTTAGAATGCTTAAAATCTAATCTAAAAAGTTATTAACAACAGAGAGAAAAATTATAAACCACATTCATGACTGTAACGATTTCAAGTCTTTGTTAATCAGATAATGGATCACAACGAACACTTTTAGACATATGGTTACTCTTAAATACATGCAGCTTTTTTAGTGCACGCATAAAAAGAAAGTTACGTAATGGGAAACAGTCTAGATAAGACTAAAATCTTACATTTTCAAATGAAAAAAAAATGCTCAAAATGCATGCTAAGCGCTTATCTCAATGTTTTGTTTTTCTTTTTTTACTCTATCATCACATAATGAAAAAGTAAAATTATTTTTTGCTTCGTTTACTTTCAAAAGCGGTTTATGTATTTCGTTCATCAACTATATTTGATTGTAATTCATACTACTGAGACATCCATGGCGTTTTATGTTACCACTTTTTTCATATGCATTCTTATTTATAATTAAATAGGGAAGTTTATAAAAATAGACTAAACCAGCTTTTTTTCAGGATCTGATAGTACTGAAACGCACGTCTGTACACTTTTTAAGCAAAACCGTTATATGAAGTAAATTTGGTACTACCGATGGTCCTTGTAAGTTGAATTTAGGCAGTGTACCTATTAAAAGCATCATACAAAATTGCAGAATGATTGGGATGTTAACTATTACTTTTATTTGTATTTCAAGTTATTGTCAAGTTTCTGGAATAAACTAACAAACTTCGAAATACGACGGTAATTTGGCCGGACTAAAAAAAACCCTCTTAATTTTAATTATTTGATTAATATAACAGGGCAATGGACACCCGCCTCGTTTAGTGGTCAGAGGAGTCTGACTGCGATGGGGAGGTCTCCGGTTCGAATCCCGGCTCGGCATGGATATACTTTCTTTCTCCTGTCCTTGTGCTTTCTTTGTGTGAATGTGCTGTTACGCTGTGAATGGTTGCCTACCCTATAAACTGGTCTTTATGGCTTGTGTGTACTGTGTAAGTCGTACTTCACACCAAATTACGGTGCAGTTGGAAAAGTGAAGCAGCGCACCGTAAATTACCATCCCAGCTGGTACAGGACAACAAAAACAACGGCAGAACAGTGAGCAAAAGAAGACCAGCATAAAATAAACTACGGAAAAACACTACAAGCATATAACGACAACCCTATTATGACATGCAAAGACTGCAATTTCTTCTTACAGGACGAAATCAGTCTCTGGATGTTGTAACCGGACTGTTGGTGCATGCTTATAGTTCTGACTTAACCAAGATTGGAAACATCATTTCCAAAAAAACATAACTTGTACCCCGGGGAAAAAAAAACATTATTCCGCCGAACAAGAAACAGGATGATCTAGCTGCCTACCAACGGATCAAAGGATGCGACGGAGTAAGCAAATTCTATTTCACTGTGTTATGCGCTTGTTCCAGATATTATTACGAGCCGGTAAAAAGTGGCTGCAGATTTTTAAATGATTGGAATATGAAATAAATACTGAAAATAAGAAAGCAAAATATTGATTTCTGAATTTTAACGTAATTAAGAGAGTGCAGAATTATGACTTTCAAATGAAACTTCGGCAGGAAATAATGTGGATGGCAGAGTGGGAATAGAATTCAGTAATTAAACAAAATTAAGGATTAGAACAAAACACAAACGTCAGTTCAGCTTCATAGCCCATAGTTTTTTTGATTATTTAATTATGGTGCAACATCAAAACTAACAGACTTGAAGTTAAAATTTTAAGAAATTTATTTAGATATATTAAGCGCATACGTGCTTCATGCACTCGATTAACTGAGCAATCTTTGCATTATTTTGATTCGTGTTTTGTACTTCGTAATTTGTGATTTTATCAATACATTTTATCTTTGACATTTTATTTAAACATTTAAAATTAAAAAAAAAAATCTCCCACAGACTCGGGTTTTCTTGTTACTGTAAGATATAGGTATAATTGCAACGACTGTTACAGCTGTTTTAAACTCAACCCATGGTATAACTACCTTTTAATTACTTTGAATATCGGCTTGAAAAGACAGAGAGTTATTGGAATTAAAGTATTCATTCCAAGAAGACATTCTTAAAGAAAGTAAGTCAAAATAAAAAATTATTTTGAGGATTTAATAAATTTACCATTTTTCAGATGAAAAAAGGGAGCATTAAATCTCAACCAAATCAATCGCCGAAACTTTAAATGAAACTGCTCTTCATGAGTAGAGAACAAAAAATTATTTGAAATTCATAATCTTTCTTACCCTGCAGCATTAAACAAGAAATCTTCGAAGGAAAGAAAAAGAATGAATAAATCAGCAAAAAGAAAAGGAAGTAAGATCAAAGTAAAAAAAAAACTGGAAATAAATTCAAAATGAAAGCCTGTTCTGGCGTTTCAAACGTTGAAAGTCATTCAAAAGTAAAACTGCTCATCGTGTTTCTAATAAGAGCATTATTTCTTTCATTTCTCAAGAAACAGAAAAGGTTTGTTATGCTCAAGAGTACAACTACAGCACGTTAAGTGAAAAGGAATTATAGCACTTCAACGTAGCAGATCTGCAAAATTTGTAATTAGGACTGCTTTTTTCTTTCAGGAAATAATACTTAACTGTAAACATTCTCGAAATGTTTTGCCTAGTTAGCATTAATGGATTTAATTTTTACTATTTTACGGAAATACTACAGTTAAAGCGCCATGTATGTACTGTTGATGTTGGATTATAGTTTTTGTGCATAATTTAAGATCCCAAGTCTTTTTACTCAGACTAGTTAAATGAAATGATCTGTCTTCGCTAGTGCAAACTTTTTGTAGATGATTGCTTTTAGCGAAAGCCAAATTCAATTTCAAATAATTGAATTCGGGTGATTAATCACAAAAAGCTGCATTTGGCACAGAGTAAACAAAGGCAATGGTTTTTTTTCTAAGTAAACTACTAAAAATGCATGTAATAGAGGAAAAAATAATGATTACTCGTAGTTTTAAAAAAATAATAGTTCTGATCATTATTATTTTAAATTTTATTAAAATGAGATGATTTTTTTGTGATTAACATTGAAATTGATAGTTTTGATGAATGTTCTTGCTTTGATGTCGGTATAGGTGATCACTGCGATAAAGATATTTATTGTAATATATATACTCTAAAACCACAATAAGATAAACACAAAGCAAATTTAATCAAAATACATGCGACCTTTAGACATTAAAGAGTTTTGAAATGCAGCAAATGTATGGTCCTGAAGTGTATAACGAAAGGCAGACATGTATGGAAAAATTTTCCACCACTCCTGAGATCAGCTGAGCAGAGCTACACTCAGTGCTATAAGCACTTGAATCAACAGAATCGCTTCTCAAGTTTCACTGCAAATAAACCTGCACAATTTGGAACACTTTGTTTCAGAAAAATTGATCCGAACATATGAATGTGCACTATGACGTGTTCTGAATATGCTCAAGTAAACTATTTTGTTTACTTGAGTTTAGAAATATTAAACTCTTTCAAAATAATATATCAATCTTGTCCGAAACAGAAAAAGACTTTTCTTGGAATCAGCAATTTTTGACAGACGAGGGGATAACCAATGAAAAGCGGTTTTGATGCAGAAAACGATAATGAATTTACAATTGAAACTTACTTTTTCTAAGGCTTTTACAAGACTTCGAAGTTTTATAATTATATCTAATGCAGCAGACTATAAATGACACCGTATTTTTTCTCTCCATAGAGTCGAAAGAGAACTATTTCGAGTCAAGTATCAAGGAAAGTGTCTAACATCTATTACTCAGTACATTTTTTTTCGCTCCCCGATATTGCGAATAACTCCGATCTAACGTACAAAAGTTTCGGTCCCAATGCTTTCGTTAAAGTCGAGGTCCGACTGAATCATCACCTTCTCCGGCTTGCACGATCACCTATTTATTCCAGAGCGATCCTATCTGAGATTTTTAACGGCAAGCTTGAAACGGTGAAGCCAACAAGGTTGATCGAGTTTGAAGCGCCTTCACAGTACCTGAACGAGATGAGGTATGATATAGTACGAGAGGTTAATTTATAAAAGAATTTTAGTATTCATTATATGCATATTCAATGTCTTACTGTTCCCTTTAAATTATTACCATAGATAATGTACCCATACCATAGACCTTCTATAATGATGTTCATGGCGCGTGGTTGAAAATCATGTTCTAAGCGGAGTTAAGAGAATATGCTTGTTTCATGTCTGTGTAATTTGCCCGTTATTAAAGGATTTTTTTCAGCAATCACGATTGCAAATTTTTTTCACTTTACCGTCCTTGATGTTGTGGTTCTTTTTTCAACTTGGACCAGGGTCCACTACCACCCACCGTTCTCTGCAGGCGCGGCTCCTCTGGTCCTGAACACCATTAGCATCTCCTGGTCGTGGCTTCCATGACCACACACACGCATGCTCATACACATGCACACTCACACACACACACACTCTCAGAAATGAACTTTCAAATTTGACGAAATTTTCTTCGTTTTTGACGAAACCACTTCCAGGGATATGCTCCGAGCGAACATTTCGTCAAATTGAAGAAACTGCTTTTGTTAGTGGTTTGAGGATGCGAATTTCGTCAAATGTAACGAAATATTTCTTCATTCTAGTTTCGTCAAATTAACAATCATTTTCGTAGTTTTGAGAGCATTAGTTTCGTCAAATTAATTTCGTCATATATGAGGACGTTAATTTCGTAAATTTTTAAGAAAATTTATTTCCCCTTTTTTTTTTTTTTTTTTGGAGCACATTAGTTTTTTTTTTTTTTTTTAAATACAGACGAACCTCGTTAATTCGAACACGCTTAAAACAAAAAACTGCCAAAATGAAGTTTTTTGCAATCCTTGTCTTATTGTTTATTGTTTTTTGGATAAAGAGACCACGTTTTATAATAATCGATTTTAATGGTCCCTTTAAATTCGTTATAACGAGGTTCGACTGTATTTTATAAGATTTGTGTGCGTTTGATCAAATCCTAACTTCAGAATCTTACCACCGTAGTTTCCCACTTTATTGCGTATAGTCACTTTCACAGGCCCGTCATTTACGGGGTCAGGGGGTCAATTGACCCACCCCCCTCCTGTCTTGATTTTTGAACATTCATGTTTTACACATGACTGGCCGTTGTTTTAGTTCGTTTTCTGTAAAAAAATTTATTGAGTACAAACTCTTTGTCATATTTGGGAAAAAATTGAAACAACAGGCCTGCAGCCCCCCCCCCCATAAAAAAAGACAAGTAATTGTTAAAAAAAGAGGCACATAAAATATGTCAAACTAATTTTTATTTATGTAAAAATGCAAACAAACAACTTCTTAAAAAAGGTAAAACAAATCATTGCAGATTAAACTCCCCATGGTATCTAATTAAACCCCCCATAATGGAGGTTTTCCTTCAATCTAATTTTTCTCGGATATTTTCCAAATTTGGCACAGAGGTTCGTTATTGGAGGCTCGGGAATTCACACAAGGTCGTTTATGTCCCTCTATATAGGGGGCGGGGGGGGACAGACAACCCCGCATTGGGGGTTCTCCGTATTAAAAAAAAGTTTTTGTCCCATCTTTTTAAAATTTGCCACAGAGGTTCTTAGATGATCAAGAATCGCGCAGGGTAGTTTTCATATTTTTATAAGGGGAGGGGGGGGTCCTTGAAAAAATCCAATTTTTGTCGGATCTTTCCAAAATTTGACACATAGGCTCTTTGATGCACGGGGATTCACGCAGGGTAGTTTTCGGCCTTCTATGGGGGGGGGGGCAACCCCTATGGTAGTTTTCCTACAAAAAATCCAGTTTTTGTTGGATCTTTCCGAATTTGGCAGAGTTCCGTTATTCGATGCTCAGGAATTCTCATAGGGTGGTTTTCTTTCCGCTATTTTGAGGGGCAACCCCCATACGGGAGGGGTTCGTATAAATCATATCTTTTCCAAATTTGGAACAGAGGTCCTCTGATGCTCGGAAATTCACACATGGTAGTTTTCAACTCTCCATGATGGGGGGGGGGGGGCGGGGAGCAACCCCACATTGGGGGTTCTCCTTATATAAAAAAAAGTTTTTGTCCGATCTTTTCTAAATTTTCCATAGAGGTTCAATGCTCAGGAATTCACGGAGGTTAGCTTCCGTCAATGTATGGGTGGGGGAGGGGGGCAACCCCAATGGGGGTTTTCCTTGAAAAAAAATCATTTTTTGTTGGATCTTTCCAAAATTTGGCATAGAGGTTCGTTCATTGATGCTCAGGAATTCTCATAGGGTAGTTTTCGCCCCGCTATGGGTGACAACTACCAAATGAGGGGTTTTATTACAAAAAAGCAGTTTTATCATGTCTTTTCCAAAATTGTCACAGATGTTCTTTGACACTCGGGAATTCCCGTTTTCGTCCCGCTATGGAGTGCGAAACCACGTGTGTGTGTGTGGGGGGGGGGGGTCTTATAAGAACCCAGTTTTTGTCTGATCTGTTCCAAATTTGGTACATTTGTCTTTTGATGTTTCGGAATTCTCATAGTGTAGTTTTCGTCCCGCTATGTGTGGAAAAACCTATAGGAGTTTTCCTAATAAAAATCCAGTTTTCGTCGGATCTTTTCCAGATTCGGCCCAGATATCCTTTGATGCTGGAAATCCACATAGGATAGTTTCCCATGGGGTATATTCATATGGGGTACTACCCCATGTGATTAAAGAACTTATGTGCCAAACCTAAAGCGGAAAGAATATTTCAAACTGTTTGAACTACATCGCTACATCGCGATGTAAGGATGGCGATGCATCAAGATGTAGACATTCCTACATCGCCCTGCCCCTACTGGGAATATAAAAGTGCAACTTCCTCAGCAGACATTGGGTTCTGGAAAAAAAATCATGAGCCACTTTTATGCACAGTTAGATCGATATATGCTCGGGAGAAAATTGCTGAGAAGTTTCTTCATTGCATCGCATGAAAAAATTAAAGAAAAGAAAAAGATTTTTATCCAACTTATACCACAAATTTCAAAGAAAAAGTACAATAAAATGGAGCACTTTAAGTTAGTACATATTTTTTCTAAAATTAGATACAGAAAATAAAATTAGATAATCTTAAGAAAAAGCTTACCTTTTTCTTTTTTCAATTAATTTTTTGTTTTATTAATTTTGCTTGTATGTAGAATGTTTATTTGGCCAAATTTATGTTTAATACAGGAACTTTATTATTGCATGCAATTCATACTTCATACTTTGAAAACAATTCTCTGCCAAAATTGCAAAAGGTATTTGAAAATATAAATCTTAAAAAAATGCAGATGTGAAATAAATCTTTTGGTAAAATTAATTTAGTGTAATGTTTGTTAAATAATTATAAAAATATACCTTTGCTTTTTTCCCCTAAGTTTTTATTTTTATTTCCAAACATGTGTAACATGAAATCAATGTATAATATACGAACATTTAGAATATTGTTATAATTATGAAAAAGTCTTCGTCTGTCCTTGTTCTGATTATCTCCGTGATGTTGGATCCATCCTAAAAAAAGTTTTAAAAAGAGAATATATACATAATAAGTAAAGGTTTAAGTCCATGGGTGTATGCCCTCATGCACATGGATCTTTTTTCTATTTCGAGGAAAGTTTTACGATTAAATTCAGCAGTTTATTTCTGAAATAAAACATGTTTTCACGAATTCTTTCAAAATCTGAGTTTTTTTTTTTCTTAAGTTAAAAAGCCACGATTCGCTTGTGACTTTGAAAAGCATCTGATTTAATTTTCATATTTTTCAAAATATATGATTATTTCGATGCTGACAGCTTTTTTTCAAGCAGATCGCAAGAATGAGTTATTTTTACAGCGGATGAACAAAATTTTTATTTAGGCAGCTAGACTCTCAGTTAGTTTCTGAAATTAATTTCTGAATAATGTTCTAGAATTAGAGTTTCTTCAATTTATCGAGAATCAGCATTATTTAGCCATTAAACGAGTTAATTCTTTTGCACATCAAGTCGTGAATTTTTATTTTTTTTGAGCTATAAAAAAAATCAAAATTTCGAAAATTGTTGATCTGTGATTTTTTTTTTTAATTTATTTTTTATTTTAACCGATAGCCAAAATACACCGTTTTTTTCCCGATTTTCGTGTTCCGTTTTCTTCACGAATGTTTTCTGAAGTACTCCCCCCCCCCCCAACCCAAATTAGTTCCAATAAAGTACTTATGAATTAAGTAGTACTGAAACTGGTGATTATGATTTTATTTGCACTTTTTTTCAGTGATTTTATTGTGCTAAACAACATTTACTTACCAAGCTTTACCTCCTTAAACTACTATCAAATTAGAGTCAAAAACCCAGGGCTCCAACACTCGAAGCCACGCTCCATTTCATAAGTTAACTAGTAATTACATAAAGCTACCTTCTAGCTGATGGATAGGGATTTAGTAGAAAAAAAAACTGATTTTTCTGCTATACTGGGGGTAGAGTACTTACAAAATGGGGCGTTGCTTAAGGGCGTGTGTACTTCGGATTTTTTAAACTCAGCTGGTAATGATTTTAATAGGGAATGCTTGCCAAGTAAAGTTGTTAATTGATAGTATAGTACCTTGAAATCTTTAAAAAATATTCGAACAAAATCATAAAATCATCAGAATCAATCACTAGTACAAAAATATTCAAACGTAGCTCTACTTACTAGTTTGGGACAGAGACGAAGGGAGTATCACCTTTTAACTAAGCAATATTTGATTTTCAAAATATGCAATTTTCACACAGTAAATAAAAAAATACGCCAAGGGAGAAGAGCTGCCAAAGATAGGGGAAACCCAATAACAAAGTGCATTTTCTTGTTTGTTTGTGTCTTGAGAACTAATTGACTGATATCAATGGATTTTTTTTCAAACTTATATAATGAAAATAGGGACTAGTGTGGTAAGCAAAGCATGTTACATATATAAAGCTTATCATATATTTTCATTATCCTTTTAATTTTTCATATATTTTCATTATCCTTTCAATTTTTCAATTGAAGTTCGGGTAAATTTTCAGACATTTTATTTTATATGCAGCAAAATCACAACTCCAACTAAAAGATTTGGATTTATTGGAAGTTCATCTATAAAATGCTTCTTAGTCTGATTTAATGTAGACCGGGATTTCTCACTTTTGTCGACAATATCTTGAGGCGGCAAATATGGCAATAAAATTAATGCTGCATTTATTTTAGCTGTAGAAACTAGTATGTATAATGGAAAAAATTTATAATTATGACAAATCATATAACACAAATTGACATAGAAAAACTTATAAATTTAGTGCATGAAGTGGGAAAATAAACAACAAAAAATACTTATTATTGTTATTACAATTTTCAAACATGCTATACTATCTTTTCTTTTTTTCTTTTTAAATCGAGGTTAAACATAAAAACTTCATATCAATAATTTATTTTAATTTGCGGAAAAATTGAAAAAATATTGAAAATATTCTGCTGAAATATAAAGCACAAAGATAGAGTTCTTTATGGAAATTAATATTTTCTCTATCTTAAAATGATTTTATCAAATTGATATTTACTTCATGTTTTATGCAAGTAAAAAAAAAAAAAAAAAAAAAGGCTGCACAAATAATGAACATAAGCATTTATTGCTGGAAACATCTGCCGCAGGGAAAGAGATTATATACATATAAACAACGTGGGGTAAGCTGGTAAGCATATTGGGGGATTGGTATATAGTATTTGTTTAAGGAAATAAAAATGCAGAATGAAACAAATTTGAACTATTAAACTAAAAAATACGCTTCGTTTAACAGAATTATTTTTGTAAAATTCATGGAGAAGAATGAAAACACATAACCATGCAATATATTCCATGTTGAAATTAAAAGCTTCAAAGTTCTATGCCTTTTATAAAAGCGCTGTATTTATCATCTGTGTTAGTTAAGCTACGGTGGAGGGTTTTTTTTTTTTTTTTTTTTTTTTTTTGTAAGTTTAAATTCGTACAAACTCTTTAGTCATGTTTGTAATTTTTTTAACGAAATAAAGGAAGTACGCTTTTGGAAACAAATGTCAACGAACCAACATTTTCTTTTAAATAAAAAAAAACAACGCTAGCTAAGCCTAACGTGGAGGTGATTTAAAGTTAACACACAGAATTCTAAACCTAATCGAACCGTTCGTTTTCAATTTTAATGGGTTTTAAATACAACTATAAACACAACACTATACAAAAATGTAACAATACATAAAAGAAGGCACATTGCACATACAAATTTCAATAAATACTAACCTTTTTTATGAATCCTTTAGAATAATTGAGATAAGATAATTTAACGAGCAAATACAAGATTGAAACGAAAACTCCCAGAATGCACTGCAATGTGACGAAATCGGGAAGAAATAATTTCGTGAAAAATTTGAGATTTCTGGTTTCGTCAAATATCACGTGATTCGGTGACGAAAGGATCGTCGAAAATAACGAAATAGTGCTCGAGGATTTCCGAATCGTCAAAATTGAGCGTTTCATTTTTGACAGTGCACGCGCGCCTTTACACACATACAAACACGCCAACGTATGCATGTTAGCGTGCATATGTGGACACACAAATCTATGCAGACACACAAGCCTACACATACACAACTATACACACGTAACCGCCCAAGAGGAGGAGCAAGCTTGGAGGGACAGGAACCGTTTCTAGAAACAATAACTCCAATGCGTAGGGTCCTGTCGCAACTCGTGATTGTGAAAAACATAATTTGAATTCAAAAGTTCAGAATTCAAATTATTATTTTTTTTTTACTCTTATGACATTTTATTGGACTCTTCCACATTTTAGTACAACAACTTTTACTACTCAATGCTTGCATGTATTGCCTCGTGCGTTCACTCTAGAGGAGAACGAACAAAGTGCGAAAACCTACATTCGATTTTGATATTTCTCTAAGATACGATCAGTTTGTTTTCATTTTGTAATTATTTTGTAATCAATATTATTTTTACGCATGTCAAATTTTGTTTTATTTTGACAAATCTTTCCGGACGCACACATTTAGTGCAATAATTGATTGTTTATACACATATATAAAAATGAAAAAGCAACTTAAGATATTTTTAGAATATATTTATTTAAGCGACATTAAACGTAAAGTGAAATTTTGAAATTCCTATCCAGCTTTCTTTTTCAACCTTGAATAATGATACTTCTTCAAAATAATGATTTTGATATGCATTTCATGTTATTCATATCTGAATGCGAAGAAATATATGTGTATTCTAAAATATATCATTCTTCACCATTTGCTCCCACTTATAAAAAATAATTCGTATGATTCGTATATTTTGGATTCGACTACAGAACGAAAGAGAAATACCAAAATACAAGTTTACTTTTACAAATTTCATTTCGCATATAAGCTTTATCAAAATATTTACGAATGTCTTGCAGTGTTTCCACAAACATAGATTAACATGAAACAATAACAATGCAATTTTCACTCATACATATTTATTTTGAAGAAAACGTTCTTTAAAACAAAAATAATTTTTGCGATTACTACTGTCGTAAAGTAGTTTTGAATGTTTTTTAAATATATATAATTATGCTAAAAGTTATTTAATGATTAGGTATTTTACTAATCACTACCACTAAATGGTTTTTGATTTGTAATGGATCGCAAAATTATAATTCAAATTATGTTTTATTTTTGAGTAAAATATGTTTTTTTTGTGTATGTATTTGTTTTTGTTTTTTAACTGGAAACATATATATTTAACGACTAATAAGCAAAAAATGTTTTCAAACCATGTTTTATAATCTTTTTATTTATTTTCTTTATTTTTTTATTTCTTTTAGTGCTACAGTTATGGAATATATTCAATTCCTAAAAAAAAATGGGGTATTGAATCTCAAAAAAATCTTTATATTTACTTTACTAAGATTGTATTTCATTACGCCTACTTTGATCTTATGGAAAATTACCAGTTTTGGCGCTACTTCATTGACATTTTTACTAACAGTGGATACATAAAAACTTATCTATGTACAAGTATTTTTATCCAAGAAAAATAAATAAATGAAATAAGAAATTTCGACACATAACTACATGCAAAAAAGCTTTACAATGCACATTCTCGAGGACGTTAAATTGGTTTTATTACTTTTACGTAGACTCCAATTGACTATGGCTCAAGAGAGAACGAAGAGATACAGTTTTTTCACGATTTGCTCTTTGAATATTTATTATGTGTATTACCATACTTATATTCATAAATTTTGCAAAAGTGTACGCAAACGCTTTCTATGGTAAAAGTCAAAACGTAGGACTATAACTTCAAAAGGTTTAATTTTAATCGATTTTTTAATTTATTTCACCAGTTAATATCCATTAAATAAGATGCTGTAAGTATGCAGTAAACTGCTGAATAAATGTGGACACTGGACATTCAGGATTTTACATTCCATAATTTTATGTTCCATCTAAATTTCACGTGATTGCTACTAAATACAACTATTTTAACATATAACATAATATTATGATATTTGAATAATAATTTATTTTTGGTTTGACTGTGCATTTTTTGCAATATTTAAGGTTTTGATTTCAGTGGGGAAATTTGCAGAATTATTAATTACTAAATTACGGAACATTAATACCATCATTCTTTTGGCTCTACATCTAAGTCACTTAACATGTTCACACTGCATCTGCTAACAGAAAGACTTTTTTTTTACAGTATTTTTTTTATTGCTCTATTATTACTATCTTTCTTAACGAGAAAAAAACTAAGATAAAAACGCTTCTATTACTTATGGATCACTCCCAAAGTGTTATGAACCCTTTTTAAAGTGTTTTTTAAATGAAGTAATAAAACTTAATTCAGAAAAACTTGAGAATTTCTGTAAAAAAAAAAAAGAAAAAAAAAAAAAGAATTTTGGTAGGAAAAGTGAAACATCTATACTTTCTGTCAGAATAACTAGAAATCTTTGTTTACAACGTATAAAATATGAGCTAAAAGACTAATCCCTCCGCTTTTTAATTGATTTTATTTTCATCAATATTTACAAATATGCATTCTGCACAAACTACCTGTATATGGTATGCGTCTGTTGCAGCGTTATTTTCAGACATTTCGAATTTTTGCTTCTTAAAGAAGCGAAGAGAATATTTGCTGGCAGTTCTTTTATCTACTTTATTTTCGTACTTCAAGATAAGGGAAAGTAGCGTCAGTTCGCCTAATTGATGTGACAGATGCTATTTTTTACGCCTCAGAAGTACATATCAAACGTCTTTGATGTCGAAGACATTTCTGTCACCGTAATCAGAGCAGTAAATCACGCTCGAACTAATAACAAGTAGGTATTCGACAGCTTAGGGATCCAATGCTAATCGTATTTTCTGATGAAACTCACTGCTAGATTTTCCTTGGTTGTAAAACAGTGAATGCATTGGAACACATTTTTTCATTAAAAGTTCAGACAGAAAAAAATTACGATTTTAAATGTGAACAAGAGACTATTTATAGAAACACTATTTAAATGAACAAAAATATGAAATACTAAGAGGCAATTGTTAGTTTAGAATACAAGATAAAAAATAAAAATGTATAGAGGAAAAAGGGGCACATAGGATTTTTTTTCAATTTCTTCATTTTTAAAAAACTCAACGCTCAAGTATACCCATAATTAAATAAACTTTTCTTTGTGTCATGGATTTTTTGGGATTTTTAAAAAATAATTTCTTTACTTCATGGTATTTTTAAAACACGTCTGCAGTTGCCCCTAGAGGGGGAATCAGGTATGAACAGGCCTGGAGCACATATGAACACGGGTAAAAAATGCAGGAGAAGAATCATATTTTAATGGAAAATTCTTCATTATGGAAAATATATCTAATTAACAAATACTTTGAAGGGTTTTGTAATTTCACACTGCGTCAGTTTTATTTGTACAGTAATTGTTCAACTAAGAAAATTTTTTTCCGAATATATAACTGTTTACTGTCAAATCCTAAAGTCTCGTAGCCTATTATGATCACTTAATAGATTAGAAAAAAACTAATATGATAACACAAAACAAAGAATTTTTTGTTATATGAGGGTTATTCTACATATAGTTTGCTTTTAAGCTTCATATATTGGGTGATATGTATTTTAAAATGATTTTGAAATTCAGTTTTTAATTAAAGGAAAATCATTTATGTCTTTTTATTTTCTGTAAGTATTAAAAAAAATATATTGTTCAACTATTTAGTAACAAAAAATTTAAAAATAAAAATAATATAAACATAAGTAAAGAAATATTTAATAATATTAATAACAATTAACAATAAATTTACAAACTGATTATAGGAAAATATTAATTATAAATATTTACACATTTTTTAGTTTACAATATCCTACACTAATACTAATATTACGGAAAGCGGCTGTGGGAATTGTTCACTTGTGCCCCTAAATGTTTTGTTCACAATTGTCCCATCGTTCACTTCAGAGCTGACTCGCAAAAAAAAAAAAAAAAATTAATTTAATAAAAAATTTAAACACTGTCATAAATTTACTTGAAGGTTCATACAATGGTTCGTAATACTTAGATTTAGATTAGAAGTTCGTTTCAAAAATTTTATCACGTGAAGAAGACTGATAAAATTGTTTCAGCACCTGATAAAACGAAGAAGTTGCCACCACAGAAGAAATAAGTGGTTCATTGCTCTAAATACTTGTCCAAGAGGTATAACTGGTACTGTCTTTTTTGAGATTTTTTCCAGATATTTTGCTTGAAGTGTATTAGTAAAACATACTTAGTAAAACATACCATGTTCATATATGCTCCGTGTTCACATGAGTCAGTCCCCTTGTCTCCTATATACATGCCTTTTTCATACTTTTGTGAAACTTTTACTAAATATGATTTATTTTCCCACTAAATAAATCTCTGCATTTTACGTGGTTTGAAAGTTATGTTCGTTTTTATTACCATGTGCGTCATAAAAAGTAAGAAGTAAAACAAAGCATGGTCCGAAAAAGACATAAACAAAAAAAATGAGCCTCAACTTCTTTTGAAAATTTATAAAAAAAATTGAAGCAAGATAAATTTTCTCAATACAGTTTTTGAAAAATTTTAAATTGTATTCTAGAGATGAAAAATGAATGTTGCGCACCTGTTCAGTTGCCTCTTTGCTAAATGTAATATTTTCGCGGTTTAATTCCGCTTTTTCGGTTTAAAAATATTCAAAATGAGCATCATGACGAACTTATCTAACCAAAAGTGCAATAAATTAAATTATTATGACCAACATGACTAAGGGAAAGTGGGGTAAAACAGGGAAGACGGGATAAAACCGGGTACCCCCTTCTAGCCTCTGTAAGCGCTGCAATCGCCAGGACAAGTGGAGAATTACCTTACACCTTGATGAAGAAGAAGCGGCCATTAAATTAGAACGTATTAAACTCGCTTCTTTCGTTTCTGTGAAGAAAATTATGTTTTAGTGGTTTTTGCTTAAACTTTTAGATCAAGACTAGACCGATCATACTACGTTCCTGTTTCTACAACAGTAAAGGTATGCAGCTCTCTTTGTACAACATTTAATTACCTTCATTATCATTCAAAGTAATTATCTGTAGTGTTCTGTATAGTCATATGACAGCATTCTTATGAAAGCTGTACGTGCGGGGCAAAATCAGGTACTAACCAAGGGGCAATACCGGGTACTACCCCAATACAAGGAGAGAAATACGCTGCCGAAGGAGGACAAAGAAAAGGAAAAACTCATTTTGACGGGCTCCCCATACAAGCTTCATCTTCAGGCAACATTAGAAGAAAAGAAAAGGGAAAATGATGGAAAGAAGACCAAAGATGGACGGATGAAAAAAAACGTGAAGGAAGATAAAAGAATCAAAGAAAAAGCAACATTATAAAGATGCCAAAAAGTAACAGATAGAAAATAAGTGTACAAAAAAAAGAAAGGAAAACCAAAGAAGAAAATGAGGGATGAGTCCATTGAAGAGGATGACAGTAGTGCTTGCATTTACTGCAACAAGCTTTAGTCGGACTACAAGGGTGGTGAGGGATGGATCCACCAAGTCCAATAATATCGAACCGGACCAACAATATCCAACAACAATATTAGTTTACAGCACTAAAAGCAAAAATACTGTTGAGTATGTTAGGTATACCGGGTAAGAGAAAAGAAGTTGTCCAAAAAGCGCTATTCGACGACGTCCTTTGTAATTAGCTGAAAGAAAATTATTCAACTTTAAATTGTACTAATGATAAACAAATGTTTAAAAGAGAGTAGTCTTGTTCAAAAGCATTGGGATTGGATACCTAAAGAAAGCTCGACGCTTCACAGAAGTGGCAAAAAATCTAACATCAATGGCCTGGAACTCGAAGGATTAAAATACCTGGAAGTTATAAACAAGCTATTTAAAATTTCATTTAAGACGATAGCACTAGCTGCATTGCCGTCGGTAAAAGCGAATTTATTTCTAGGAAAACTGAAAAAGAGAAGATAACCTACTAGATACAGTTTTTAATTTGTGCTAAAAACTAGTGGCACTCTGAAGACTGCCTTCCATTCTGGATAGTCAAATCAAAGGCTAAAAATCGTGATGTATGCTTATGTTTAATCCACAGCAACTTAGACGTGAAGCTCTGCCCCCCTGCATGGAGCCAGAATAATCTCTAATAGAATTAGCAGAAGTTACTTGAAGACTTGTGTTGCAATCGGTACAATGAAGACTGTACACGGACAGCATTTTCTACCTGCATTAATAAAATTCCGAATATACAACAGCATAGTAATAAAATACATAAAATCTGTATTTCTGAAAGGCAAGAAATCCAAGATTTCAAGACTAAAAAACCTCGAATAGGTACAAAAAAGCTTTAAAAATCTTTCCGAAACAACTCATAACTCATTTGCAGGAGGATATAATAGTTTTTTGAAATTAATTGTATGATTGTAGAGATGAATGACTATTTTGTAATAACTTTATTAAATTGTATTTCACGAAGGAATAAATACAATATTAATAATTCATATTAATAACAATATTACAGTGCTGGCCAAATTATTAGACTAAGACTGTTTTTAAGCAAATTCTTTATTGATTACATAACTATATAGACACATTAACGAACAGAGAAATAATTATCTAATATTTTGTATGCATTCCCGTGTTCTTGATGAGCATTTTAAGTCTTTTTGGCATACTTTTCACACACTTTATAAAAGAACTGTTTAAGCTGATTGAGGTTATGTTCCTGGTAGGTAGATAAACAAAGAACATAAACAAAGCAGACAGTGCTGCCAACTGCAAACACTGAATTATGCTAAAATAACGTAATAATTAGTGTACAGTAAGTATTGTACTTTAACAGTAAAATAAATAGTATTTTAATACAAATAGTGTACAAAAAACGAAAAAAAAAACTCTTTAGTAGTTAGTAAAAAAACTCTTAGTAGTAAACTAATTACTCGTTATTATTCATATTATTATTAGTTATATAATTATTAGTTATTAGTCATATATTAATTATTAGTTATTTATTTAGTCTTAATTATTAGTTAAAATGTATATTATATATATTATTTAAAGTCTCACTGGTAGATAGCACAATGGCAAGTGTACGAAACAAACTACTATTAGAAATAGAACGATATGAACTATAGAATGGGAAGTAACTGCTACGTTATAAAAGAGCTGGAGCAGTTGGCATAATATATTAATTTGCAGGTTTCTATAGATGTCGGTAACGTGCATGTCATAGTGTATTTGCATTTTTATCAAATCAGCGTACACACACACAAACACACACACACACACACACACATATATATATATATATATATATATATATATATATATATATATACACACTTCAAAAATACAAGGGAGCCTATAATAATTGATATAAAATAAAAAGGAATACGTGAAACATTAGAAACTTTGTAGTTAACAAATAGAGGATTAGGTGAAAAAAGAAAAGATGATTTCTAACCAAATGTGTTTCCTAGATTTTTTAATTTAAACCGAACCTAACCTAATTAAAATGCCAAGCATCTTGCCTTATTCCAAAAGCATAATGGAATATTAAACTGACACCAAAAGCGGAAAAAAGAAATCAATGCTATCAAAAGGAAATCAAGCAGGCGAAAGATATTCTTGTTAAACAAACATAATCTGGAAGAAAAGTATTTTCTTATCCTTACATTTTCAAAGTTGGATAGTGAATTAATTGCCAATTATGGAAGTTTTCCTCTAACTAACAGTAGTTTCATCAACTTGTCTTTCTAATCATTAAATCCTTACTTGTAAAATTTCAGAAAAGATTTTCCAGGCACCTCTTTCAATTAAATAGTTGAAATTCACTGTTTTAATATATTTCTTCGCATAGAATGCAGTTCAGTCTATTAACCTGCATAAAATGTTTTTTTTTCATGTAAAGTTATATAATATTCAAAATAATTTACATCCCCCCAGCTGTCTGAAATCTATAATAACTAAAAACCTACCATTTCGACTGTTATTTAAACTTCAAAAAGTAAAATAAATAAAGTAAGCAAAGAATAGCGGCCAAAGGCCCATCTTCGAATGTAACTAAAATCTAAGTCACCCTGCTAATAAAATGGCGATCGCAAAGGGAAATACATATTAAAATGTTTTTTTGATTAAATAGAGCTTGATTACAAATATAATATTTGTAAAAATTCACTTTTAAGCTCTGAATTAAATGAATGAAACACAGATTTCATCAAAAAGTGGAAATAGGTCGCTTTCTAGTTTACACTTCAAATTTATGTAAACAAATGTAAGCAATATTGAACAATATTGAACTAGGCCTTCATGATAGCAACTGTTCTTTTCAACACATATATAGTAATACTTAGTAATCTTTATTAATCATAGTGCTTGGGTATAAATTAGTATTTCATGTTCATATATTAGGTATCAATACAATAAAGATATAGTTTTGGCTGTATAATACATTGTGGTAACAACACTTCCATACACAAAAGTAACAAGTTTCATGCGTTTAAAATGCATGTTTGAAAACAAGAACGAAAATCTCTGAGAACAAATTACGGCAAAAATTTACATGAGGTCCCTTTAATTGTAATTTAAATCCATACTTTTTATTTCAAGATAACTTTAAACCAACTTTAAGAACGAACCAACGTAAATTAGTTAACTAGGAAAGTGCTAGTTAAGCACCAAGTTTAAAACGAGCAGATGTGTGCATCACAAGACTTCCGTTTACTCCAGTTTAAGGTCATTTCCCCATTACTGGCAATTTTAATGTGATTTAATAGTTTATTCTCTAAATATCATCACCAGTGGCTAAATTAAAACCAGATTTTTTTTTAAAAAATCGCCAAATTTGTCGCCAACTTGGCGATCAAAAGACTGCCGATTTATCGCCAAGTGTCCACCATATTATAACACCACTTGAGTTCACATTGAAATTAAGAATAATTTCCCCCAAACAATTGGCAAAAGTCCTCTTTAAAAACACCCGAATGCAACCAAAAGGGGAGGTGCACAACTAGACCCCACTAGAAGTCTACGTTTCAAAATTCAACTTTCTAGGACTTACCGTTCTTAAGGTATGCGACACGCATACGCACATCCGCACATACACACATCCGCACACGTACATACATACATACGTACATGCAGATGTCACGAGAAAATTCGTTGTAATTCACTCGGGAATCGTCATTATGGATATTTCGCGTGTCTATACGTTCTTAGGCACTGCTCCACGTGTGGTCGAGTCGAAAAAAAAACTCAATATTCATTCCGGGGTGAGTAAAATGGAAATTAAGATCGATTTTTGAGTGAAAATATTTTTTGCGAATACAATAATTTCATTATTACTTCCTTTTACAAAAAAAGGAATAGCCCGGTCAAAATAGACATTCGAGTTCGGAAAAATTCCCATAAAGCTGAAAATTGGTACAGACCTTAAGAACATCATTATAAGTGAAATGTTAAAAGTCCTCATCGATCCGAGTGGAGCTAAAAATTTTATGCAAGGTCAAAGGTCAAAATTGGATTTTTTTTTTTTTTTTTAAATTGAAAACATTTGTACAGTGCTGAAAATTGGTACAGACTTTAAATGCATCATTGTGAATGATATATGAAAAATTCCCATCGATTCCACTTGAACTAAAAATTTTATGGAAGGTCAAAGGTCAAAATAAACAAAGAAAACTTAAAAAATGGGAAAAATTCACATAGAGCTGAAAATTGGCAGAGACACAAAATACACAATTATAAATGAAATATAAAAAATCCCCATCGATCCCACTTAATATAAACATTTTATGCACGGTCAAAGGTCAAAAAATGCTTTTTTTTTTATTTTGCAATTATTTCAAAACATAACTGTTATTATAAAAAGCGCATATTAATTTGTAAATTATACAATATGTTGAAAAGACGTTTTAATATGAAGTTCAACTCTTTCTGGTTCAAATTATGTGAAAATGGTGAAACAAGTACAACATTATCCCTTATTTAACGGATATAAGGTGCCTCTCAGTACCTATTATCCCTAATCAGATTCTTCAGGTGCAGCAGCAACAATTTCTCTAGCCTTTGCGTACAAAGGTTGATCAAAAGTAACAAGGAATGCTTTGTATTCTCCAAAGCACAAAGTAAAGTAGTGTATATACTATTGTAGTTATTTGCAGGTTATTGAATAAATGGTAAGAACAAAATTCTCGACATTGAAAAATCCATATTATTCTTTGTTAAACCTTCAATATAACCGTTCCAACCTGATAGCGATAAATTATTCCATTTCCCATACAACCATAACAAATCTATTTTCCGGAGTAAGAAAGAAGTTGTATCACTTTCATAAGCAAAATTCTGCGCAGTTATTTTACTATATCCTACTACACCATTATTGTGGTACTCTTGTGTTGGCACATGAGCTTTTTCTGCAAAATCTTTCGCTGAAATAATTTGTTTCATTCGCGATAAAGGATCTTCTGCTAAAACTGAACTTCTAGGAGTAATAATTTGGATTATTCCCATTATGTGTAGAGTGTTATGGCCATCTAAAGTGTGTACGTTAATACCAGCATTGTCTGCTGCGTATTGAATAAATGTCCCGGTTTCTGGTGGTAAAATATGAGGCTGATGGTTAAAAACTGTAGCCGCCTCATACGCCATAGTATCATTATGCGAAGCACTTAAACCGAAAGACGAGAAAATTTGTATCAAACGTTTAGATCCAAATCGTCGATGAAAAAAAACTGAGAGACCCAATTGTAATATCGAGATGAAAGATCTAGGACGAACAGCAGCCATAATACAGTGGCTGACATTAGAACATATTAATTTCAAATGTTCCAATTTAGATCGTTTTCTTTTTAAGATAATTTGCTCCAAAAAATAAGCCAATGACTCCGGAATGTCACTATTAATATTTTCAAACATTTGACATGGCGGGGGATAATTGTTAGTGTCGCACACGACAGATTGAATATCTTCTTGAATAATTTCTGCCGCAGTCTTTAGTACCCTAAATCTTTCCTCTTTTGCTGTTTTTTTTTATTTTAGTACCAAGCTTTGTTCAGTATATCGTGCTGAGTGTAAACAAATCATTGCTAAACTTCCACGTTTCTCGGTTATAATCATTCTATTGCCATACTTTAACTTTAATCTGTTTTTGATTGTTTTATCATCTGGGATTTCAGTTTTACAAATATTTTTTAGTTCTTACAGTGAAAACTGACAATCATCATTATTTTCAATATAATCAAATATTTCTGTTATTGCCATAGTAACAGCGGGATTTTCAGGACGACCTGCTTTAAGACCTACAGAACGCTTTAGAAATGAAGTGTAGCAATTAGAATGGTACTCCGCTTCAGCAGCAACTAAATCGTATTCATATTGTATGCGTGCAATAACAATTTTTGCTACGTCATCTGAACGATTATGTGCAATCTTTAGAATATTATCTTAAAAGGAAAGAGTAGCAACTTGACAAATTCTACGCCGTATATTCTGCTGTTTTTTCTTTTCAGTCTCTTCATTTGCTTCATCACCACAAAATAAGCAACAGTTTTTAAAACAAAATGTTGTCTCACCTGATAGGACTCTAGTACGAGGTGGACTACTCAGAGATGTACTGGCCTCTGTCTCTTGTTGTCTTTTAGCTGCCGCAATGCCCACTTTCGGGTGTACATTTTGCGACACTACATGAACTGATCCACCGACTGTTTGTCTTTCAAGTATTCAACAAACCCATCGTTCCTTGCACTACTTGAATCAATTATAGATTTTAGTCCGCGTTCAACAGTGACAATTTCACCGTCAGTCAAAGATTTATTGCAAATGAAGCAATCTTGCGGCATCTTTGAAGAATTATTTGTTAAGGGTACGTGTTCATATCAAAAATAGTATCAATAAACCCGACTTTTCACAACAAAGAATCACTCCCTGTTAATAGGAGCACTTGAGCAATTGACTTTGCTCATACAAAGGAATCTAAGCGCATCCACTCTCCCCTGAATGTAATTTGATCTTTTCAGTTTGAAGGGGGGGGGGGGTGTGAATCGTAAGAGGTCATAGCGGTCAAGTGTAGTTTCTCGAGGTCACTCGAAAGAAAGAAAAGGAGCTTCAGTACTATTTCCAAGTTTCAAAAACTGCGATACCTTATGAATGTTATCATTTATTGGGGGGGGGGGGGAGCACGAATATTGGGCTTTTTTAACACCTAGGGCAGATCCAGTTTCTGGTTTTGAAAGTACTTGTTATCAGAAAGGGATCAAAGTAATTTTAGGGCACAAATAGGGGGTTTAAGGTCAACGAAATATGTCATCAAAATGCAGCTTTAATTTTGTCGCTTACGGGGGGGAGGGCTGGGGGGTAAGACCCCCAAGGCACAGCCTCTAAATCTCCGCTTGTATGTACATAAATACATAGTTTTCCAACTTTGTATCCTCTATTTTAAGACACTTACCGTTTAAGAGATATTTGTGAAAAATTGATTTTCTGAACTTCGACCTTGAATAAAACGTTTAGCTCCTCTGGGATTCGTTGGGAACGTTTGAAGTTTCGTTTATAATGATGTCTCTAATTATTTCTATGGTAATTTCATAGTCAAAGTGCAATATTTGGACAAAAATTGGGATTTTAGGGTGAATTTTTAGAAATTTGAGTCTCTGAACTGCAGTTTTAGGCTTTATTTTATCGCTTTAGGGAGAGGGGAGTATGACCCCTTGGACCCATCCACTGAATCAACTCCCGTTTGTGCATAATTATCTATTAATTATTTATTAATTATCTATTAATTTTCAATTTTTGTATCCCCTATTTTTACAATAACACTTACCGTTTAAGAGATAGTT
The DNA here is from genome assembly GCF_026930045.1 of Uloborus diversus. Lineage (NCBI taxonomy): Eukaryota > Metazoa > Arthropoda > Arachnida > Araneae > Uloboridae > Uloborus > Uloborus diversus. The sequence goes on from NC_072735.1 coordinate 105,123,964, forward strand.
GCGAAAAATCGGTTTTTGACCTTTGACCTTGAATAAAATTTTTAGCTCCACCGGGATCGATGGGGACTTCTGACACTTCACTTTAATGTTGTCCTTAACTATATTTGTGTTAATTTCATAGTCAAAGTACCAAATAGGGGTACAAATAAGGGGTATAAGGGATTTTTTTTTTTTAATATGTCTCCAATGCCATTTTAACCTATATTTAGTAGCTTTAGGGTGGAAGGTATGACCCCCATGACCCATCCTCGGAATCCCTACTTGTTTGTACACAATTGCATACCTTTCCAACTTTGTAACCTCCATTTTTTCGCTAACAATTATCGTTTAAGAGATATATATGAAAAATTGATTTTTTGACCTTTGACCTTGCATAAAATTTTTAGCTCCACTCGGATCGATGAGGACTTTTAACGTTTCATGTATAATGATGTTCTTAAGGTCTGTACCAATTTTCAGCTTTATGGGAATTTTTCCGAACTTTCGCTTTTTTTTGGTCTATTTTGACCGGGCTAGAAGTAATAATGAAAATACACCGTTTTCAGCAAGAATTTTTTGTTCTTATGGTTCTTGTTTTTTAAGAAATATAACTAGAGCTTTTAAATGCAGTGACGTCATACTAAGCAGCTGTTGAAATTAAGTCTAATATTTGCCGTAATCTCAAGGGGGAAAAATAGACGGCTTCCTCTTTCGCAAACTGCTTGTCCGAAATATTTCCGGTTGATGAAAATTTCTTAAGATGTTGTTCAGAAAAGTAGAAATCAAAGTTTTATCGCTAGAATAGAGCACTGTTTCTTTTGGAGTGTTATGTGTAAAGCAAATTTTCAAAACGCCATTTGAGAGAGAATAAGTCCTAAATTTTCGAAAAATTGAGTTTCGCAAAAGCATCAAAGAAGACAGTTTATTTCATTTATTTAATTTAGACTGATTAGGTATAGCAGATGTTATTGTTTTGAAGTATCCCCTTTAAGTTGACACTTTGTAAATTCAAACGCAATACGGTATTTTGGCACGCTTCTTGAAGTTATATTTCAAAATGGAAACATAAATACGACCGATACCCACATACACATTAAACTTATGATAGACAAAGTTATGAGAATAAATGCTTAGAATAAAGTCGTCGAATGGGAAAACTTCTAGCAAAAAAGTAACGTCATTTGACTGCAAAGAACCCAGCCATTTTCTAAACTAAATGCTAAAAATATCTACATTTGAAGCACCTAACCCTTCAAACCTTCAAAATGTTTAACACTTTTTTTAAAAAAAATGAATTTCGATTTTATTCACACCTTATAGAGCAATTGAAAAGGACTATAGAAAACGAGTTTGAATACTGCAAAACGTATGCTTCGTTTCTGGACTTTTCAAGGCTTGGATTTTCATGTATCGTAAAAGCTGGCTCTTTTGGCCCTAGTGTCCTTCTTTGGCCAAATTAGAAAAAAAAGATACAACGTTCTCTGTAAACCTTCAGGAAGCAATTATGAAACTTATTTTGACAGAATACGTTAAAGAGCATCCTCGAGCACTCATGTAAATGTAATGTCTACCAAATACACTCAAGAGCCAAAACTTTATGACCACCTGTCAATAACGTGTTGGCCCACCTTTGACGCGCAACACAGCTTCAACCCGCCTTGGCATGGATGCCACACGTCCTTGGTAGATGACCAAAGAGAGATTGTACCAGATATTTAAGCAATTTTTACGCAAATCCGAGATATTACGAATTGGTGGTCTTTGAACACTGAGCTGCCGTCCCATGACATCCCAAATTTGTTCTATAGGATTGAGATCTGGTGGGTTAGGCGGCCAAGACATTAACGTTAATTCGGCGTCATTTTCCTCGAACCACTCCAACACAATTTTTTCGTTGTGACACGGGGCGTTGTCCTGTTGAAACACTCCATTTCCAGCTGGAAAAACAGAGGCCATGTAAGGGTGCAACTGGTCCGCAATGATGTTCAGATACCCTGTGGCATACAAGGTCTGCTGTACCACAACCATGGGTCCCAGAGACGCCCGAGAGAACGCCCCCAAAGCATAATACCGTCACCACCGGCCTAAGTATGACCTACTGCACATTGAGGGAGCAACTGTTCGCCCGGATGACGGCGTATCCTGACACGGCCATCTCCGTGATGCATGACAAAACGTGATTCATCTGACCAGGCAACTCTCTCCCACTGATCCATGGACCAGTCGCGATGTTCCCGGGCCCACCGCAGGCGCAGTTGGCGGTGACGCTTGGTTAGTAAAGGCACACGAGTGGGAGATTTGCTGCGTAGCCCCATATCCAACAGTGTCCGCTGAACAGTGGGCTTCGATACTATTCTACTTGGCCCTGCACTGTATTGGGCTGTCAGCTGAGCCACTGTTTGGCTCCGGTTTTGCTTCATCATGCGAGACAGTTTCCGACGACCTTTTTCTTCGATAGCGTGTAAACATCCAATACCATGTCGTCTACTGCTGGTTTCATCGTCATTCATCCATTTTGCATAAGTACTAACAACTGTAGGTCGCGAACAACCCACGAGTCGTGCAGTTTCTGAAATACTTGTTCTGAGCCTTCGAGCCATTACAATCTGCACTCTATCAAAGTCGCTTAGATCCGCAGCCTTTCCCGTCATTCACAGAAGTGAAAGAATGATTCTTCAGACTCTCCAGCAGCAGTTAAATACCATTTCCACCTGATCACGTGCCTTCCACGTCATCCAGGCGAGTTCATTGCAAAATGTAGGGGTGGTCATAATGTTTTGGCTCTTGAGTGTAGTTTGATAGTTCACTACACGGAGCAACACTACCGGTTTTGTATTCCTTGTGCTAACATGTGTCTTTATAACTTCTCAGACTTTTACCTGCAGAAGCAGTTCAATAATAGCTAAGAGTTTGTGGAGTACCTATTTATGAGTGGTACTCTACACCGTAGCATAGTTGTATTTATCATTTCTGTTAAGGTTTCTTTTTAAATATTTGATAATAACAAGGTATTTCTTGACCTGAAAACTACGACCTACTTTGACCCAGCATAAAAAATTCAAAAAATCCCTCAGAGAGATTAGGAAAAATAAATAATTCTAAAAGTAAGACCATACACAAGAAAAAAAATAAGAAAAAACCAGGAATTCTCTGAGACGGATGGCAGACTGAATTCATCAGGGTTCAGTTACATGGCTTTTAATATGAAAAATGAAGAAGAACTAAAAGTTGTAGCAGGTTTAGAAAAAGTTGACCTAGTTGCATTTACTTCTTACAAATTTTGTTATAGTTGTAAAGTTAACGGAATTTTGTTGTTGTTGAATGATTGAGATTAGGTTATAATTGACAGCTGTTGATGGGAGAGAAGAAGGAGCTAACGTTGAAAGTATGGAACGCACCATCAAGTTTTGGAAGTGGCCGACAATTTAGGATCCTTTGTTTAACGAATGGTGTTTGGTTAGTAAAATATTTTAATCTTTGAATCTAGTGAAAATGTGACCGTTCTCTGTCGGCAATTTTTGAGACAAAATAACTAGATATGCACACAACTGAAAAAAAAGTTTTAAAAAATTTCTAACTTCTTTTAAATTGAATTTTTCTTTCAAATAAATGGTTTTCATATGAATATACATCTTTCTTTAACTCTAGTTAGTTCTACAATGATTTTACATAGTGAAAACCACTTCGAGCCGAAGTAACCCAAATGCAAGGGTAACATAGGCCCAAATAAAAACACTAATACAGGGTAAAAATACTTGGAAATAAACTGATTACTATTCAAAAATCAAATTAAGGGTCCTTTAAATATGTAAAACAAGTTTCCACAACTTGGAAATATGAATAGCTACAAAATTATTGAGAAAAGATGAGAAAAATTCCAAAATTTGGGCCAAAGTAAGCCGTTTTCACGGTAAGAAAAGCATACCAAATAAGACCACACCAGTCTTCATAATCTAATATATCTTTAATTTATGATTTAATATGCTCAAACTAAGGCATATTCACCAGCTGGCTCCTAAAAGATGAGAAAAAATAACTTTAAGTAAAAATTTAAATTTCAATTATATTTGTCATTTATTTATTTAAATCCTACAAATCACCACCGTACTTACTCCGGGGACGGTTTAGCCGAATGCCGTAAATTTGCTTGCTGTTTTAACAAACAAAAAAAAAATTGGGCCTTAATAGGAACTTGGGTCTCTAATAAGGAATTCTTGAAGGAATCTCACATTAAAAATTAATTGAGCTACATAAGTGGATTTAATGAAAATTTATGAATCACAAACATTTTTCTTTTCATATATCCGGAGTTTGCTCGTCAAGTTTTGCGAAAGTTTGCCTCCACAGAAATAATTGTACTAAAATATATGTAAAAGAAACTGGATTATAAATTAGATGTTTGACGAGTAACAAAGGCTCCCACGTTTGAAAGCTGTCGCAAAAAAGTTTGTGAATTTCTTTTACTTACTGCATGTCTCAAAGCAAAGCTCAAAAATCCAAATAAATACTTGTTCCATGGAAGGACTTATTTATCGAGCTTGTCTCTACTGAAATAAAGAAATATTCTGGACAAGGGAACTCTTACTTTACGATGACTAACACAATCCCTTTTACTCACCACGCCACTGGGAAATCTTCCGTTTTTAGGAGAGAGATATGTGTTGTCTTTTTATCACTTTTTTCTCTCATAATGACAGTTTTCCCCTCATAAAAAAGAGTTATGATCGAATGACAAAACTAACATCGACGTTTATTACTCTTGTCGTTCTAACTCTTTTCCGTCATTAGATTTACGATATTTTCTCATCTGTTGCTTCCATGCTGTGATTATTAATACGGAAGTTTATGTATTTAGCAACTTTGCGTACCTGAATGTTTAACAGCGCAAGTGCATTTCCGCGTTTTTTGGATTTTTTTTTTAAATATGCGTATGTAGTCAACTTTTGTGCCCAATAAAAATGTATTTCGTTATAAAAATGTGTGTATCAAAAAAATGACATTTTGATATTTGTTCAGGTAAAGAGGATGGATAGAATACGGCATCTCTTTAGGAGTTCACGAAATTGATGTGGGATGCAAATTACAAGTGCGGAATGGGAAAAAGGTATGGGGTGTGTGCTCCAAATAAGGCTTTGTATGCCAACAAGGCAACTCCCAAAGTAGAACAACAAAAAATCTGTACACCGTGTCCTCTTTACAGTCAGAAAGCTTAACTTATGATAAAGCGTAATTAACAAGCAGTGTTTTATGTCCTGGCATGAATGCAGCAAATGATAATACAAAAGAATGATGTCAGAATAACCTGATTCTATGCATACACCCTTCTTTAGTGGTAAGAGAAGTTTGACCGTGATGGGGAGGTTCTGGGTTCGAATCCCGGCTCGAGCATCGAAGTACAATCCATCTCTTGTACTTGCCGTTTCTTTGTGTGAATGTGGTTGACGCTCTGAATGGTTGTTTACCTTTTAAAAAGGTCCTAATGGTATATGTGTACCGTGGAAGTCGGGACTCGCACCAAATTTCGAGTTAGAAAAATGAAGCGGCGCACCCAAAATTGATAGCCTAACTGGATTATGCATTTTGAACAATAAAATTGTTTGACAAAAGCTAGATCAATTCTTTAATCCTCCAAACAATCGTCGCGAAAGGTTTTTTTTTTTTTTTTTTTTTTTTTTTTTTTTTGTTTGCCCTGGAGCGCATTTTGTGTTTGCCATGAGGTGCATTGAGGGTAACGTACCTATATTACTTCATTCTTTATAAAACAATTTTGGCACATATGACACTCTGCATCAACGTGTTTACTCTAATCTCGGTAGGGGACAAAAATAGAAACATTATATTTGTCAGTATTGCGACTTCCTGCTCTACATGAAGTGAGCGTAAGGTAGCAAAACACTCAGGTCATTCAGTTTAAAGTTTACCCTAAACCGGCGTTTCTTAATTTTTTTTTGACCTGTGGAACCCTTTTTAAGTCCATTTTTCCGTGGAACCCCTAGTGTATCTTCAATAGCACACTAGTTTCAATGCAGCATTAAAAAATGGCTTACTTGCAAAGAGAACAAAAAATGTTCCAAAAAATGCTCATCGTAACATTTTAATAACACATTTTTTATAATATGTTAATTGAATGTCATTTTTTGATAAAAATATCGTATTCTTATACATGTACTAACATAGTCACTGGACACGACAGTCACATCCACAATGAGTTTGCAAAGCAAAATTCATTTTGATTTTTCTCTGCTGCTTATTCGGAAAATGTCGATTTGATATTTCACTCAGAACTGATTTCAATCAAAGTTTTAAGTGAATATTTTTATTTAGAAAAAAAGAGCGCGGAACCCTTGAGTGATCTTCGTGGAGCCCTGGGGTTCCGCGGAACACAATTTAAGAAACGTTGCCCTAAACAAATAGTTCAAATACAACTAAATGCATACATTTTAAGAAATTTAAAAAACATTTAAAAATAGTATCACGATTTATCAAGTTTTCAACAATCAGAATAAGTGCTCCCAAACAGCAACGCAGTGTATTAAACTTACGAAATACAATGTTCCTGAACAATGTTCCTGATCTCAACCAGAAAAAAATATTACCGATGGCGACAACTATTGTCAAACCAGAGAAACTTAGGGGGACAAAATTGTTCACAAGGACGAAACATGGAGGGTCACTATATAGAAATATCAGAAAAAAGTTGTCATGAAACCTTAATTGTGACCTATGATTAAATTTAACTGTACTTTCTAGTAACTGTTTGAAAAAAATCCACTAGGTGTTTTTGTTGCAGCTCTATAAAAGCATGAATGTAGAAAAGGCATAGCCTACGCAAAAAGCTTGAGTTTCTTTTCTTGTATAATTTCTAAAAAAAATATTAAAAACTTGATTTATTGGGAAATTTTTGATCTAGGTCCAATAAAATTGATTGTTGTTTTCACACAATTTATAATTTTAGCATTTTATTTCCCTTGGTTATTTTATTATTTCTGTTGTGTTACATTAGTCAGAAAAGTGCAGTGTTTTCTATGTTAAAACAAAACCAAAAATAATAACAATAAATAAATAAACAGGTTAAAACCTTTCTTTTCTTATAACTGTATCATGACACCTGAAAAAGTGAGAAATATATTTTTTTAGATGTAGTAGATTTAAAAAAAAAATAGCGTGGCTATAATAATCGATAATAACATAATAATCGAGTTCTGACTAGCACAACCGTTTAGTTGTGACTAGCGTAACAATTATAAAATGACTGATATTATTTAAACTCGTTTAATTTAATATTCATTTTTATTTACCGCTTTAAACAAGTAAACATATTAAATTACTTTAAACTATTTAGGCTGTAAAATCGCTTCACTAATTTGGCAACGTATTCAATTCTGTCTATGTAAAGAAGACTTTAAAAAAAAACTAATATAAAGAAGAATTCGAATTCTGTATAAGGAAAAAAAAGTAGGTAAAGCAAAATAAGTGCATTGTTAAGCATACATTCTGCATGAGAACCCAAGCTAGAAAATTCAGAAAGTAAAAAAAGCAAACTGAATGAAGGATAATTGTTACTTGCCTTATGTTTTGTGGAAATTTTCTCCATTTAACATCAAAACGAAGTAATAAAGCTCGTTCAAAACATTCGAAGATGCTACATGCTACAGTTACAAGTAACACCGCAATTGCATACAACAGAAAATGCAGTAATAATGAATTTAAATTCAAACATTTACAGTGATATCCGACAACAAAATGCAGGCGAGTACACAGAATTTTAATGACATACTAAAGCTGTTTTGTGGTTCGATTGGGCAGCTGGCCATTTCAAAAGCTGATATGATATGGCATTAATGTCTACAGATGCTTTTTGTTCAGAATTCAGCTTCGCAGTGGTAAGGCAAGGGTCATTTAGATGGTATAGGTGCTGCATTGGAGTAACATGCGCAGAAATGAGTGTAACAGATCCAAACGATTGCAAAAACTGCAAATGAATTTTCCAATAAAGTTGATTTATCTTTGAACGTTAGGTGCCTCTTCATATCACCGTATCGGAAAATGAAGTTTCAGAAAAAATAGCTAATACAGAGAATTAGTGAAAAGTGTACAGTCACTTAATAGTATTCAGTTTTCACACAATGTAAAAAATATTTGAATACCTTCTTCAATATTACATTTCAATTACGGAGATGCACCACTGTTCATTTGACGAACCAGTCAACCTTAAAGAATAATGTAATATTGAAAAGAACTACGGTGTTTGTTTTATTATAGGAATTAGCTTATTAGAGGAATACTATAGAATTTTATGAAATTTTAAACTTGTATAAAGTTTACTTTTTAAAAGGAAAAGATTAAGGACTTAATTGGTCCAAACATGATGTTATTGAACTTGTAAAAGTTTTTTTTTTCTTGACAGTTCCAAATTGAGTTAACTAAAGAAAAGCCTTTTATTCATTTTCTACACTGATTTAAATAAAAGAAAGAAGCCATAATAGAATGTAAAAAAATTAAAGACTGTAAAAGCACTTAAGTGTTGGAAGTTAGTTACAATAAATATTTTTGAATGTACGTACTGCTCGTAATTTAAAAAGTTACGTTAGTCACACGCAGTCTCAAGTATAAGTAACACTTAAGACCAAAAAAAAAAAAAAAATTTTTGAATTTTGTCATCTGGAATTCAAATTATGTTTTTCGCAATCACGGGTGTGTGTAAATGTAGGTGTGTGGGGGGGGAGGTATGTGTGTTCGTGTGTAGGGGGTATGTGGTTGTGTAGGCATGTGTGTTCGTGTCTGTGTGCAGGCATGAGTGTTGGTAGTTGTATGTATAAGTGTTTGTGTGCGTGGGGGCGGAGTATGTGCATGTGTGTGTAGGCATATGTGTTTGTGTCTGTGTGCATGCATGAATGTGTGAGTAGTTGTGTGTATGTGTTTGTGTGTGTGTATGTGTAGGTGTCTGTATGTATGCGTGTGTGTATATGTTTGTGTATGTGTGTATGTGTGTAGGTCTATGTGTGTGTGTGTGTGTGTGCGTGTGTGTGTGTGTGTAGTTGTGTATGTATGCGCGTCTGTGTGCAACCAGGAGGCGGTTTTCGCAATAGGAGCAGCATCGTGAGGAGTCGGTCGACGGTGATGCTGCAGAGGGTGCTGGCAAGAAAATAAAATGATAGCACGTCAAAACAGTCAAGTGAGAACAATAAGCAATCGCGATTGCTCAAAAAAAGCTTTAATTAACATGTAGTATATTTTTAAAGTAAATTGTTTGCATTTTTCAAATATATCAACCAATTTAAAATGCCTGCGGAACTTTTAAAGAAATTTGCCTCACAACATGAGCGTCATTTTTCAGGATTTAAAAAATATTGCGTTAGTCACAATGCCATTTTTGTTAAAAAAATATCTATGAGTATTACCCTGGTAGCATCAACTCATCGTATTTTGCGTGGCCTTTCATCGAACTCCTCGTAAACTGATCCCGCAACGCTCGCTCATATCGTTTCGATCAGTATCCGAAAACCGGTTGCCGATGAGCTATCTTTCATCGGAAAACGAGATCGTTCCAAGCACATTTACCGATGAAATTTTGCCGAGCTACATTTCATCAAAAAAATATATCTTTCCGATGAAATTAACCGATGAAAATTCGGCGAGCTCTTTTCCACATTTCATCGGAAATATATATAACGAGCCGATATCGGATAACCGTGAAAATGAGATATGTTTTATTATTCAATAGCGGACACAAGGCGGCATGGGCGTCCGTATTGGGGGGGGGGGGGCTGGAGCCGCCCCCCCCCCTT